>NC_136625.1:30566612-31011612 GCF_933228915.1 Telmatherina bonti | reverse complement strand
TTCCATATTATATTGTTATTGTTATTTTTCGTAAGAATACTGAATTATGTATGTATTGTGAAATGATAAAATAAGGGAACACTGTGTAGAATAGTCTTTGTGCACTGCTGCTGTTAAATGTTTGTGTATCTTCACAGAGGGCCTTTCCTTTCTTGACAATCAAATTTTGTATTGTAACTATTCAGCCTTTATGGAATACACGCCCTGTTTAGTTGTTGCACGTTCATATATGAGACTGTAAAGCCTTTATCTACATGCACTTGTGTGTTATATACTGTCGTGTGTGTAAAAGTGCTTGTGCTCTGTTGCCATTTTCTCCCTCAGGTTAATAACCTTTTCATGCTGCAGACTATTTACCTTATGCAACGAGTTAATGGCTGACTTTTTATAATAAAGTAATTAGTTCAGTGTAACTCTTCTGCTGTTCTGAATTTGGCTTCATGAAGCTTGTCTCATTCTACTTGATGACAAACTGTAAGAATAAAGCTGGCTTTAGTTGGGCTAAACCTTTGTTAAGAGATTCTAGTTATGCAGTGACTGTGCCTTTACCCGCAGGGAAACCCTACGCTGAACTGTTTTCACTTTATTACGCTGTCATTCTTAAATTCCCCTCACTTTGCTTCTTTTGAATGTCTCTTGATGCTGTTTTACTGTTTCCGATAAGCTTGTAGCTTAAAGAGGTGGAAATGTTATGGCCTTATTTTTGTATGCTTGCTTTCATGCAGCTTAAGTGATGTATGAAATAAAATTTTTCTGTGTAAAAATCATCCTCAATTGATTATTTCCCATCATGCTGTATATTGACATAAATTATGAAAGATTTTAAAAAGGCAATTCATACAACTTCTTATTTAGGAGTCAAAAGTATTTCTGTGAAGTAAAATGAAATACTTTTTTTTTTTTTTTTTTTAAATTTTTGTAGCAACAAAGTCAAGCTGCCAGACTTTCTTGTAGCTTTTAAATGGGGGTCTGAGCAACATCTGAAAGTGATGTCCTTAAGAAAAAGGGGAAAACAAATGCAGCAAAAACTTGACATGCTGCTCGATCTTTGGTTGATTCACTTCACAAAGACCTTGTCAGAAATAGCTTCCATGGAAGGGTTTTTTTTTCCCTAAGATCTTTATTAAATGCAATTTGAAACATTACAGCAGGATAGAGATAATGAACAATGATGACCTGCAGATGTTACAAATAAAATTACTGACTAAAATGGCAATGAAACAAACAAAACAACAAAAAATAAAATATAACAAAATTGAAAGGGGAAAAAAGGAGCTTCCATGGAAGGGTGACTGTCAAAAATCCATTTTTAAGGGAAGGAAACTGTTAAAAGGCTTTGAGGTATGCCAAATGACACAAGAATTGGACTGAAAGTCAGTGACAAGTCATGGAGTCATGGATCCTCCCCAGTTATCAACATTATGTAGCCGTGTTGGACAGAGAAAGGAACAAAACTGCACTCTTCAATAAGCAATTATTCCTGAGGACAACTTCAAAACAATTTGAAAAAAACTTGTTTAAGATTTCTCAGGTTTTTATAGCCAGTAATATATTTATAAGCTCATTATTTTAGTTGTAGCCTACATACTGTGTATCAGTTTTTAGCTTGATATTTTAATAAATCTGCAGCCATTCCCATTTTTTCCGGCAGCATATAAAGTAATTATGGAAAAATGTAAAAAAAAAAACTAAAACAAAGCTGTTTTAGAAATAAGCCGTTTAAATGGTTTTCATGGTGTCCTGCCTGCCACATCATGCAAGCACGGATTATAGATTAACAGTAGATGGTTTGCATTATAATATACTGACATGTGGTTTACTTTACTTTACTTTATTCGTTATTCCAGACACATCTGTCCATATTAGCAATTAATAAGAAAAAAGAGGGAAAAAAACACATTCATGTATAGACACAGAGCCTATATATACAAACACACATATAATTATAAAAACATCCATAAAGATATTCATTCCAGTGATTCCAAAAACAGGAGAAATACCGTGTGTCATTCATAACCATTCCAATTGCATTTGTTGACTCTCTTAATCGACACATAAATCTATACATGAAATTTCTTAGCACAGAATGAAAGGCAGGAACATTATTTGATACAAGCATGTGGCCTGCACTCGTCCATCTTGGAAGTAACAACAATATTGTAAAAGCATCACGAAATTCCACTTGAAGCTTTGTCATTTTACCTTTGCTGTCATTGCACCATAAATGAGCAGCGTAAAATGGAATACAATATGCTCTAAAAATATATATTTTCACGTCATCTGTACACATATCGATTTATTATTTACGGTTTATTTACGCACATAAACTGATAAATCCGTGGGTTTGTGTTGAACTTATGTTTATGTTTTAGCTCCGGACAGGTTTTCAACACTTTCTCGACCTCCACGCTGCTTGATTTTTGGCATCTGCAAATATGATCGTTCTGTTGTTTTGTTTGGGTACCCAAGCCAAGGTAGAAGTGAAAAACGCTACTCAGTGTGTAGAAACGTCTCTGCTTTGACTAATGACATGGAATCGATTTGTCTTTACTTAGTGTGCTGTAAACCAATCAGGCGGGAGAATCCGCCCACTGACTTTGATGGGTCAGGTTGACAGACAAAATAAATTCATGATGCACTCACGAGACCATGAAATAATTATATTCTTCCCCGCGACCCTGAATTGGAATAAGCGGTTCGGAAAATGAATGAATGAAAAAAAAAAAAAAAATATATATATATATATATATATATATATATATATATATATATATATATATATATATATATATATATATATATATATATATATATATATATATATATATATATATAGCCCTGCGATGGACTGGCGAGCTGTCCAGGGTGTACCCTGCCTGTCGCCCACAGCCAGCTGGGATAGGCTCCAGCTTCCCCGCGACCCTGAATTGGAATAAGCGGTTCGGAAAATGAATGAATGAAAATATATATATATATATATATATATATATATATATATATATATATATATATATATATATATATATATATATATATATATATATATATATATATGTATATATATATATATATATATATATATATATATATATATATAGATAGATAGATAGATAGATAGATAGATAGATAGATAGATAGATAGATAGAGAGAGAGAGAGAAAGAGAGAAAGAGAGTGATAGATAGATAGATAGATAGATAGATAGATAGATAGATGAATTATATTTTATTGAATTACTGATAATTATATATATTTGTGCATTTATTTTCAATTTTAAATAATTAATGACACATTTAATTAATTTGTTAAATATTTACTGCTTTAATAAATGAATGACACATTTAATTAATAAACTAATTCATTAATAAATTAATACATTGTGGCACTTTTACTCCTCCACAGTGACCCCCTGGAAGCCTGTCATTTGCCGCTGGTTGCGGTCTATGGTTCCGCCAGGCCGATAGGGGGAGTCGCGGCACTGTGAGCAGTGAGCAACCGGATGTTGACAGACTGGTTCTGGGACTTTTCCAGTATCACGCTTCTTGCTGTCTCCACGTCTAGAACTTTCCCGTCACTCCAGAAACAGCCTCCCTATCTGCGGGTAAAAGCCATGGCAACGGAACGGTAAGTGTATCTAAACATATCGATGAGCTTTTGTTTCTATGTGTTCACTTTAATTCAGCTTATTGATGGATTTTTTTTTTCTTCATTTTGCTTCAGCAGCTTCTCTGATGGAATCATTGACGAAAATCCACAGAAAGCTCTAGAGGTAAAATGAGCCTTGCTGCTCCTAAACTATTTGCAATATATGCCTTTTTCTGGATGTCATGTTAAAGTTAAAGCTATCTACGGAAAGTGAGACGTAACTATTGTTACTGGTTATACATGATGATTAGCACTACCTTAAGTTATGTTAGCTGGTATCCCGCTAACACCTCTTTATCAACAGCAGATTATAGTTGCACATTTAGGCAAAGCAAAACTGTTTTCAGGATTTTTCCCTACTAAACCTGAAATCGATTGAGTTACCACCACAGACTGTACATTTTGTCCTGCTAACACCACTGTATTAGGAGTATTCAGCATAGCATTTCTCTTGTAAAGATTTTCTGTTCTAATATATATATATACACACACACACACACATACACACACACACACACACACACACACACATATATATATATATATATATATATATATATATATATATATATATATATATATATATACATATACATACATACAGAGAGAGAGAGAACGAGAGAAGGGAGGGGGGTTCTGGCAAAGATCTGATACATGAGATTAGTCACAATTAAAATCCATTCTTATAGAAGGAAAGCAGTGAGAAAAGGAGAGGTATGGTAAATGACACAAGAATTTAACTGATTATCGGTGACAACAGGTGGGTTTAATCCCCATAAAAGGCTGAACCTCAACATGACAGAAGCAAGGTGGGATCATTTTGACAAATAGCTATTCCTGAGGACTATAAAAAAAAAAAAAAAGAGTGTCCCAGAAAGTTTGTGTAAGAGAGTTAAGGTTGTTGAAGAATAAAAGGTGCTCATACCAATTATAAATGCAAAAAGACTTGTTTTAGTCTAAAAATCTACATTTTAATCTATCCATGTTTAATTACACAGACATACAGTTGTGCTCATATTTATTCATACTTTTTCATTAAGAAGGACAAAAAAGCTGCCTGTAAAATAAATTGAAATCGATAAATAATCATTCCTTCATTCATTTTCTGAACCGCTTAATCCAATTCAGGGTCGCGGGGAAGCTGGAGCCTATCCCAGCTGGCTTTGGGCGACAGGCAGGGTACACCCTGGACAGCTCGCCAGTCCATCGCAGATCAATAAATAATGATAAATTAAAGTGATAATAAATAAAAAGTAATAATAAAGATTTTATGAACATCATTACATTATTTTCTAATTCTGGTTTGATAGAAATATTTTTTTTTAAAAAGCAAACAAATAAGATAATTTATTACATATTACATCAATTATAAACTAATATTTTGTTGAACAGTTCTTTAATGTTTCCGCTACAGTCAGGTGTTTTCTGTTCCTCTCAGTCAGACTTCTGCACCTGTTGACAGGTATTTTGTCCCACTGTTCAACAGAAAAGTGCTCTAATTTGTCCAGGACCAATTTGTTTGTTTGTTTGTTTTTTTTATTTATTCAACTAAATTAAATGAGAAAAAAACAGTGTCTTATATTACTAAATTATATTTTAGCTAATTTTTAGTTATTGTTCCTTTTTTAATTCTCCAGTTATTTGAGTGACTGTTGTAAATTCAGCCTTTTCTTTAATGGAAGGGTATGACTACATATGAGCACAACTGTATGTGTGTGTGTATATATATATATATATATATATATATATATATATATATATGTATGTATGTATGTATGTGTGTGTGTGTGTGTGTGTGTGTGTGTGTGTGTGTGTGTGTGTGTATATATATATATATATATATATATATATATATATTTAATGATTGTAGTGCATGCTAATTTTACATCTATATCAATGCAAGACCATAGCTACTTACAGCCAATGTGTTTTCGACATTAGCTTGTTAGCTTGCATGTACTTAACAGGTTGAAACAAATGCAAGCCCTTGATGATAATGTTACTGTGACCTAATTGCAGACTTTATTAACTTGGATTTTTGTGTAACATGAAGAGAAAGCCACATTAGACATGATGCGGCTACATTGACTTCATTTGTAATCCATTGCCTTTTGAGAATGCAGAGGTCCAGCCATGCCAGCTTGATTGTTACATTTGTCCAGTCATCCAGGATCGATGCTTCTTTTCTGAATCAAAATAGCATCAAGAGCTGCTCAACTTTCTTTCTCAGGCACTTAATGAGGCCTTGCAAGGAGATGCTGATAATGCTGAGTGGTTCTGTCAGCGTGCCTATGCCCACATACTTCTCAAAAACTACAGCTGTAAGTTTCTGCAGTCCATTTTGGTTCATGTATGCTAATAAGATTATTATGCATTGATTGTTCTTGTTGATTGATTGTGGATGTGTGAACATCATATGCAATAATTTTATAATAGTTATAGATTTGTTTTTATTTCTACAGGTGCTGCTGATGATGCCAAGAAAGCCCAACAGCTGAAACCCAGCCTCCCACAAGCATTCATGCGAACAGGGTCCGTACTATAAAATTACTTTCTAAAAAGGGAAAACTAGCTGTTAGTTGCATTGTATATGTTGGCTGTTATTGATAGTTTGCTGGGTTTTTGGAAGTTTATTGTAATTAGGAGGCGAATAAAGCATAATTCAAGCATATGACACATCATATGCATATAATACCTAAACAGAAGCCAGTCATAAATTGTTGAACTGTGACAGATGGTTTATACAAGCAGATCAGGTGTAACTCAAGTACAAAAGAGGTTTTTCTGTCCTTAAGCCATTTTATTCTTCTGTTAACTCCCTTAATGTATTGTCAAATCAAATAGCAAATTGTGCATGCACACCGTGGCTTTCTCCTGCTCTTTCATGGGCAAATATTTGTCTGGTGTAATTTATTTATTTTCCTTGGTCCCAGTGTTGTGACTATAATTTCTCAGGTCTAGTTGTAAGACTTTTTTTAGGCATGAATATCTGTCTGCGTGTTTAGTGTTCATTCCCTCCTTACCCAAGCACAGGGAAGAATGTCATTGTGATAAGAGCCAATCAAAGGCAGAGAAGGGGAAGGTCTTCTTCTCTGATTGGTTCTGATCCACTGTACTGTGTCTGTTAGAAACTGCGACTATTTCACATTAGACTTACAGTACAATGAAGAATATCTATGAGAAGCTGAAAACTATCGTAAAATGTAGAATATGGTGGAATTTGCTCCTATGTAGGTGTTATCATGTTTTTCATGGTGTCTGAGCCAAATGAACAAGAAAAGCTGGATGAGAGTTTACGTTTATTCGTTCTGCAGCCCCCACATCTGTGTGGCGCCACCTGAACTGACAAGGCTCTAGTCTCCTCCAAAAGGGATAAAGAAACACTTTAATTATCCAAAAAAAAAAGAAATCAGCGTTATCCAGTGTAGCTATAACGAAAATGAAACTGCATCAGCTTCAGGTGGAGCATCAGGCTGAGAATATACTGACTGACACACAAGGAGGAGCTTTGGCAGAAAATGAAAACATTTTCCATCAAACTCACCTAATGTGTTTGAGTTGCACCTGGAGGCTGTCCTGAAGAAGACCGGTCGAAATCTGACTTGTTTTTAAGAAAAAAAGGAAAAACCTAGATGTTTATATGTTGCCAAAAGGAGTTTGCTTTCACTTTGCTGGTCATAGTGGAAAATTCTCATGATAGAGACTAAACACAAACCCAGAAAAGACATTTCCAGGAGGAGTATGGCCTCATTAGTAGGGGTGAGAAATTGTCGAAGAAAAAATCTCCCACTAAACGACAGATTTTTCCTAAAGAAATCAATTCGGAAAAAATTGAATATCGGGAGTTTTTGCTTCACAATTTTAAAATACTTTTTTTTTTTTCTTATTAAAAATTTAAAAAAAAATTTTTTTTTTTCCAAATAAATAAAAAAATTACTTTATAAAATTTGCTATTTTTATTGATCCTTTTACTTGTCTTCTTGGGCATTATAGCAGCAGAATGATGGTCTGGCTACTGTTTTTTTTTTTCATAATTGTGTTTTTTTTTTGTAATATCGAAGAATTGTGAAAATTGCAATTTAAATTAAATCTGCACCAAAAGAATTTTAATTAAATCAAATTGGGATGAAAGCATATGGTCACAGCCCTACTCATGAGCCATTTCAAAGTTTGAAATGTCCGGTCTCATTCAGTTTTTAGAACAATGTTATCTTTCTCTCTCTCTCTCTCTCTCTCTCTCTCTCAATCTCCAGCTTTCTCTATCTCAACCGTAATTTACAGAAACTATCAGTGTCTATTAATCAATCTATTAAAATCCAGTCTGAAAGCCAGTCTGTAGCTCTGCATATCTGGATGAATTTGTCAGGAATAAATTAATACAGGCAACTTTCTGAAGGCAATTTTCTTGAAGAGATCAGTAAAACCATTAAAATTGCATAAACACTTGTCTGAGAGGCTGTTAAGTTGCGATTTGATCAAATAATCTGAGTGTTAAATTCCTCCTGACACATTCCCAGTTCTAAAACTACACTGGTGCAGACTTTGGGATGGAAACTTTATACATTTGTTTTTATTTGGCCAGAAGGAGGGTGTATAAAATGATCCAAATTTTCTGTTAGAACGCATTAATTACATTTTTCCTGAATCACCTAGTTCAAGTGTGTGTGACATGTTTTTTTTGCGTCCAACTTGCAGGATAGCAGAGTACCACCTAAAACACTATGAGTCAGCACAGGAAGCCTTCACTCAGGGACATGAACTGGATGGTGAGTACAACCCACTGTGGCCTCAAGCACAGACACCATTCACCCACTCCTGTTCACAGCAGTGCTGTCTGCTTCACTCTCCTCAGTGAACACAAAGCTACATTTTTGTGCCTTTGGCTTCAGGAATGTTTCATAGTCATTTACACACACTGTTGTCATGAAAACATCCTGACTGAAACATGCCGTTTCTGATTAACACCAGCGCTTTGGTGTGGGTCCCAGATTTAATAACCTTTCCGGAGGTGTTTGTATGAGATGACTTGCAAAAACTGAAACCAATCAGGTGATGATCTTTCTTTATTGAATCAGGTTTTCCTCTTCATGCTGTGTTTGTTCCTGTTTATACTTGTTTCATACAAAATACAACAATTAACTGGTATTTTATTCATAAGAGAAGCTTATGCTTTTAGTGCAGACATTGTGAGTTGAGGGAATAAGTAAGACGTTTCTCTTGTTTTTATTGTGCTAACTATACATGTAAGCCTCGAACTGGACAGGAAAAGCATTTAGCTTGGACTTTTAGTAACCTGGAAATGGACTTGATGTTTTCTATTATATTTAATCCAGACTAATTAGTTTTATTTTAGATTTGATATTAGCAGTGGAATGGGCTTGCTCAGAAAGCAGATGAAATACACATTGTCCATTAAAGCCGTGTAATCCCTGAGTCCTCATTGTGTAATCCACACATATAGTCCATGTGGTTGTAGGCCTGTCACGGTAACAAATTTTGCCATGCGATTAATTGTCTCAGAAATTATTCCAATAAACAATAATAATAATGGCTGTGAAATATTTGCAACATTTTCAAAATGTTGCCTTTTTAACAACATTAAACCACGCTGTCTGGGTGCACACCACGTTGCATCGTCCTGTTTGTATTTAATCTGCCGGTTAAACACCACAGTGATCGTGGACTGTCATGGACGATGGAGCTCGCCTGTTTGTAAAGATCTTTTTTGCGCAGCTGGGAAAAATGCAAAACATGGTTGTGTTTTACGTGTTGATGAAAGATTGTTGTATTGCAGTGTTTAGTTAGTAGTGTCTTAAAACAAATGCAGCAGAGAAATGAAAGACAAATGAAAGTTATTGTGTCCTGTAAAATTATTGCGTGCATTTTTGTCTTATCGTGAGATTAATTGAGTTATTGCTCATTGCAACAGGCCCATTTGGTTGTAAAATGTCGGCCAGAACACGCTTTGGAATTATATGTTATCCTTAGGCTGTGAATCTGCTGTTTGCCACCCCTTGTTTATCTAACAGTTTAACACGTCTAAAAGGCTGTTGTTTTTTTTCCCACTTCCTTTTTATTGGGAATACGATTAATGGTTTGTTTAATATTTGATAGATTGAATATTGCAGAGAAGTCAGTGATTCAGCATTGTCTTGTTACTTTTGATTATTAAAATACTGACATTTTATCAATAAATCAAAGGGTTGATTTTTAAGATGGCAGATTTTTGAAAGTGTATTTTTAAGGTTTATTCATTCAGTCACAATCTTCAGGTTTGTCACTATGCTGAACATAAATGTCCAGCACTTCTGCAAGACAACAACTAAAGGAAGTTCTCAGTCTTTTCGCAGCCTGGTTTGTCACCAGAACAACAATCTATAGGTTTTTTTGTTTTTTTTTCCAGAGGATGAATTCCGAAATTTAGAACATAAACAGATGCAAAACAGATTATAATTTAGCTCATGTCAAGACACTGAAAACTCTTATTCGCTAAACTCCTCTGATTGGCTAGAGGTCTTTTGTCTATAGATGTTGTCAGTTGCTTTGATTGGCTGGATACTTGAATGTTCATGAATATTTTAGGCTAATACATCAATTAAGTTACTAATTGTTGGTTTCAAACATTGAAACACGGATACTTTCCATCTGATTATGTTAAAAAAAGAGTTTATTTCTCAAGTCTCAGCATGCTCAGTGGCGCCACCTGCTGATCCGCATTGAATTTTGAGAAATGGTGAAAGAAAAAGTATTTTATAGCATTTAAACCATTAGTTAACATTTATGTAAATGTGTTTTGTGCCATTCCTTTTTTTTAATTAACATTTTTTTGTCCACAAAAATCAAACTAGATTAAGAGGTGAAAACTCTGATAAATATCTCCATTATTCTATTAACTTTTCAGTGCTTTTTTTTTTTTCTTTTGTTATTATTTCATTTAATTTGCTCTGTGCTTTTTACAATATAAACAAAACAGAAAAAAACAAGCAACACATATCAGTAGGAGAGCCCCTGTACCAGCTAAACATAGACGTTTAGTTCGGGCTGAGTAGCTGATTTCAGCATAAATGAATTTAAAGCCAGTGCGTTGATGACAGATGATGGTGAAAGGCTGAATTCTTACCAGGAATCTCAGCAAACTGCTTGTTTACCATTTCTGTTCATATTCTGATTTCCTTGTCTTTTTTATTGACACATATTTAGTCTTTTCTAGAGCTCCTACAGCATTAATCCATTAAGAATATGTAAAACATAATGAAAATAAACAGATAAGCAAGAAAGAAAAGAAATCAGCAAATTCAGTGCAGACTAATTTCAATGTTTTAGTTCTAGTAGAAGGTGATGCATTTTGGCTTTCATAGGGGTTGAACGCATTAATGATTCTAGTCCTCTGTTGTAGTAAGTCCACATGCTACAACAGCTCGTGTGTGTTTAGGGCTTCTCAAGCAGGTTTTGACTCAAGGGATCCTTTTAAGACATAATTAGGCTTAAAAGATTTTTGCTCAGTAATAATTAATGTGCTGTTTTACACACAGGTTTCAAAGTGAGTTATTGATGCTAATGTTTATCCATACTGACTGAACCTGCGGTCATTATCATCCCACTACACTTTGTGTCCTTTTTTTTAATTATTACTACAGATAGCTTGTGATTTAGTCAGTTTCTTCTTTTACAATGAATTCAGTATGATTGGTATGTAGCTTCATCCTATGAATAATCCAAACACATGATGAATTAATACTTTAATTGTTATATCAACAGTTTTGTGTGGTTAGAAATAATGCAGTAAATAAGTAATAGTTCTGAAGCAGGAAATACAAAAGGATCATAGTCATCAACGCACCCTCTTCTTTATAAATGGGCATATTTGTGCAAGAGTTGACTACAGCTAAATAACAAGAAAATCTTCTTTAAACTGCAAATTTTACATATCAGACATATTTAAAAATGATTTGGTCCTTACCAGGTCCTAAAATTAGGTATGTACAGCCTCAGCTGAATGACAACAAAAGCTATTGTACTCACCTTGCGAATATTTGTTAGGAAAAACTAAAGCAAAATCTATCGTGTGCAAAACCAAAGTCAGCTTTTACTGCATACACAGTGCTGATCAAAAGCACTTAAAGTTGGGGTGGGTAATCTTGCTCAGAGACATTTTTTTTTACTCTGGGTAAAGTGGTTCCACGTCCTGATAATAGTCTATTCATTCTGTGATCATGAACGATAAGAAATATAGCTAGACCCTCAGTTTACTGTAAATCTGTAAAAACGCTGACCAATCTAAATGTTCAGACCTAAATGGAGTTGTTCATTTCTTATATTTCGAAAGCTTCTTCTCCCGGCTCCCCTCCTCCCCCTCCCGCACCACATACCTGATAGCCACACCCTGCATATAAATAGCAGGTTAGGATGAAAATAGGAAGTCGTGAAGAAGAAACTCAGAAGGCAAACATGGCTGAGAAAATGCAGGAAGGATTTCCCGACCCAGCTTGGTTTATTTGCCTCTTCCTGCTAAACAGCCAAGAAAGAGAAAATCGTTGGTGGAAAAAGCTGCAAATAAAAAGGCCTCGGATCAACCAAGGAGCAAAATCAGAGGGGGAGGAGCCAAGACAGGGTGCCACTTTCACATCTTGCTAGCTCCCCAACATTACCTACTCTAGCTTTAATGAATTGATCTTCATCAATGTGATCACCTCTGTAAGAGAGGACTTTTGGCCATTTGCTTGTCTGCAGCATTCAGGTGTGTGATAACGCAATGCCAAGGAGGAAAGACATCAATAATGATCTCAGGGAAGTAACTGTTGCTAGGCAATAATCTGGGGATGATGTATGTATACAGTCATTTTCAAAACAATTTGTTGTTCACTATTGTAAAGTAATTATTCACAAGTGTAAAAACATTTCAGACAATTCAGTATTCCTAGGAGTGGACATCCCAAGATGTCAGACGGTGTAGATTTGTTAAAGTATCACATTGAATTTTAAAGACACACTACAAAACTTTAGCCATTTTTACCACCATGTGCCGCCTATCAACACTTAATTCTGCATCCATCTTGCAGACTACCTGACCCGTTAGCTCTCTCCAGCCCGCAAAAGACCATCTTACATTGACTCTTGTTTTTTCTTTTTCTCTCTTTTAATCTTCTTGCATTTTCTTGCTGAATTGATGGTGCGCGTTCCAAACAGCCAGTGCGTTTAGTAGCATAAACTAAACTCTGCTGCAATGTCACGCATCATTCCAGATGATAGAGTTGTATAGTCCAGTTTCTCAGCCTTGGGAGACTGCTGGGCAGCAGTGGCTCCAGAAATGCATGTGGTAGATGTCACTGTGTCATCAAAAAAAGTCTAGATCACAAAGTTTTAAGGTCAAAAAGTTACGTAATGCCTCTTTCAAGTTAATGATGTTACAATTTTAAAAAAAAGAATGAACAAGTTTGGTTTGTTGAAGTGGCAAACAGCGTCTCTTTTAAACACAGTCCTATCATGCAGTTAAGTTTGCAAAGTTTCATCTAAAGAAACTACTGGAACAAAGTTCCTTTTACACAGGTTAGCTGGAAGTTGAGATGCATGGTAGTAATCCACAACTTATAGCAACTGTCAAGGGTGGAGGGATGATGGTTTGGGCTTGTTTTTCAGACAGAGGACATGGATACCTTGCAGTCATTGAGTTTACCATGAACTCCTCTGTACGGGTATTACATTGTCCAATGTGTCCATCTGTCTGACAGCTAAAAATTTGGCTGAAAAAAGGTCATATAGCAGATCAATGATGCCAAACACCGCAGTAAATCTACAACAGAATGGGTGATACAGAAAAGAATGATGTGTTACGGTGATCCTGTCAAAGTCCGGACCTCTGTTTGGTTGTAATGTTGTGATGGGACTTTAAATTCCTCCACAGTGATGCAAGATGCTGATGAGATAAGATGGGAAATTATTAAGGAACATTGACCGTGTTGGGCTTTTGGCAATTTGATGAGTTTCTAATGTATGTCAATGAATTTACAGTAAAAAACAAAGCTGTTATTTGGTCAGTTTATTTATTTATTTATTTATTGCAAAAAGCTGAGAATCCTTCCTCTTCTGAATAACTATCTAGTCTGCAGCAATTTGTTTTGCATACTTGGTAGCCATAACACTCCTTAATCTTTAAAGTGCTGAAGAGTAAACTTCTCTAAATAATTAATTTTAGCTTTTCTGAAACTGAAAACACTTCAGACATCTTATTCCGATGTAATTCAACATTTCCTGATGTTTTTGATAACCATGGTTTAAAAGATAAAATAACAAGAAAAACAAACATTTATTTTTCTTCTACAGTCTCTGACAAGTCATTTGAGGTCTGGATCAGGAGGTGCCAAGAGATGATGGAGGGTAAGTAAAATTAGAGTTGGTGACCACCACGCAGCAACTTCCGGTGGTTAAAGGTGACACCAATGCGGAAGTACAATAAACTGCAGTTCCCTCTTCATCCACTAGGGGCTGGCTACAAAACAGAGTGAAACCCCCTAGACTTCCATGTTAAAAAGGCCAACTTCACAGCAGAAATAAACATGTTTACAGCCTGGTTCAAAAATCCATTTTCAGTTAATAGGTCAGGTTTACCTTCTTGACAACTGTGGGGGGAGTGAATTTTTTTCTAACTCGCCCGTTTAAAAGTAATTTAATCTCAAAATTCAGCATATTTAGGGGCGTGTCCTTTTGATTGACAGGTACCCGATCTCCCGCTTCAAGTAAGTCGAACGCAGCACAACCGCGATTTTTAGCTGGTGAACGTGACTTAGCTTTAGCCCGCTTACCTCCGTTAGCTGGTTAGCTCCTGAGGATTTGGCTTACATATATATGTAGAAACAAACCTTAGATGTATGGTTGACAGTAATTAAAAAATAACATGCATTAGATGTATTATTATGGTAGTTCAAACACGTTGGATACTTGCTAACTTTAACTTCTGTAGTTTGTTCTATTTATTCCTGTTTTCAAATGTGAAGTTAAATGCTGCAGTCGGGGAGCAGATGAGCCTGTCTGATCAAACAAATGAGCATGCACACATATCCATGGATCTACAGTATGTGCTCACAGTGTTGGAGGCAGAGCTGCTTAGTCCAATAAAAGATGCATGCCGTGTCGGGATGGTGTGTTGCCATTTGCTGGTGAGGCTTGGGCCCTCTGGATTATCTCAAGTAAACAAGAGCATGAGTTTTGACAAACACGCTTCACACCCGCATGCACACGTACTCCCAAGAGCGGTATGATTCATCAGAGTTAACGTTACGGATGTTTGAAAGCCCCCGATGAGACCCAACCCCTTTCATAAGCCTGCTTGCAGTCACTACACACTCACACACATGCACACACAGTCACATTTGCAGTTTCACACACTGAGAGAAGTAGTCGTTTCTTCTGGTGACAGCGTGTTTACCACCAACCAAACACATATGGCACCTGGTTATTCTATCACATGTGACACCTCGCATTTCAGTACACACAAACACAGGTGCAGCCGCCACCCCCCCCTTCCTTCTCTCAATTTCAAACGCGACCTCATTAAGACAACATTAACACGCCTCCTATCACCTCATCTCTCTCTATGCTCTCTCTATGTAATGAAATCGGTGAATAATGTATGATAGCATGCTGGTAAACGGCGCTCTGGCGTGTTTTGGGCTCACAGGGCTTTTAATGGGTGTGGATGGACCAGTAAACAAACTGGTGGCAAGCCTTTCAGAGAGACTCTGTGTGTGTGTGTGTGTATAGTTTGCAATAAACATATTTCAGGGACTAATTATCTACAATGCCACGAAAGGCATGTAAAAAGGTTTCCACCTGAACAATTTTTTTTCTCTTTCCTCCTTTCTTCCAGATCAGACAAAATCCAGCAGCGTCAACTCGGTGAGTTTCTCTGCGTGGCCACTTGGGGGCATTGTTGCTCTCAACACCACTTCTGATCTGCACATGTGCTTACCTCAGAAAAAAGGAAGCCATACAAAGCCTCTTTTTATATATCTTTTCTTCATTCTCATGTTTGCTTTTTGCTTCTTTATGATGTTGTCTCTAACTGTGATCCCATCTCGTGGGGGCGAACTGAATGACCCAGCAGACACCAGTAGCTCCACCTGTAAAGTAAGTGTAAATATGCCTCATCTGGGTATCTCTCTTTTATGTTTTATTATTCATTTAACTTAATGTGTTCATTAATTCTCACTGCTTCAGAGCAGCTGCTCTCGGTTTAAAGACATAAAACACACATGATTTTAAATTCTGGATCGCATGAGATTTAAAACTGACAAAAATCTGATTATTTTCTGATCATATGTCATATCACAAGTTGCTGGGATTTTATTTTCTTCTTTCAGGCATGACTGGTACCAAACAGACTCTCAAGTCATCATCACAGTTATGATAAAAAATGTTCCCAAGGATGGTGTGTGTGTCAGCTTCATGGAAAAAGAGGTATAAACACACACTGGATAGCTGAAGTGAAGAGAATCCATGTTTTCATTCTGTTTGTGTGGAACAGAGATGGGTTAGCTCCTGGGTGTTTCCTCAGGGGGGCCCATTAGATGGGTCTCATACACACGTATACACCCACATACACACACTTGCTCCCCGTGGACCCAACTATGCCTCCAGTGGTGCCTTGTTAACATTGCCCCCAAAGTACAGATCTAAGAACAATTTACCCTCCCCAGCTTCTCCAACCTCCTAATTGTCTGTAGATGGAAGGCATAACTGATCTAGGATCAGTTGCAGAGCCCTTCAGGGACAACCTTCCTTTCGTTTTCCTTTCCTCTTCTCCTTTCTGTCTTTCCACTTGTCTCCCCTCTCTCCGAGGGGTAACTGCAGGGCACCCCAGGGAATGGCTTTGTCTTTCCTAATAGAATAACAAACTGAATTTACCCCATTTCAAAAGAAATAGTTCACTTGCTCCAAATAACAGTCACTTGTTAAGCTCCCTCTGTGGTGCAGAGTACAGATAAGTTCATATATTTTTTTACTAGGTCACTATATACAAAAGAAATTAAAGATGAAAGGCAGTGGTTCCAGTTATTTTCCCTTGCGACTGAGTATGCAGCAGCTGTATACCTTCACACAGCACAGAAATTCAATGAGAAATGAATAATAAGGCTTTGATAGTTTAGTGGAATTGCCCAAAAGCAACTTTAGTTAACTTTCTAAGCTTAAATCCTCAATGAACTACTTCTCAAATTCATCTGGGCTCAAATGAGAAGAGTCCACCTTTTAAGAAAACTTGGTTGTGGATTGAATGATAATATAAACTGAAATGGTATGCTGTTAATACAGAGATAGAAAGTTAGAGTCATGCCTCTATAAGCCAACAAGCCCACCCACAGTGTGCAGTCTCAGTGAATGACAGTCTGTTAGGAAGCGTCTGAGCCTCCCTCATCACTGATCTCACTGTGGCTGAAGGGGACAGGCCAAGGAGGATACTTTTCGACCATCACAGCAGACGCTCCAGATGATAATTCTCATTGGCATTCTGACACCTTCACCCCTTCCTCCTCCTCCTCCTTTGCTGCATGCATTTACTGTGTTCTGCTGTTAGAGAAAATACAAATATGGATGCAACAGTTGTGAGACTGACGGCATCAACAAAAATGCAAACATGCGTTTAAAAATGAAATAAAATAAGATTATTTGTTTTGATCGTTGCCTGCTGTCAGACTTGTGAGGGCTAATACCTGTTTTGTGCGTAATGTCTTCAGCTTTCTGCAAAGATCTGTCTGGCATCAGGGGACAGCTACAACCTTGACCTCCACCTCCTCCACTCCATCGTCCCTCAGCAGAGCAACTTCAAGATCCTCACCACCAAGGTATGATTTTTTTTTGTACCATATAAAGTTAGCGTAGCCGTAAGTGCCAGCTTACTGGGTAGAAGATGATCCATCGTACATTAGCAGCCATGCATATTTTACATCCATACGGCATACGTTTTCAGTGGGATATGTTTTGACATATCTAGGAGACGTTTTAACGGGGCAGATAACAAGTTCACGAAGCAGAAACAAATTACTCGTAACTACAAGTTCTGTTAAATCGTCCAACATGGAATAAAAGGTATATTAAATAGTTTAATGATGTTCTGAAGCACATAGAAGAATAAAAAGTAAAAGAAAACTTTTTGTTTTAGTTTGGCTGTTCTCAATCCGTTCTGTGTGAATTAGAGGCAGTTCTTCACAAAACCTTGTTTTATTTTCTATATGCAAGTTCACTTTACTTGGATTACTAGATGAGAGTTGGCTCTTTCATCAGTTGTGCAGAAGGAACGTGGTGTGGGTGTTAAAATCAGACCACCATGCTATGGGTGGGAATCTCCAGGTACATCATGATTTGATTCGACCATGACTCAGATGGGTGCAGTGCGGTTACAAAACGATTATTAATGTGGAAACATGCATCTTTAAACATGTTTTAAAGCAAGACAACTTTGGTTTCCACCTCCTCAGAGAAAAAACATGGAGCTGGATCAGATCCCGGTGGTCTTGGCTTAATATTTTTTACCGTGTTCCTCCACATCTGACCATAAGACGTATCTACCGGCCAGGTTCTGCTTATGGTCTGATACACACATTTATCTTAATTTACATTCCCACAATGAGCTTTGCATTGCAGTCTGCTTCCTGTGTTTGGTTCACTTGAAGCTTGAAGTTCACTTCTTTGATCCACATCACACTTCATTTGTTCATCCACACTTCCCCCAAATTTACCACATTTTCCAAGCAAATGAAGCTAAAGTACCACAGGAGCTAAAGTACTTCCACTGTAGCTTTTAACCCGAGGTACCAGCCGGATTTCACACTTAGCCCTTTCTTTGTTTTGCACCTGCAACAGACTACAGGGGGCTGCTCCTCCGCATTTTCCAGGATTCTGTTATTGTTTTTATTATTATTATTGTTATTGTTGATGTTCCTATTATTTTAACATTTGTACATGGATTAAAAATCATCCACAGCTGTATCACAATGCAAAAAAAGAAAAAAAAACACCCTTAATGAATACATTAATTTATGTTCAACCTTCTGTGCTCTAAACAACACCTGATGTATTTAAGATGAGTGTTAATAACCACTGGATTAAAATGAAGTTTTACCTACAAAATATAAATGTAGCAGTGTGGGATCTCTGGACTGAACAGCACTCCCTTTAAAAATGCTGGCGGATAAAAAGATCTCAGAGCTCCAGATGGCTTTTATTTGGTTTCACCATTTTTCAAATGTGTTTTTAAAAGAAAGCGTGTTCTAGTCATGGAGCAGTTTGGGAAATTTGCAGTCATGGATTCATGAAATAATGGTGAAAAGTCACTGAAAAAGTTGTGGAATTGTTTCTGAATCGTGTAAAACTCATTCCGGTCAGGAAACATGCTTTCTTGACGTTTTAGAGAACATATGATATAGCAACGTTTTGTGCTCTTACCTGGGACCATCAGCAGCTCCGCAGGCTCTGTTTAGTCAGGTTTTTACTGTCTGAAGGGATGATCATTAATTACTTCACCTGCACTTTTAATGTCTTTGTTTGAAAAGAGACAATAAGGCAAGAAAAGAGGATGCTGACGCGAGTTTAAGCAGCTTACGGAAATTGTAGCTGATCATTATTTAGGTTCCTACTTCTGAGATCAGCATCTTAATCTCTTCAATGATTTAAAGCGGTGTAAAGTAGGCTGTCACTACCTTTAATTCCTTAATGCTGGTAAAGCTTACTGTAGCAGGAGTCGCAACGAGAAAATCCACTCTGGCTGGATACAGTGCAGCTTCTGTGGAAACGTTAGCTCTGTTCATCTGAGCGGCTAACCAGAAATTCACACACAGGCACAAATCCTCACTCCTACACACACACACACATAAACATACAGCTATAAAGGCTTTACTTGCTGTGAGTTTCTCAGCACTGTTTAAGGTGATTACTGACCTAATGAGTAGGACGGACAGTTTTTTTTTTTTCCTCACTGTGGACTAATTAATGTGTATTATAGATGTTGGCTAATGAATGTGTTTGCTGAGAGCGTGCTGATTCAGGACTTAAACCACAGCCAGTTTTTAGCCTGCAGATCAAGAAGCAGGACTTTATGTCACTGTTTTCTCATCAAGGAAGCGCTGGTGTGTTTTGTTTTGTTTTGTTTTATTTTAGGCATTGATGAGTCTGACCTTGTTAACACTGAACGGTGTAAAACTCTTTGAATCTTCTTTACTCTGAATCCTCATACACACCCCTGCAAATATCATTTAATAGATATGTCATGATGCTGATCTTTAAGTCTTAAAGGTGGAGTATGTAAGATTTTCAATATTTTCAAAATAAATTAACTAAAAGACTAACTACAATCATAATGAGATAGTTTCTTTTTTAAACATGTAGGTTCCAGTCTGTCCATATTTGATGCGTTATTAAATTACAAGTTTAATTAATGACAAAGACCCTTCTTAAATGTTTGCCTACCAGTAAAAAAAAATTGCTTTTTGTCATTTTTCATTAATTAAACTTGTAATTTAATAACGCATCAAATATGGACAGACTGGAACCTACATGTTCAAAAAACTTTCTAATTATGATTTTAGTTAATTCATTAGTTAATTTATTTTGAAAATATTGAAAATCTTACATACTCCACCTTTAGGAGGGCTGTAGTCAAATATTATCCCATTAGTTTTGTTTTTTATTTTTGAAAAAATAAATACATCTTAAATTGTATTATTAAAAAATTTAGTTAAGCTTAAACTTTTAAAGGCGATAGAGAAAAAGTTTAGTCCTCAGAATTGCAATAATAGTGACTATAATAAGACAGGTGACCTTTATCGGAAATTAAAGGGAACTGTACACAAACCACCTCCAGACATGGAGAAGAGTGAGAGACATATAGATGCTTCTGATTAAGTCATGTGTTTCAGAGTGTTATCCGATGCTGAAGAGATCAAGCTGCGAGTTCCCTGTACATATAACATTACGGTCATATTGAACTTGGTGACCTCTTGTTCATTTGACACAATATTATCCCAAGCTGCTCATATTCCGGTCGTGTTGCTGCTGCAGCTTAGTTACCCCTGCTTAAACAAAATGGCATCAATGTTTTATTCCCATTTGAAGAGCCTTTCAACCCCTTTGCATTTTCTAAAATCCTCCTAAAATGGCCATCCAGGGAGTACACACACTTGGACACTAATGGAGTTAAACCTTCACTTTGGTTTACTTTAATACAATGTGTTCTGGTTCACGCTTGCAGCTTATTATATGACATGGTGGTTGAAAACTAGAAATCCGGACTTTAATTTAGATCCCAGGGTGAAGAATGTCCCCATGCAAACTGAACATACTGCACCTTTCATCATACATGAACTACTAGTCAGTCATGCAGCCTCATTTGAAGTGGTGGCAGAGCAATCAGCGGTTGTAGTTTACGGAATTGGATCATTAGGAATAAGTCTTTTTCCATGAGAAATTTGTCGGTAACATATTTGATTAAATTGGGAAGCTTTATGATAAACTTCCATGGCGTGATTGATCACACCCACTTAAAGAATCTTTACAGCCATTTACGCCAAGTAATGTCCAGTTCTGGTCCTTGAGGGACTTCCTGCCACTATCTGGCTGGTTTTACATGTCTCCCTGCTTCAGACCTGCAGAACAGCAAAACCCAAGGACCAACTTTAGACACCCCTGACATATAAAGAACACTAGTGTACACGAGAAGTTGTGTTAAACAAAATAGCCTTAAGATGGAATAACTGATACCTATTAAAGCGAGGATCAGATAAACGCTTGCAGGGGCGACCCTTCACAGGATCATCTCCCAAACCTAAATCTGTTCACTGTACGGAACATGGCAGCTGTTCTGCATTGGGAATCAGATTGTAATCTCATGTCTTCATTGTTCACAGTGGTTCCTGTTGACTTGACTCTGAGGTGTAGAACATCTGTTAAACCCAGAGCGAAAGTTTGAACATTTTCTCCAGCATACTCTGCATTGAAATGCGCTGCTTTATCGGCGACAATAATCCTCATACAAGCAGAGCCACTGAGAGCATTCACCGTAGTTATTTCAGTTGATTCCACAGCAAGGCCACTGGAGGGATGCGAGGCCGGTACGTGGTCGTATGTGCCCGAGTTGCATACAGTGTGGTATCAAAGTGGAGAAAAGCTGTTGAGAAATTAGATTTGTAGCATACAGACCTGACGTCTGTATTGTGTGCTCTTTATCCACATAGGTCACACTGTGCCGAGTAGAGTCTGATCTGCACAGAAACTGCCCCCTCTCAAAAAGAGAGGAAAAAAAACACTTCCTTTCGCTCATTTTCTCACTTTTCCATGGCAACAGCAGACAGTGCATACCAGAGGTGCACGTGGGCTGCAGCTTAAACAAGGGCTCAGTCTTATAGAGACTGCAGCTGAGGATGGTTTCAGACTCCTGCTTTTGGGGGGTGTTTGTTTGTTTTTTCGCCTGTCCTTGTGATTTACCTTCTTTGTTTTGTCAATCTCTTTAAATCCACCTTCATAAACACACTCTCTGTCCTTCTTTATGTTTTGTGCTGATAAAAACACCTACCTTTCTGATAACAAGAGAGTGTTCAAGCCCTCCTCCTCTCTTACAAAGCCCTGACTGTTCCCTGGTCCAGTGGGCTCCTCGGGTACACATGGCCCTTACACACACTAAACACCACACACACACACACAAAAACCTTTATAAATAATAGTGCCATTTAACGAGTAGAACTAGCATAAAACACTCCTTGTAACCTGTTCAGGTGAAATATGCTTGTCATTGTGGGACCTCAACTAACTAAGGAGTTTTCTCTGCTCGTTCCTCATTTAAATTTTTCAGAGCCATTCTGAAGCCTGAGGGGGATAAAACATTCAAATGAACAACAGCATCAGCAAATCAACTTTCTCCAGATTGGCATGCATCCCTAATGAGCGTTCAAAAAATGCATTGCCCTCAGAGCTGTTGGTTCTCAACCAACGTCTGTAACAGGCTGCCCTGCACTCTCTGCTCCGCTGTGTTTACGCTTCATCTCCTCGCTGTCTTTAAAGACAACTTAGTAGGGGTATGCTAAGCTGGGCGCGAGCATGCGCACACACATACACACACATATATAAATGCAGAAGCTTGAACAGTAATCTTTCAACACAGTTGTGCTATTTAAACTACGTATTTTCTGTCTGTATGTGTGTGTGTGTGTGTGTGTGTGTGTGTGTGTGTGTGTGTGTGTGTGTGTGTGTGTGTGTGTGTGTGTGTGTGTGTGTGTGTGTCAATGTCGTCTGAAGCACATTATCGTCAGCGACCTCCTCCTGTCCTCCATCACAACAAACATTCCAACCGCAGGGGTCACCACGACAACGGGGAGCCAATTACACACCAGTGTGTTTGATCAGAACAGACGGCTGGCGCACACACACAGAGGCATGTGCACACACAACCCGCCGGAGAATCCACGCTCCCTCCTTCATTCAGCTCTCAAGTTGTCTCTTTTCTGCAAATAGCTAAAGTGGCGTCTCCCCTCTTTAATTTGCATGCCTGTCAACGTCTGAAAATGTTTGCGTCTCATTTCTGTGTCTTTTTAGCGGGTTTATTTTCAAATCTGCAGGCATCTGGAAAAGAGAGAGAATATGCTGGATGAAAAGAGGGGGTGATGGTTACAAACACATGTGACAAGTGACACAGGACCCCAGTGCCCCGCCGTAAATAGCATGTGTGTGTATGTCCACATGCATGTGTAGCACAGTATTGCATAGTCCAGCCCCTGGGGTCCTGTGGGTGGTGGCCCCCTGATTGTGGCTCTGCTGTCACATCCCCTTACAGGCCATCGCTTCGCCTGTCATACACACAGAAACGCACACAGAGAAACACACACGCGGCGCCTAGGCTGCCATGTCCCTTGAAAGCCGGGAAACACAGATGTGGCAGCAGATTAATGTTGCATGGCCCAAGAGCACGCATAGAAGCGCACACACACATCGACACACACACACACAAAGGCTCGGCTTGACTTCTGTCACACTTAGCACTACAAAAATATTCAAGACAACCGGCACCTGCGGCACTGGCTGGTAATTTTAAGGTGATAACATTTTATTTGCTTGGTCTTTGCTCCTTCCTTGCTCCTACTGTTTCTTTACCTTCCACTTTCCAGGAACTTGTCCAGATGGAAAACAACACATCAGTCTGACATGCTATTCAATTGCCGCCTTGTTAAAGCCCACAACATTATTTCTTTGATAAATACATACGGCTGGATGTATGTAAACTTGACATAAAACTGTTACTAAAAATACAAGCTTAAAAGGACTCAGCCAAAGAAATTAAATCTTGTTTAGGGAAGACTGCTTGTTTTTGTTTTTATGTAATTTTTTTTTTTTTGAATAGGAAATTTCCCATAACCACTTTACTAGCCATGAACAGTGGCTGCTGTGTGCAGGTAAAAGTAACATAGGAACACAGTTTAGAGGCTAATTAATCCAAAATTGTGCAAACACATCATCATTAGGTATTAACAGTGCAGAAAGTCTCTGCCCCCCATCTGAGGACTATGCAATACAAAGAACAAGGATTATTTCTAAAAACATGCACCATGGGTGTGGCTGTTAATTTCTCTCCCTTCCTTTTGCATAACACAATAGATAAATGATGTCAAACTCATTTTAATTCACAATAGCAATGTAAAAGCATAACAACCTGCATAACAGCAGGTAAATAACTCCAAATGTTTCCCATTGTTTTAGTACAAAGTAAGAGTAGACCATTATGGTAAAATTAATAACAATTATTTTGACTGAAATTGAAATCTCTATTATATAATATATAATATGTTTTATACATACATATATATACATATATATATATATATATATATATATATATATATATATGTGTATATATATATATATATATATATATATATATATATATATATATATATATATAGGTCGCATTTTGAATGTAAATATTGTTAACAATCAGGTTTATTTAATTGTGGCCACCAAAATTGTGATCAGAATCAAAGTCCGATTCAATAGGCAGCCCTATTTGCAATATCATAAAACATCACAGATATCTGAAACTAAAAGATATGGTATGTTGCATCATCATAAGACTAAGTTGTCAAGAACTGGAAATGACCTGTGCACTTTTACATCTGTGTAGTTAATGCCTACCATCGAAGCTTTACTCACTTTATTATACATACTCAAGTCACAGCTGTTAGAATATTTATACTGATAAATCATTCCCCCTGCTTTGTAATAAATATTACATTTTAACAGAAAAATGTAGCCTTACTTGGATTTATTAGAAATTACATTAACTTTGCTTCAAATCTTTTTAGTTTTCTGTGTTACTTTCACATTAAGCAAATTCTTTGGCCAGATTTGACTTTCTTGGCAGGTCAGTTTTGGTCCCCAGGCCACATGTTTAACAACCCTGCAATAGAGGCTAAATACAGCTTTTTCACACTAGAAGATAAGTTGATGAACTTTAGGCTTAATTTAAACATAGACTTTCTTATTGTATTAGATAGGTTATAGTTAAGCCATGCATAATACTAATCAATTTGGTCATTTTAGATCTTTAAAGACATATTACAGAACTTTTGCTTTTTTCCTCATCACCCATATTGATGGCTAATTCAGCATCCATCTTTCTTCTTATGTGACCTGTTAGCTCTCTTCAGCTAGCAAGACAATCTTACAATGACTCTTGTTTTGTTTCGATCTTCAAATCTTGTTTTTTTGCTGAATTATTGAGACTGTGTTCAAAACAGCTTCTAGCTTGAAACTCTGCTGCAATGTCACATAGCGTCCCAAATGAAAAAGTATAGTGTGGTTTCTCAGCCTCAGGACGCTGCTGGGAAACAGCGGCTCCAGATAGATGATAGATGTTACTGTGTCATCGAACAAGTCTGGTACAGAGTTTTAAGGTCAGAAAATTACGTAATGGGTCTTTAAAACCAGACGAGGCCTGTCCCAGCTGGCAGTGTGTGAAAAGTGCAGCAAACCCTGGACAGGTTTCCAGGCCTTCACAGGGTGCCCTTAATGTTATGTAGGTTCATAATGTGCATAATTCAGCATTTTAATACGAACATGTTGTCACCTCCTCCTAATGATGATGCAGGACATCACAGCATTAGAAATGCTGATTGGAAACTTGGCTGATCAGCAAACACTTGTCAGCATTTTCTAAATCCTGTTGTTGGTAAAGAAAAGATTTTTAAAAAATGTTTTCTCCGCGAATGAAGAAGTACTCTACAATCTGTCTGATTTTATATCTACATCTGCTTATAGCTCAGAGTCTCTAAAGTTGGATACCTCTGTAAATGTTTTTTTTTTGTTTTTTGTTTTTTTTTTTTAAAGTAAGAATCCATCTGTTTCACAAGATGATGTAATTGTAATAAACAACTTTAAGCGTAAATATAAGAACCACACATCCAAACGACTTCAAGTTCAACACAAAATGGTAAACAATCAGCTGCCTCTGGGGGAAAAAAAGCTTGATTGGGCATTTAATCATGACTCTGGTTGTACCCACAGACACACACACACACACACAGACACACACGCTTAAAATGCCTGTCTTCATAACAAAATATGCTATTTTTGAAGCCTGTTGCCAAAAAGACAAAAACTAAAACCTGAGTCCTGAAAACCAACACTGAATTATTGCTTGTAAAACTGCTTGTTTACCTGTCAAAATTAATTCACTGAACCCGTCTTATTGGCCTGAGATTTCTGTGGATCGCCAAACATTATGAATAAATGGAAGGAAAAAATATCAATATCTCACAACGGTAAGTGTAGTTCTTCAGTGTCTCCTGCTCCAAATGCTGTAACACACAACCTCAGGAGCCACACTGTACCCCTGAACTTTGTGAAACATGAGCGATCATCTCGCATCCCATTGCTATTCGGCTCGCTGCTTCAGGCTGAAGCTGACAGTACTCGGCCCATCATTTGTTCATGAAAGTCTTGACATTGATTTGAGGATAATGACACGGTCGAATTGCTAGCTAGTCTTAAAAATACCATTACAGATGAGCTAAAAGGTTCAAATCCAAGTTGTTTTCAGGGCTGTCTGGAGTTCTTGTACGTGCAGCATTGCCATTTTCTTCTAATCTGAAAGGACAGTAGCAATCATTTCATATGTTAGTCAAACCCTCAGGCGTTACCAGGGTAACCAGCCCACAAGTTGAGAAAATGATTTTCTCTCGATAAGGAAATTCATGCGGATAAAAAATAATGGTCTTAACTTGGAATCCCTAGGTAGGTATTATCTCTTACACAACTCATCCGCTGAAATTACATTAGGGCTGAAGATGTCTGTTATTATGTGCGTGGTCGTTTTGAGTGACAGGTGAGCACTGTGGCGTAGAGCCAGAGGATGCCATTAGTGTGCTACCGTTCTTTGTCAGATTGATCCCCTGTCCTCACCTGTGCTTACAAAAGACAGTGGTAACTTCATTTATTAGTGAAATGGAAAAAAGTTATTTGTGACAATTCCTTGAAGAAACAAAGCCAAGTTTCAATAATATCTTACCTCACTTTGTCATTAAGACATGCATAACAACTTAAAAATTGAAATTAATGTAGAAAATCATAAAACATCTTAACACAGGTATCAGGAACTAAAAGATACAATAATTCACATTATCATTTGAGCAACTAGTCATGAGCTGGAAGTTACTTTTAAATATACATATGTTTGCATTTTCGCTCATGTGTAGTTAATTCCAACCAGTGAAACTTTACTCACCTCATCATACAAACTGAAGCCAGATCAGTTAAGATATTTGCAGCGATAAATCATTCTCCATGCTTTGTAACAATTTTTGTAACAATTTTAAAGGAAAAATGCTGCCTTACTTAGACTAATTAGAAATTGTCATCACTTTTTTATTAAAATAAAATTGCTGTTAATGTTTATGTTATTTTCTCTTTATCAAATTCATCCCTTTGGCCAGATTCAACCTTCTTGGCAGGTTAGCTTTGGTCCCCAGGCTTCATGTTCAACAACCCTACATTAGCTGTTAAATACAGCTTCACTACTTTTTCACTCCGTAAGACGAGTTGATCAACTTGAGGCTTGAATTAAACATAGACTTTTTCAGTGTATTAAATAATTTGGAATGAAAGCATGCATATTAGCAATCTTTTGATAGCCTGCAACAGCCCCCAACACAAGGGCTGTTTGGAGAGCCTCAAACTTTTATCACGGTCACTTTGCAAGTCATGTGCAATGGATCATTGTGGTCAAAAACAGTGTTACTGGTTAAAACCTTCAACTAATACTGTTTGCATCTGATTCAGTTAAACAGACATTTCAGATCGTGCCCAAATGTTTGTATTTGGAGCAACTGCTTAGTGTGTCAGCGGAGCTCCTATTACTGAAACAACAGATTTATTTTTTAGATGATGCAAACGCAGAGACAAGTTACATAAACCACCTTGGCCTTTCATAGTTTGCAATATTTGCCACTTAACCATTGCAGTGCATTCACACCTGGCACTGTTTGGTTCACTCTCAACAAACTCTGGTCCGCTTCCTCATAATACAATCTGTTTGGAGCTGTGCAAACAGACATTCAAACTCCAGTGTCTAGGGGTCTCGAAAGCCAGGGGTCTCCATTTACTTGCAAGTGAACCCTGGTGCATTTTGTTCACAGTGCAAATGGACCATTGAGTAAACCAAAGAGAGTTACATAGAAAGTGATGCAGGGTGTGTCGTAGTGCAACATGCCAGAAAACTGCCTCTCCTGCTGTTCATGCAGGACAGATTCTTCTGAAAACCACATTAAGGTTTTGCTCCAGACCTACAGTCCCTCTCGACAGTTACTCTCTACCAGTGAAAGAAGCCTAGCGTTACCACCACTACATAGGGTTGATCACTTTCCTCTGTTGTCACACGGTGGAGGAATGACCTGCCAAACTCTGTCAGATCTACAGAGTCCTGCAGACTGATGACTCAGCTCTTCAAGGAGCACTTCCACACTTAGTTTAACTCTTTGTGAGAGGAGTTGGAGAACTTGGCCCACTTATTTGCAACAAATATTGTTGGATTTATTCTTTGTATTATAACATAGGGCATATTGTGGGGAGGGAAAAAAGCAGCCTGTAGCACGACATGGCAACACCTGCGTCCAACTGGACTCGCAGCAGTCCACCAGCACCTTCCTATGATGGCTTCTACTCTTTTATTTCTTGCTTGTGTTGTTCTCACTCTCATATGTAAGTCGCTTTGGATAAAAGCGTCTGCTCAATGAGAATAGAATAGAATATGTTCGAACAGTGAACAAGCTTTTTTCAGTCATTGACAGTCAATCAGCGGGACTTCCTTCTTCTTTAGTGATTGTTTGGGGAATATCATCCGTAAGGAGCAGTTGTTGTAACTGCATGGTGTTGTCGAGGTAGTTTTAGTATCTTGTGTAAATTGTAGCATGAAACCAAACAAAGGTACACAATTGTTTTTTAAGAATTCCCTGGCAATTAGAGTCGCCCTGATTATTCTGGTGGGAGTCATTCCACCATTGAAAACGAATTGTTGTCTGATCAGTTGATGCATCATTTACCAAAATGATTACAAATACTAAAAGGGTGGTCTATATGGGAAAAAAAAAACCTTTTACTAATACTGGGATTGTATGACCTAACCAGACTAGCATCCACCTCACCAGAGCAAATAAGGAATTTAGGTTCACCTTATCGCAACATGTTTATTTAGGTTTGACTTGAAACATTGTTTTGTTTTGTCAGACAAAGAAGAAATTATATGGTTCCTTTGTGGTCATGTGACTGCATGGCTATGTTTGATTGGTGAAATGTAGTTGTGTGAATTTTTACGTCCTATGATTGATGAAAATGGGCATCTGTCTGGCAAAAAATAAAAGCATATGGTAGGAAAAAAAAATACCAAGTCTATTGTTGCCCAATGTAGTGGAGTGAGAGTAGCATTGTTTCTCCACAAATTTACCAAAGCAAAAACTTTGCTGCCATAAAATTGTTTTTTTTCCGCACTTCCTTTTTTCTATCAGAAAAGTTAGTGAAGTAATTTTAACCTGTTAGTTCCTCTGATATAACCAGAGATCTGAAAACCCCCTAAAAGAAACTTTCAAGAGTTGTCTGCACATTAATTCTGTGGGTGAGTTTCTGAAGTCCTTTTTAGTGTTGTTTGTCTGTTTGGTTTCTCTAACAACCATGTAATGATCAAAAGAACGTGTTGTCTGCTCTCATTAGAGGACATGTTTGAAGCTTGGTTGAGATGTGTGTGTGTGTGGTCATGAGGAGGAACGAAACTCAACGAGTCGCACGTTGCCATACGTTTTCTTTTTGAAGACATTCAGTGTTGCACTTGTGCCTACAAAACATGAAGAACAAAGGGATTAAGAGAAAAGTTGAGATCAAAGAGTGAAGTTTGAGTTGTTCCATTGTTGAGAGTCACAGAAAGCAGTCGTATTGAAGCGCTCTGACACTTACATGCAAGCATGTGAGATGGATGCATGAGCCTGTGATGTAGCGTTTCCCGTCAGTGAAACACCTCATCAACATCATTTTAGAGTTGTGCAGATGAATAAATGATCGAATGCAGGAGCTGGCCCTGCAATGAAACTCGGGTCTATATAAAGCAATTATTTGAGCAGCGACCTGTATTCTCAGCAGAGATGTTCTGTTTTTAGCCCTGCACTGAGCAAAAAGTGATGACACGCAGTAAAGTGGTCTATCAGTGCACAGGGACATGCGCTCGCTCATCACCTCTAACAGCGATCGTACTGTCGTTTCCTTCAATCTGCTCCCCTCTCTCAGCCTCCTCACCCCTAACCTTGTCTACCTCGTGGTTCCGCTCCGCTCTCCTGCTCCCCTCATAAATGAATCATCACATCGCCCAGCAGAGCAGAAATGTTCCTTAATTGCACCGACATCACCAGATCTGTCTTTTTGCATGTGCACATATCAAGCGCACACACCATTAATGGGTGTTGAGGAGGAGTCGGCGTGGGGGGGGGTGCACATGGAGCTGCTGCTCGCGTGTCTCACTGCTATGTGCCCTGTCAATGTAGCTCAGCGTTAAAAGCATGTGTCCACGTCCTCTCTCCACTCATTGTTTTGCTCCTCTCTCGTGGTCTCCTGGTGTAATGATTTGGATGAGATGCTGCTGTGTGGAATTAGGATCTGCCGCCCTCTTCACCCCCACCCCCCTCCCCCTCCTGCGCTCCGTCTCTCACACTGGCCCTCTGGCTGACAGGCATCTCGTTAGTGCGGTATGTCTGTCAGTGAGGTTTGAGATTGAGCTGTGCCCCCGCATATCCCTGATGTCTCCCTCCCTCCCTCTCTCTCTCTCTCTCTCTCTCTCTCTCTCTCTCTCACACTCACACACACACACACACACACACACACACACACACACACACACACACACACATATGGAAATACACACTGAAATGCAGGCTAAGTTGTCCACAGCTCTCAACTCGCCACCCTCTCTGGCCTCAGTAATGATCTGATGTCCCGTGCTTTTAACATGTCGCTCTAATGGAAGCGTTATTTTTGTCCCGCGCACAAAAACCCACCATTTTGTTAAACAGTGTCATCTCTCTCTCTCTCTCTTTTTCCTCCCCTTCTCTGTCAGGTGGAAATCAAGATGAAGAAGAAAGATGCCATTAGATGGGAGAAGCTGGAGGGAGAAGGACAGGAGTCTAACATCAAACACTTCAATCCCAGTCAGTCCTCAGCTTCGGCATTTACACTCTCTCCCCCAACTATTATACACCTCTGCTTTCGTCACTCTCTCTTGCACTCTCCCTCCCTTCCTCAACCACTTCTTCTCTCTCTCTCTCTCTCTCTCTCTCTCTCTCTGTGCAAAGATCAATATAAGCTCCTGTTTGTCTGGTCTCTAAAATGAGAGTGGGCAGTTGAGGCCTGCTAGAGTCTTTCATTAGTGTGACGGTGGAAGGAGGCAGGGAGAGGCAAAGGTATGACGACTAAATGTGACTCAGTATTTTAGCCCACACATTCCTATTACTGACAGGATTAATTACTTATGTAACTGTCTGTGTGTGTGGAGGGGGAAGTTAAAGTTAAGTGGGTGGCCAAACTTCTTTTTCCCAGCCCACTCTCTCTGCCCCGTTATTATTGCCTGCTTATAACTTGGACTCTTGTTAGATTTAAACATGATATTTGACATCTGATTTTGGTTGGGATCACACTGCAGAATGTCCACACTTGGCCTGAATCTGTCTGCTGTGTGCCTGATGGTATATTTATGTAAATCTTGCATCTGGATTACATTTCCTGCCTTCTCCCATTTCTTGCTGGGATTATAATGGCTGTGTTACATTCAGTGAATATAGAAATCAAAACCTCAATGCGGTTCTTTGATGTACAAGGTTGACAAATCTGTAGCAAAGTGAGTCAAATGAACTCACATTTGGCCGTCAAGGTTTCCTGGTTTGAATACATAAAAAAAAAAAAAAATCACTGTAATTAATAATGTCTATTTAAAATTTGAGGTGAAACATTTCCTCTGATTGCTCTTAAATGATCCGAGTCCTCTTTTGTTGTTTTCTTCCTCTATCAGACCAGTACCCTACGTCATCCCACTACACCCACAAATGGGACAAGATGGTGTTGGACTTAAACGAAGAGGAGAAGAACGAGAAGCTGGAGGGAGATGCGGCACTCAACAAGCTCTTCCAGCAGATCTACTCGGACGGCTCAGATGAGGTCAAACGAGCCATGAACAAATCCTTTGTGAGTATTTCTGTTCCATGTGTCATGTCACCGCCAAGCTCGTTTTCACACATCCGTTTGTACAGCAGCTTGCTCATCGTCCGCATCTTTTCTTGGCCTATAAAAAGAAAGCTTTGTGAAGGGAAACATCTTTATTTTTCAACCAGCCGCTCATTGATTTAGCAAACAAAAAATATCATCCAGTCCTATTTAAGAAAATTAAGTGTACCTCATGTTGTGTACTGTGTGTGTGCTGTTTACTTCACATCCTGACTATTAGTTGTAGCCAAACAGAACCTCGGTGTAGCTAAAACTAAAGATAAGGCAGCTTTTTACAGGCAGAATAGCTAAACTGCTCCATGGCAAAAATAACAGCAGGTTTGCAGCTTTGATGAACAGAAATGAAAAAGTTGTTGGCACAACATAATATTGCTCCATCTCAACTACCTGCATCTGTTTAATCCATTAGGTTTGCTTGTTTCCTTCACATAATTCAGAAAAAAAAAAAAAGAGTACAAGTCCACTTTACAGTTTGATTCTGATAAACGCTCCGAGGCATGTAAACACACCTGAATCTCTATCAGTCCAGTTTCAGTCTGATTGCAGGTCTGCTGAGACTTCAGGGGAGACTTTTCACTCCAAAGCCAGCAGTCGTGTTTGGAGCCTGTAAACACGCCTGCCATGTGAAGAAGTTTTAAAGCGGAAAATAAGACAATCCGGCTGCCACTGAACGGTTTACAGGAGTAAATCTGGATTTAAACTCGTGCAGCATCTGCGTAAGATTGAATACAGTCTCTGCACAGGTCTGTGGAGGCTTGATGCAAACCTATTCCAGACTGGATGTGCATCCGTGTTATTCACCATGGTAACGCAGAAGTCTGTGATCACTTGTTTCTGCATTTGTGGAGAGTCTTCCAAATTTTCCAAACAACGCTATCGCCGTACGCTCAACTACCAGAGCATGTTTCAGCAGCGTGCGCCGCCCACATCATATGAAGACATGTAACGGCAGCAGAATGAGTGTTTTACTTGCATGTCAAGGTCAGAGGCGGCAGTCAGGGCACTGCGTGAACTGTCCAGAAAGGAACGTGACTCAGAAGCTTTTAGCCTTTTTGGCATGTTTATAGTTTTTTAAAATAGTTAACAGCATGGACAAAGTTGTTTTTCTTGGTTTGCAGATCTACGGACGTGTTAAACTCATGGCATAATAACAACTCTGCCTGTGTCGTGTATGTCAAGCAGGGAAATGCGAGTATCAGATCGAGACATGGTATCAGCAGGTACTTCATCTTATCAGTGTTGGGGACAAAAAAAAGGACACGAGGAGCCGCCTCCTTTTAGACTCACAGCTGGTCATCTTTGCACAATGTTTCCTGCTAATAAGACGAAGAAGAAACGAAGCAAAATGGGAGCGTGCCTAATTTAAAATTCACCTCAATCACTTCAGTCTCTCGCCGTCTCGCAGTCTGAACAGAACCATCCAGGAAAGGGAAGAAGAAAGAAATGTATGATCTCTCTATCTCTTTGGCTTATTTGGCAGAGCGTTGACCTTTTAATGGAGGCAGCTTTGATCTTTTCACTCTATAAAAAATGTAAGTACTGTTGATGTGAGCTGCGTCTTCTCCATCTTTAAATGCGAGAGCAGATTGTTAGCACAGCTCATCTTAGTCTCATAAACTCAAATTTGATTATGAATTTGCTCAACAAAAAGAAGAAGGGGGGGGAGAGAAAGCTTTTCATGTCGACTCCTTAACATGCACACGCCCTGAACTTGCAGCCACCCCTCAGCCTTCTGCAAACATCCATCTGCACTTACCCTAAATGCACATTGATTCTCCCTCAGTCGTGTTGTCTGGATCGCTAAAACAAAAGTGGCGAGTCCAAAGTTGGCAGAAACCTCAGTCAGAAATGTGAGGATAAGAACAAAGTTACAGTCTTATGACATGTAATTGAGGTATGAAACGGTAAATGCGCTTGAGTTTTTCTTCAGTGCACACTGAGTGTTGACTGACGCAGCAGGGACAGATTATCCGGTTAATGAGCTTCCCTCTGTCGCAGTATTTTGCTGTAAGGTGTTCAACTCTAGAGATTATTTCCTGTCATTTCCAACAAACCTAAACCTAACGATGCTTCAACATCCGTGTCAAGACGATATTTTGACATTTGGCTGTAATCTCTAAGAGCTCCGGACGAGTGAGGTGGGGGGGCAGCCTACATGGAAACTAACATTTTGAATTCTTTTATTCTTGAACCTTCAATGACATCACAGTGAAATGAAACCAAAAATTGTGTTAATGGCTCTGATCATGCAGGAGCAGGTTTAAGTCTTCTTAGCAGACGTGTTATATAACTCCTCACGTCTTTGTGTCTCCTCCCCTGTGCAGATGGAGTCTGGTGGCACGGTCCTTAGCACCAATTGGAGAGATGTGGGCAAGAGAAAGGTGGAGGTGAAGCCGCCAGATGATGTGGAGTACAAGAAATCCTGAGCAGCATTATCTCCCATCCCCCTTCCGCACTCCTCCTCTGTGCTTTCTCCTTTCCCCACCTCCGTTAAACATCATCTCTCTCGACATTTTGTCCATCTGAGCTCCACTGGGAGTCTTCAGTCGCCCTGCGGTTTGCGTGACAGCCCACTTCCACGCCTCTTTCCTTGTGGTGTTGCTCTGCTGTTTTTTCCCCACAGTGCAGGGAGCCACAGTGTTCCCACAGTCAACCACACATGGCCCACTCTTCACGCAAGCATCTCACCTGATAGTCGGTTAAAATAATCTGTTGTACGGATTGATTTACAGAGTGTGACTTTTAAAGGCCAGTGGACTCAGAAGGGAAGTTCACTCAGCAAATCAGCCTTTACATTTTTCTGTCTTTCTTTTCTCTCCTGTCTGAAAACAACCACAGCCTTTCTGTTGGGAAGCTTTTTATGATGTGCTATTATCAGCAGTTGTGTAAAGTTGTACATTTGCTATTAAAAACAATAAATAAATAAAAACAACTGACATGTTTGAATGAAAACTATAAATAGATTTCTTGGGTCCTTTCTTCCAGCAGCGATACGTGGTGAGACTGACTTGCCTGCCAGTGGCTTTGCACCGTCTCTCCCTCAGTGGGACTCGGGCTGCGGTGTAAATAAAAGATTTGTTGTCGGGCTCTAAAACTTTGCCTCGTGTCTTCCGGCTTGTCTCTTGACACAAATTTAAACCTGTTGGAAAAATCTCGGAATAGATCACTCGGACACGGAAAACAGCAGTATGTTGAAGCGGGGAGCCGGGCTGGGAGCGATGAAATGTGCTATCACTGATATGAGAGCAGCCAGTTCAGATACGGCCGACGGCTTGAGGATACGGTTTACTTATTGCACTTCGATCGGTATCAAGTAGAGCTTGGAGTTGTTTGGGCAGCAGGCGAGGATGCGTTTCCACACACACACACACACACACACACACACACCTGAGGTGGAGCGCTGATTTACAGACAGAGATGATGGGAGTGGGCACACCTCCTCTGATTCCCTCTGCCACACGCTGCATATGCCGCAGCTGTAACTGTGAGGGGGTGTCCTGCCGAGGCAAGAGAACATTAATATGGATCAGCCTCCCTAACCACATCATCAAGCCTCTCACACCGAGTTAAGTGTTAAATTCATCACACATCGTTTCATCTCTTGTGACGATCAAACACCCATTTGTGGCTCTGGATGGAACTCTTAGCTTCATGACACTTTTCTTTCTCTCACACACACACACTCTCACTCCTCCAGTATCCCTGACACACACAAACACACCGCCCCCATCCTTACCCCCTACCCCTGCCTGAGGCAGCTCAGTGACATCAAAAGGAGCTAAGCACTTTGCATCGTGGGTAAGATCTGGGAGCGTGACGGCTACAGAGTCTTTAGTCTCATTAAAGAGTTCTAGAGCTGCAACTCTCACATTAAAGAACTCTGGAAACTTCTTTCTGTTCAGCCTTTTGGAGCGGCTACCAGATGTGACGCTTCTCAGAAAGTGTTTTTCAGGGTGAAAGAAGAGGAAGAAATGAGGAGGGCGTTCCCAAATATCCCAGCGATACAGGCAACGTGAATAAACAAATGCTAAGTAAATAAAGAGGGTTGACGTGTGAAAAGTTTACTTAAAAAAAGTTTATTGGTGATATTGCACTTGAGTTGGGTTTTTTTTTTTTCCAATGCAGGTAAAAAATACATTTTGATTAAAGTTTTTTTTTTTTTTTGAGAGGAAATGTACAAGAGCTACTCGTGGAAAGAGAAAAATACAGGAGTTAAAAATATTCCTCATCAAAGTGATGAAAAGTGAGGCGAGGAATTGTTGCTATTTACGCCAGCTGACTGTCTCTAAAATGTTTATCATTAATTTACAGAAAGTCAACGATGCAAAGACGCAGGTTTTCATCTCCATGAATACAAACTTTTTGTTTGTTTGGGAAGAATGGGATATTCTGAAGTTCAGGCATTATGGGGAGCGTTCATGATAGCATGCTGTCTCTCTGTGTGTGTGTGTGTGTGTGTGTGTGTGTGTGTGTTTATATATATATATATATATATATATATATATATATATATATATATATATATATATATATATATATATATAATGCATACATACTGTGTGTGTGTGTGTGTCTGTGTGTGAAAACATGACTACCTCAGATTCTCGCCCATGCATCTATAATGTGTGGGAACAGCTAACACTGCAGTTCATTTGGTATAAATCTGCTACAGTAGATGAGAATAAGTAACTGCCAGTCCTCCCCCTCCCCCCTCTTTCTCCCCATCCTTTCCCTTCATCTCCCCCAACACTCCCTTTGAACTACATTCCTCCTAGACTCTATCATTTCTCAGGTCGGTAGAGGGTTCTTACACCAGACCCATGATGCGTGCTATCCACCATTTGCAGGGCATGATAACTCTGCAGGCCACCCTGCAGCCTCTGTAGTGGTACGGCCATGGATGGTACCCTCCGAGCGGCTCGCAGATCCTCTGGCAGTGGGTGTAGCTGCGACGGCACTCGTTGCAGCAGATGCCCTGGTGGTCCAGCATGGGGTCGATGTCCATGGTGCCTTGCTCGCCCTCGAGACCTCGCTGAGAGACGGATGGGGAGGAGAAGAGGGTGGCAGTCAGACTGTCTGCTTGGGATTCGGATCTTGTCATGCTGTGCATTTTTCAGCAGTGAAGAGAGCTCATTTCAAACCAATTAAATATGGATTTTCAACATTGGAATTGGGAGGCAGGGATGTTGGATGTGGGTTTTCAGTTTGGTGCTTGCCATATCCCCCCCTCTGCAGTCGCTAGGAGTGTGTTGATGGGAGGGCTTCACCCTGAGGGGGTCGGTCGGGAGAGGGATTAGGCAAAGTGGGGCTCAACATAAGGGGTGAGGATGTGTATGTATGGTAGCCTGTGTGCTTAGGAGGGCAAAGGGGGCCACTAAAGTGGCGGGGAGGTGGGCGTCGTGGAATTATTTATATAACCTCATTCCTGAAAAGAAAGCTTTAGACAGCCACACACAGAAAACACATCCAGGCAGATTTGCAGTGACAATCCGGGCCTCTCCGCCGTGACCCCGGCATCTGCTGCCGTTCCTGCAGCTGTGAGAAACTCTCCTTGGGAAAAGCCTTCTCAGGTAGCCCTCAGATGCGAACGGACAGCTTGGAACGCTGCAGCCGGATGTAAACACATGAGAGAGAGAGAGGGAACGTGTGAGTTTGTTTGTGTGACTCACCTGATAGGGGTTCTCTGGGTTGAACTCTGCCTCCACGTCCTCGTAGTCTTCCTCCCCAGCTGCCTGGCGCCGCTGGCGGGGGACAGCCCTCCTCTTCCTCTGGCCGCCTGAACACATTACAGTCTTAGTATCTGACAGCAGGCCAAATTTAGGAGCGGAGTGGCATTAATGTGGCACGGCTCCTCGTTGCACAGACATTTCTCTGCCAGCCTCTTCAAGTTCTCGGATGATGTTGAATAAAATTGTGTTTTGAGAACTTTTGACCTCCCGGCATGCTAAAAATTGTACACTCGGTTGCTCGGAAACTTCAAAAGATCTCTTGCTTTCTCTCTCTCTGGCTTTAACAGCTGCAGTGTTAAGAAAAAAAAAACACTTGATACTATTTAACTCCTATCATCTTTGTTTTGTGTAAACACTTATGTCGAGTATTTTTTCTCCCCAGAGTCGAACATTTCTAACGTGAGCCGTCTGCTTACTGCTCGAGTAGGTGGGACGGAGCCAGAAGATTGGCAGGTCTCCACACAGGTCCTTGATCTTGCTGCTGAGGAAGGCGGGATCATTCAGGGGTGTATCAGCCGCCACCCAGATCAGATCGTCCTCAAACTTGGCCGGCATTATCTCATCCTCCTTCAGGGGTAAGAAAAAAAAAAAGAAAGAAGGTGAGACTAATACTTGAGCAAAAACATCACATAAACCAAATGATTCTCTGCTGAGGGTGTTAACATCACAGCTGTTTATGTATCTTGTCACCAGCCTTTAAATAGCCCACAGTCTGTGCATCCTGTCCAAGTCTAATCCACATTAATGGTGCTCTTTTAATGCTTCTTATAAGGACATAAAATCAGCAGTAAGAGAGAAGCCCCCGAGGCTTCACTATAAAGATTCCCTTTGCACTAACATTTAGCTGCACACACAGTGTCAGGACTTATCAGCATCTGAAGGGAAGAAGAGATTTGATGTCCTGAATTTACTGGATTTTGCAGATAAACTAATGAGGTTTCCAAAGGAGAGACTGTGTAAACACACTGCTCTGTATCTACAGCCTGCAGGTGAAGGGAAAACTCTGTCGGGAGGATCTGGCCCAGAGGCATCTGTTCCTACGGGCTGCGCAGCACTCGCCACCGTCATGTCTAGGAACCTTTCAGAAATGCTGCTGTAGTTTGTGTTTATTTATTTAATTTTTTTTCCCAGCTCAAACGATTTGCTGGAGGGACAAATAAAAGCAGGGGTCCTTCTTCACTGCTCGACTGACTGATAAGAGTTTATCTGACCCACTCTGTCTGGATGGAGACGCATGTTTGTGTGCATCTCTCTGTATCTGTGTATGTGTGTGTGCTTATCTAACCCATATTTGCCATCACTCTAAATTATAGTAAATGACCAGCCTGCAGCAACCATTATAACAACATCTCCATGTCTCCAAACTCACACAGATATCCACACACACACGCAGGCTCACACACACACACATAATGTACAAATGATCATTTATGAGGCAAAGAGAGGCAATAACACAGACACACACAAAAGCACAAATGTGAAATAAATGATCGTTTATGAGGCAGACAGAGGCAATAAGAGCAGCCTTGCGTGATAATTAATTGTGTTGTTGTGCGTGCGAGTGCGAGTGTCTATGCGGATATACGTTCATGGGAGCAGTTCTGGTGATGTGGATTTATGTGGATGTGAGGCTTACCCAGAACTAAATGATTTTAATTATCAGAGGGCCTCAACTAAACAATCACAAGCTGTGGTGTGTTTTGTGATAACAATCCTTACACACAGTACAGTGTACCGTCTTCTGTGTGTGTGTGTGTGTGTGCACAAGTTTTTTTTTTCTTTCATAAAGCTGTCACATGGGAACACACATGAAAACCAACTTTTATTTCCCAGATAGGTCATTAATATGTTTTTATATTAAATATCTGTTGGAAATGAGCTGCATGTGAGCCTGCAGCTGTTACAGTTACACTTTATTATATGTCTGGTTTAATTAATTATTTGTCTGAGAGGGGCAGATTAAATAAGATTTTTCTAGTTTCTACTTCTTTTTATACTAATTGAGATTTATGTTTTTATTGGTTGTTTGTAAACGATTAAATAATAAATAATTATAATAAATAATTCACCTAAATATCTCAGTACAGGGGATCCTCTGACAACTATGAGCAACTATACATGAGTATATAATAAAAGAGAAAAGTATCAATGTTAGTCAAACCAAAACCAGACTTTTAAAATCCATCTGAACATGTTAATCCGACCTAATCAAAGCTGTCATAATCAGACTAACACACCCAGATAATTTTAATAATTTCAGCATGTAGACAGTCAACCAGACTCTTTTGAGCCCAGGTACTGAATGACCTCCAATGCTCCATATTTCTAAATATATCTTCATAAAAAACAATTAACTTTAAGTTACATTAATACAGGTGAGTTTCCACTAAAGCTGTTTATGTTTCTACTACTTCTCTCTTGAGTCTAAAAAGCAGCTGAAAAGAGGCCAATTAATGACTTATGTGACAAAATCACCATTCCACTATATTTAAGAATGCTGGGCAGGCAGTTTAGTGATTTCTCCATCTAGAACAGTGGCTCCAAGAGCAAAAGTTTTCCAAGGCTTTCACCATTTAGAGCCATTATGATTCAAAATTAAGACCACTCCACACAGAGACGAGTTCAAGTGTGTATTTCTTCTCATTTAATTGGATAATTGGACAGGCACCACTCCTGAACACTTAAATGGTTCACAAACAGTCCGTTCTCAGTTGACATCACTGAAGCGACTTTTGGAAGAGCTGAGGCCGGCTGAGTTTGGGGCAATACACATTGAAAACAATATTTTTGGACCTTTGACATCCAAATAAAGTTGTTTTAAAAAAAGTATAATATGGCTCCTTTAAATGAGCTCAAAGTAATAATTAATTATTTACTATTTTAATGTAAGTCTATTTAAAATGAGTGTTATATGCTAGGCCTAAAATCACATGATACATTTCTAAGCTAGCTTTTTTTCTAAGATGAATATTCAGTGTGACCGCAGCTATGAATTGAGCTAAATGCTAACACGACAGTGTTAGTTTACATATATCAGTATGCTGATATTAGCATGTAGCCTATGCTGAAATTTGGCATGTTAGCATTAGCAATTTAGCATAAGGAAGGCTATAGTTAGAAACTAATGGCTACAAATCACATTAGCTATGATGAAGTTAAGACTTAAATGATGATTTGGCTGCTATGGTGTCTCCTCCATGTTCTGTAGCAAAATGTGGATCATTGAGTTGAATTTTAAATTACTTTTTCCTAAACTTAACCTTGCTGTTGGTGACGGTGTATTATTAATCCAACAAAAGTTATTGCTTCAGCATAGTCTTAGCCTGATCTCAAAGCAAGTCCACATCAACTATATCAGTTCTTTGCACTTTCACTGCCTTCTCAGCAAACATAACACACCTCCACTCCAGCTCCTGCATTTCACACTATTTCTGACCTAAACGTTGTCGTTATTTATGCTCCTCAGTTCTGTACTCTGAGGGTCTTTGTTGCAACTTTTCCTGCCTCAGGCAATCCATGTTTTCATGTGGAGGGGCAATCAGGTCCCAGAACAGAGCCAAAGAGCTACATTATAAATTATTCATTAACATGAATAATATTATAAATGTATTTTTTCTTTTTTCTTTTTTTTATTTATTTTTTTTTTTATTTTTATTTTTTTTTACCAAAGGGTGCCGTAACTGAACTAAAACAAACCAAAAAGTAATATCAATGGAACCATTTAAAGAATTAAAAATACACCAAAACCATAAAAGAAAACTAAATTATGAAGGCAAAGAGGTTGTTAAAAAGTATAGAAATGATTTTGCTGTGAGAGACTAAAGTTCCAGCCCTTTGACTGAAGACCTGAATAAAGTTTCTCCACCATCACACATTTGTACAGCTGAAAATGGACTCTGAGGCTTTTTGTACCTGCAGAGTGGATGAAACTTGTCAGTATAAACACCATTAGATATATATGGGCAAAAAGGGAATTTTACTGTTGAAACTATTTCCTTTTGCAGTGTGTAACTATAACTCAAAATCTTTAATATAAACCTGAGTTTACATTAAATCCTGCAGGAATCCAGAAGGTTCTGAGATATTTCAGACTGAGGTGAAGGAAGACAAAGATTTTACCATTTGTTAACAATGGTTAAAACATTACTGTTCATAAACTCAAAACATTTTAGACTGATTTTTTATATTAAGCACCCAGAAGATACTCTTTTACGGGACTTATTGGTTGTCTATAAATGATAAACATATATCGGTCAAAACTATCAACTGCCTTGTGTTTCGTAGGTAAAGCTCTAAAAGCAATCAATAATCTCGTTACCAGTTTACTGGACTTGCTCGGCACTTCCATCAGTTCCACTAGTAATAACTAGTCGAGCAGATTGCCAAAATGCCTCAGTATAGATTCATGCAGGCAATATAATTATATATTTTCTTAAATGATGTGATCAAGTGGTAGTGAGAGTAAGTACGTGTGAAGAGTTGAAATAGTGACAGGAGTGTGATGGAAAAATGTAATCTATTCCTAAATATGGGACTTTTTACAGAGTCTCTAAGGAGAAATTGAAGGGCAACATGTGAAGTATTGGTTCCTCATGCACATGTGGATGTGTTTGGTGCACACCAAATATTTTTGCACACAGACCAGTTCACACTTGTCAGTCAGCTATATGGATATGATGATGTGTAATTGCTGTAATTATCATATTTGATACGGTTTCTGAGACCTTTTGCATCACTTTATGGTAAAAAAAAACATTGTGTTAAAACCCTATTGTGCAAAATCTGATAGTTATCATCTGCCTCTGGCGGATATGAGCAGCCAGAAGACCAGACTATAAAATTTTGACATATCACACAGTAATAAAGACTAATTACATTCAAATGTATATATACTTTCCAGTTTGTCAAAGGGCCAAATAAAGACTTCAGATTATTAAAATGTGACTTCTGTCCCTAGTTTTGCTTGTGTCAGGCTTTCATATGTTTATTGAGCTGGATTGGCCAATAAAGATAATACAGCACTGCTTTTCCACTGTGATCTCTGAATAACACTCGACAGGAGTTTTGGAGTGACATTGTGTGTTTCGATTCAAAAATAATTCATGAACATCGACAATCATCTGGATAGATGTGAACAAGGTGCAATGAAAGTAGATTGTATGTCAGGAAAATAAATCTAAACCCGTGTATGATCTGTAGGTTTTTAACATTTGCGGCTTTTCTTTCAAACCAAAAAGAAGCTTTGGTTTTGACCGGAAGTGACTAAATGTTTTAGTGAATCGCTGCTGGGAAAACATACCAGAGGTGGAAAAAATGCCCTGTGGTTAAAAATGCTGCTATGGGATTTTTTTTATGCCTGAAAAGAACTTCTGGTGACTGTATTTAAAATGCACACAGGCTGCATGGAGAGAAACACGACTCTACAGTAACCTTTTGATCACCAACCAATAAGAATTTCCACCACATGAAATTTCTTTGGGAATAATAAAGTTCACTCTTTCAGGCTGTCTTGGTGGTCTTTGTCTTCCGACTGACCAGGTGACTTTGGACAGTTTGGTCTACCTTAGAAAACTTTGTCCCATCAGTGAAAGGTTTTGTTGTTGATGTGGCAGTCCTTACAGTACACCACATTTTCTGCTCAGGTGAATACCAACCACTAACAACATGAAAGTCATTTTGTATAAAATGTCTTTTTTTTTCTCTATTTCTCAGCTCCTCTTCCATTATCAACATTCTGCTCCACCTCCTTTCTTTTCTTGTAACCAGAAGCTTTCTTTACACCATGTAGCCATTTATGTTTTTCATTTTACACCTTGTGTCCTTTGTTAAAATCCACAAGACAACATACTGGTGTCCGCGACACCCACTTGCAGGCGATGACTGAGAGTTAATAAATGTGTTATATATCAAATAACTCATTTTGTGGCAATCCTGGCTGTAAAACTGTCAGAGTATTCAATAAATATGGGGTATAAAGGAGTTTTTGGTTGATTCAGGTCAACAATGTGACAAAGCCCCTATATATCCAAAATCAGGTCTTTTTGCGGTTATCATGCCAAATTCTGAATTTTAATCAACTTTGTTATTTATGCATTAATGTGTTAAAAAATGAAGGTGCTAATTTCACAGATTTATCTGTGTTAACAATTTAATTTTAACAGCCCTGATAAAAATCCCAAAAGTATTTGATAAATGTAGTCTGGTGGAAAAGGCTGCTGATGGCTGCTGTCTTAGTCTGCCTGGTTGGACGGGTTATACTGGAAGACATTTGTTGTGTTGGGACGCCGGCTCAGTGATAATAAAATGGATTCTGATTCTGATTCTGATCCTGATCCTGATTCCGATTCCGATTCCGATTCCGATTTTGATTTTGATTTTGATTCCGATTCAAATCCAATTCCAATTCAGATTTTGATTCCGATTCCGGTTCTAGTTCTTCTGATTCTGAGTCTGATTCTGATTTGTCTGATTTTAATTGTGATTCTGACTCGAATTCTGCCATCACTTCCGCTTCCAATTCTGATTATGATTTCAATTTCGATTCTGATTCGTCTGATTCTGATTGTAATTCTGATTTATCTGATTCTGACTCTTCTGATTCTATATATTTATTTACTATTGGCCAATGACTTTCTGAAATCATCCCGTGACACCCCCCCCCCCCCCCCCCCCCCCATGGGGTTCCCTACCTATAGTTTGGCAACAACTCAATTATGAAGTAGTGTTGAAAGGAAATGTAGTGACCAATATATTTCTTAAAATAGCAACTAGGCCAGCAAGTTTTCATTTGTATCTTCCAAAACTAATTTAAACCTCCATTTGGCCTCTTAGGGGTGTTAATATAGAACCCTGGAGAGAAACGTCATAACACAATGAAAATACACCCACCAGGTCAAATGTCATTGCGTCCTTATTCAGAGCCCTCACATCAGGCAGGCGAGCTTTCACCTGGGTCTTAATGTAGCACTTTTCTCCCCCTGAAAAACGAATTCCTGTGATTCCCTGAAAACGTTAGAAAGGAGGACAGGTCAGACAAAGAAAGCTTTCATTTATATCTCAGACTAAACATCTGGTTTTTTTGGGGTTTTTTTTTAAACAAAATTGGGACATTCAGTCATTTGTGTCCTGTGTTTGATGGGGGAAAATATACAATCACGGGGACACTGATTAAAGGTCAAAATTTTAATAGTTAAAAAGGCTAAAAGTGCTGCTTCACTTGTCTGATTGGCCTGATTGGGGTACTTTAATTAAAGGTCAAAAACCACCAGTCTGAATAATGAAAATTAGAGGGACAATGCATCTTGACACTGATTATTCCTGAGGGGATAGCATGTCTCCTTCTTAATTTCTCTGCCGTGGAAATGAGCCAATCTCCCCTCAAGGGCCTTTAATGTTTCAGCCAATCTGATTGATGACCTGCAAAGCCTCCTGATATTTTTCAATTACTTTCAATCGAACTCACAATCTCAAAGTCGTGGACCTCCACTGCCTCGTCCACTCCGCTGCTGGTGCTGAATCTTTCCATGTTATTAGTTGTGTCTATCTCCATTGAGCCCTCCTCCACTTTGCCATTGATGCTCATGCTGTAGTGGACGTTGTAGACCTGCAGACACACATACACACAAAATTTCAGACTGGCATGTAAGGTATGAGAGCCCTGAGAGTCACCCCCCCCCCCCCCCCCACCCCCTTACCTCCCCCTGCACTCTTTTTCTCTTCCACCCTCACTTTCTAATCTCCCCCTGTGACTTTTCCTCACATGTCCCACCTCATTTTTCCTAAAATGCTTTTTCAAGTTCGCACATTCATTCAAACTTGCTCTGAGGGATACACTCCTTACAGCCACCAGGAATGTCATTATCCCACTGCAGAGCATTTCTTTTTCTTTTATTAGAAGAGCAAGCATGAAAAGCCATATTATGCCTCTCATGCTTTACACCTCTTGCCCCTGGAGCATCAACCGGACCAGAGAGGCCCTCCCCAACCCTCTCCATCACCCTCCACCCTACTAAGGCTCCTCTAACACACCGCGTGCAGCACAACGTCTCCATTCACCACACTCTGCCTCGCTCTGGACAAAAGCTGGTTTACATTTTACTGTTTGCTTAAACTAAAAAAAAATCTGGAAAATAAGCTTGAAAAACTTTTTTCCCCCAAACGGCTTACATCAACTGTAGTTTAAGGATATGCAACACTTTTTTAATCAATGTCTTCTGTTAAAATTGCATTTATTCTGTAGAAGGAATTGTACTGATTCTCTATTAATGGTAAAAATGGGAATAATGCTGTAAAACTCCAAATTAGTTTGTTATCTATCCTAAACAGTAAATGTATGTGGTTATTTCTTAAAGCAGGAATTATCTCCTGTTGTGTTTTGGTTGAAGAAGCCTCTGACTGAACATAATCAATTGTTTATTCTCTATATATAGTGTAAAGGGGTGCACAGTGTTACCCCTTATGTTTAGTTACTTGTGCAGCATCCTTCTATACACAATCAGCTTTGGGGGCTCTGGAGAGATCCCCAGCACAGATTCAGCCGTCTTTATCAGATTGTTCAGCTTCTCTGAGTTACTGGCTCTGATGCTGCTGGCCTAACAGATGGCTGCAAAGCAAACACTAAAAAAATAATCATATAACTTCACTTTCATGGATTTTGCCTTTTTTTAAACTCCTCCGCTGAAAAAGCAGCACAGCAGATCTAATCAAACTGTTCATATTGATTAGTCATGAAATCCACTTTAAACATAATGAAACCATTTTATTTTACACACAATACACTATAACATAAGACCTGGAAGACATGAAATGCATATTTTTTTAAAGAACTGCTTTTCAAAAAGGAAAGTTAGTTATATCTCACTTTTTACCTCCTCTCCTCTCTGCAGACTCCCCCCCCCCACTCTTCCTTATTAAAGTTCATTTTTGCAGCGTAAGCTTTTCTCCCAGACAGAAAACGTTAGAAAAAGGAAAATGAAAGTGCCAATCTTACGTGTTTTTCATTGTTGTTCCAGAAGTAGAAAGCCCCGACGGCTCCCAGCAGCAGGAGGAGAGCTCCAGCTATGAGCACCGCGATCCCGGCCTTCAGGAGGCGGCCGGTGGCGCCGGGCTTGACCGCCACCGCGGAGTAAGCCTGCGGTAAAAACAAACAAACAAACTTATTTTTCAAGCGTTTTCAAATTAGATAACTGTGAAACTGTCCATGTTTTGAAATCCCCCCATTGGCCCCCAACATGAAGGGCCCATTTTGTTTGGAGCGACTCACCGGAGGCATGAACTGATGCAGGTCCTCTGGTCCCGCGGCTGCAATCGGTACTTTCTCTGAGCTCCCAGCCATTTCTGCAGTCACACAACTGGCCACCTGAAGAAACCCCAGTCTACAACCCCCTCCTCCTCCTTCTCCTCCCCCTATCCCTGGATCTGAGTCCTTTCAGCAGAGGAGGAGGTATAGAGGAAGGGCACTCCTTTCACTCAAATTCATTTATTTTTGGTCGTCTCGCGCAAACTCTGCATTTTCAACTCTCACCAATTTAACTAAAAAAAAAAGTGCAGTACAACCTCCAGATGAAGCTCATGCTGCATTAGGAGCAAGAACTAACGCGACTCTGATCTTCTACGCTTTCTTTCAGAAAATCATTAATGATTTCTTCCCTTTGAAGATCTTATAGCTGCTCATGTAACTTACATGAGTTTGATCCTGCTATGATCCTCAGACTTTCACATCGTTAGGCTGTTTGACGGTAGACCAGAACCTATTCACATTAAGATGATTTGGAGGGAGGGGTGAGCTTTCTCCACCTTTGCACACCCCTCCCGTCTTATTTCTCCTTACAGAGGGTTTCAGGTCAAATGTGACTCTTGCGGAATGTCGTGGGTCTTTATTTTATTTTTATTTTATTTCTTCTGGACAGCAGCTGTGCGCGTGGCAGTGTGCCAATCCTGTCTGCTTGTTGGGCAGATTTCGACCCCTTTAGGCTACATCCCCACATCTCCGTCCAGAGCAGTCCCACTTATTAAAAATGCCCTGAATCCATGAATGATAATGATGACGTTACGTAAGGGGTGCGCGGTGCGCATTTGGCAAATCGACAAAACAAGGAAGAAGTATCCTGACAGGGCAGAAGATTTCTATGTTTGGTAGCCTACTTCATGTTTTACTAGAACGCTACCTTGTGTTTGGATGCATATGTGCGCTGAACAGCTTATTCTGGCACTGCTTGTGTTTGGAAACGTAAAAAGACAAGTCGTTTTACGCGCATTTTTACGCACGTTCCAAAAGAAAAAATGTACTAACATTGAAAATATACGCGTGGAAAGTGTAAGGGCGCATACATTTATATATGCATATATAATAGCTGATTTAGGTCAAGTTAAGTGAAAGATGAGGAAGTGATTTGCTCCTAACCCTCTTTCTCTGTTTTGGCATCTCACCAGCAAAATCGTAAATTCACAGAGGAGGAAAAAAAACTTAACCGACCTTCCTCAGTGGGCTGCAAGGACGGAGGCTCAGGCTGCATTAATAGCGACGCCTGTTGGCTTTTACTAGAGAATGGTTTGAATGATGCCCTGTGCTCACATCATCATCATTATGAAAAATAAACTTTTAGACTAGTTTTCACAGCTTTTTTTTAAAAGTTTATTTCCTTATTGTGATGGCTTAAAAAAAAAACCAAAACAAAACAAAACATCTGTACAACGAGTTATTATTGCATTCAGATAACTCCATACATTTCTGATCCACTTGATTTTTAATCCCCAGCCCTGAAAACGTAGCAGTTTCTGGGATCGTTTTTAAATAGTAAGCATGCTTAAAGATCAGTAATTACATATCATATTTACACATCTTTGCTTAATTATTTGTTTTTATAAAAAATAAACCTCTGTATGTACAAATCTTGTATATGATACACATCACGCGCAACAAAATGACTCAAAAGTGATTGCACAGACCTCAAATGTGGAAATAAAACACAGGGATAAAACTCTGCCCACTCCACACAACAAATGGCATCAAATTGTCTCTCATTTTCCATGAATCTTAAATTAAAACTCTGAATAAACTATACATTTCTTTGTGAGTGTGTTTGTGCATGTGTCATTCTAGACATCATTGTTGGGACAGTGTGTTGGGGTGGGGGTGTAAACAGGGATGGATATATCACTGATCTCTTGGACCCTCACAGGTCGGGGAGGGGTGACCAAGACGTAGTCGTACTCTCTGTGCAGCACCTTCTCATACACACTCTGCAGACCTACAGTTTTGGGAATGTGAGCTTGGTAGTAATTGTCCCTGCGGTTGGGGTCCCGGGGCAGAGAGGCTGTTTTGGGAAGGCTGCTGAAGGACGACAGGGTCGGAGCTGGGGAGGGGGCTGCATTGGCTCTTCCTGCTGAGGGGCTCCAGCATCGATCGGAGTGACCCAGAACTTTACACTCGCTGGTGCAAGCCCACAGAGCTGAAAGAGAGAGGCGAGACAGAGGCGTTAGATGTAGCTCAAAACCTCAGTTCATGTCCATTTTGGCTTCTTTTTCCCTTCTTCTTACCATTTTGGCCGCCCATAGGAGGGACCACGGCTCCATCTTTCTTCAGACCAGTGTCTCCACTGACATCACTGTCACTATCATTGAAGTCACTGTCCCCTTTGCCACTGTCTTTGCCACTAAAGGCCGGGTCCCTGGCAGAGATGGTGGTGTAAGAATTCCCCTTCCAAATGGTGATGGGCCTCACAGCCTCCTTGCCGTTCCCATACCCAGGTAGGGTGGAGTAACCCTGAGAGACAACAGAGAGAGAAGCACGGATTACTATCTCCCCTAATGAACACACACATGCTGCTCATTAATGTTACAAAGACACCCCACGGGAATTCTGTCCCAAAGGAGCATCTCACCTCGTGTTTATTCCCTCGGAGTTTGCTGTTGTTGTCTGAGTCATACACACAGGGAACCTCGCTGCCGTCTTCTGAGGCCGAGCACATGTCGCTCCCCCCCGGGTGAGCCGGGGTGAACCCCCCAGGTTGACTCGTGTACGAGTGTCCATCAAAGCCCTCTCCTCCTCCTCCTCCTCCTCCGGCCCCGTGTAGAGGCATGAGTGGGTTGTCCACCACGTGACTCCTGCCCCGCTCCAGCGTGCCCTTCTCCCCGTACGAGTCGCTGTCTTCTCCGCTTTTGTCCCGTTTGCGCCGGTTGCAGGTGGTGGCGATGAGGATGATGGCGAGCAGCAGGAGCGTGCAGCTCCCCGCGAGCACAACGATAATCACCACGGACAGGTCCCACTGCGCGTGCACCTCGTCCCCTCCGCCTGGCTGGTACACTGTCCTGTCGCTCGGCGGGGAACCGGCGATGATGAGGAAGTGAAGCGTGGCGGTGGAGGTGCGCGCGGGCCTCCCGTTGTCACTCACCGTCAGGGTCACGCTCAGGGTCTCGTCTACGTCATGACTCAACACCTGGTTGAGGTAGATCTCCCCGGTGGCTTTGTTCACGGAGAACACGGAGGGCTCACCGGTGGCCAGCCCGAAAGACAGCTCCGCGTTCACGCCCTCGTCTGCGTCGCGCGCCTCCACCCGTGTGATGACGTAGCCGGTCGGTGAGTCCCGGGGCAGGAGGACTTCAGCAGATCCGTTGTTCAGAGCAGGCTGCGTGATGACAGGTGCGTTGTCATTCTGGTCCACGACCCTCACGTAGACGCTCGCGCTGCCGGACAGCGGCGGGGAGCCGCCGTCGTTCGCCGTGATCCGGAGCTCCAGCTGCTTCATCACCTCGTAGTTGAAGCTCCGGAGCGCGTAAAGCGAGCCGCTGGCGGGGTCCAGAGACACAAAAGTGGAAATAGGGGAGCCCATGAGATACGTGTCCGCCAGTTTGTAGCTGACCTTCCCGTTTGACCCCATGTCCAAGTCTCGCGCAACAACTGTGGTGATGTACGCGCCAGGTGCGTTGTTTTCCACCACCGCCACCTCGTACACAGGCTTGCTGAACACCGGGGCGTTATCGTTCTCATCTGTCAGCCTGATGGTGTACTGGGTGATGGTTCTGAAGGGAGGGGAGCCCAGATCTTCCGCCACGACTGTCAGGTTATATTCAGGGATTTTCTCCCGGTCCAGTGGGCTTGTACTCACGATCATGAAGCTGTCCTCGTACGCCTGCTGCAGTCTGAAGTGGTCGTGTCCGTACAGCGTGCAGTGCACCTGTCCGTTTGCGCCGGAGTCTCTGTCCGAGGTGCTGACCAGAGCCACAAAGCTCTCCCTGGCCGCCGCCTCGGTAATGTAAGCAATTCCCGCCGTTATGGACGTCATGGGGGTGATTGAGATCTCCGGCGCGTTGTCGTTCACGTCCTGCACCTGAACCACGATTTTGCAAATAGCCGGACTCGGGTTCGGACCCAAGTCGGTGGCCTGCACGTCAAACTCGTATGTGTTCTTACTTTCAAAGTCAACCGGACTCTCCAGAGTGAGCCTCCCGCTTTTTCTGTCCACTCTGAAGAGTTGTCGTATTTCTGGGGGCACCTGGTTGCCGAACCCGTACACCACCTCGCCGTTAAGTCCCTCATCAGGGTCCTCAGCGTTCAAGTCCAGCAGGAGGGAACCCACCGGTGCGTCTTCGGGCAGATCCACAGAGAAGCTGTTCCTGTCAAACACTGGACTGTTGTCATTGTAGTCTTTCACCTTGATGTTTATGCGCGTGCTTCCACTGCGGGACGGGTTGCCACCATCCATGGCGATCAGCTCCAGCGCGTAAGAGGCTTGCGACTCCCTGTCCAGCTCCTTCATGAGCACCAACTCCGCATATTTAACCCCGTCAGCCCTGCTGAGCACGTCGATGGAGAAGTGGCTGTTGACGGAGATCTGGTAGCTTTGGATGTAGTTTACTCCGACATCTTCGTCCACTGCGAAGTCCAGCGGGATCCGCGTGCCCACCGCGGTGTTCTCGGAGATCTCCAGGCTCGACTCTTTTCGGGGAAACTCGGGGGAGTTGTCGTTGATGTCCTTGACCTCCACCTCTACGTGGATGAGTTTGAACTGCTCTTTGGAGAAGCTGACCACGTCGAAAGCGATGAGACAGTGCAGGGTGTGTTTGCAGATCCGCTCCCTGTCTATCCTCTCTCCAATGCTCAGCTGCCCGTCGCTCTCCCTGAGTCGGATGAAAGACGAGTTGAACTGTTTCATCATCCTGAAATTGTTCCTGGAGCTTCCAGAGGAAGAGGGAGTGGAGGAGATGTCCTTGGCTAAGTTTCCAATCACTGTCCCCGGCGCGTCCTCTTCAAATGTCTGATATTTCACCGTTTTTCCTTGTGTGAAAGCAGCCAAGCTCGCCAAAGAAACGCACACTAGCGCTAATAGCCCGTTCCACCCTGTTTCTCCCATCTTGGGTCTCCAAAATATTCTGGAAATTCAGCAAACTGTCCTCAATGAGTCCAATTTAGAGTTTAAACAAGACGCACCTGAAAAAGCTGATCCTTTGCCCTCTGGTTGACTATCAGAGGTTGTTTTTTGTTTTTGTTTTTTTTAGTACAAAGCCTGTAATAAATATTCCATAGGTCTGTAAATGCGCACTCTGGATGCGCTCCGCTCTCTCTCTCTCTCTCTATTGGAGGTGTGCTGCTCTCTCATTACAAGCGGGCTGCAGTGTCTGCAGGAGGGTTTATACGGAGAGGCATGCAAATGAGTCGCACTGTGACCAATCCGGGCTTTGAGATGTGTGTGTGTGTGTGTGTGTGTGTGTGTGAGGGGGGGGGGGGGGTCTTCTGTAAGACCTCTAAGCCCTGTTTAGAGATTCCTGGACTGTGCGGTGAAACTTGGCACCAATATATGGGTTAAACGCAGGGCTTGATTTAATACAGCTATAGTTCCACGTTGCTTGTTTGTGTTGCTCAGTCTGTTAAATGAGTCTGCGCGCACCGACACACACAGGGGAGCGCGCAGAGATGCGCAGTGTCCCTGAGATAGAGGACAAAGCATTTGAATAGGAGTGTCTGCTCAGGCTGCCTATACCTCTAAACCCCGTTTCAGTGGAAAGAGATTTATTCTAAAAACACTCTGGTTGCATCTCCACGCACGTGTCCCGCATAACCCGAGAGAAAGAGGGAGAAAGCAGCCTCTGGGAAGTGTGAGCTGTCCCAGTGACCTCTCCACTCCTGAATCAGGAAAATAACTCCAAGCAGTCTAGAATATGACACGATTTGTCTTTTCCCCCCTTCTGTCCTCAGAGCGCAATGATCCACGCAGTTTCACATTTCCACTTGTTTACTTTTGACTTCCCTCATTTTGCTGAGACAGCTTAAAGAGCAAGACGTCCAAAGGAGGTTTGTGTAACTGGTGGTGACAGCAGCATTTTAGCACCCGTTTTATTCCCATTAATACATTCCATAAATGTGCTCTGCCTTCTGTTCATCCATCCCCTGGTGTGCTGTAATCCAGTAATTGTTTGCCTATCAGATAATATCTTCAGCAAGAAAGGGGACCATTTCCACTTAAACATTGATTTAATTCTAATTCAGTCTCGGCTCGGATCGGCTCAGGAGATGTCTTGGGCGCGCAGCAAATAGGGAGAGAGTGAGAGAGAGGGTTTTTTAATTAAAGCCAGTGTAACAGCCCGGTTTAACATGCGGCTTTCCGTGGCCTCAGCTCTCAGAACAGAGAGGCGCAGGTGAAGACTACACACTCACACACACACACACACACACTCCCGCAGCCTTTACCCGTTACAAATGGGATTTGGCTGTAAACGCAGGAGGGATTTATCAGGATTTCAATAGTGAGATTATATCAAAGGCCCATGAAGCCCTCGTTAGTAGCGGCGGGATAATGGCATGGTAGGGCCCCTCTTTGCAGCCGTCCTTCCTCGCATTGTGGCCCCTGAGTTAGTCTGCGGGGACCCTAACCCCCAATGCTTCTACACAGCCTTCCCTCTAACTGCAGCATAATAAGGCAAAACCACATGTAGCCCTTTTGTAGCACCCCTTCATCCTCTTTCCACCCCCTCCCCTCCGTCTCAGGCCTGAACCAGTCCCGGCCACGACTCCTTTCATTAGGCTGAGATGGGAGAAGAATTGGTCCCGACATCAGGGTCCCGTCTATTAAAATACATTTAGGGGAGAGACCGGGCTCCGTCACGGCTCCTTAAGAGATTTTCTCATTCTTCCCATTGGGCTCATTCTTCCTCATTCACTGCACCCCCTCACCCCCCGACGTACACACCCCCCAGCTTTTTCAGGGGAAACACTTGCCTTGCAGCATAGAGGCTAATATCAGTTGGCATGTTTTAGAAAGAACCCATCTGCCACTGAAAGTCAAACAGAAAACACCTGAATGAAGCTCATAGCCTGACCTAAACAGCAGACATCAGTCTGGGACTGACTGATTGCGTCACAACTTCTCTATTCTGTTATTACTCTTGAATAAAGAGATCATGTCATGAATTGGGTTGCCAGTTTGTGGGAAAAGAGTGCAATGATTTATCGAGACATGCACGCAAATAAAAGCAAAACCAAAAAAAAAAAAAAAAAAAAAAAAAGTTTTTATTGTCAGGTTTAAAGTCTTTAAGATCATCTGTCTGGATGGATGGATGGATAGACAGACAGACAGACAGACAGACAGACAGATAGACAGACAGACAGACAGACAGACAGATAGATAGATAGATAGATAGATAGATAGATAGATAGATAGATAGATAGATAGATAGATGGATGGATGGATGGGGGTCTGCAACAAATGGAATTACTGGTTCTTTAATGCGAGCTAACATCTTTAAGCATTAAAAGGCAGAAGTAAAACAAAAAAAAGGTATAAATTTTCTTTACTCAGTTTTTTTTTGAAGACCTTCATGAAAACCACTTTTAAAGATGATAAAATATAAAGAACGAAGGGATTCAAAATATACTAAGAAAATAAGCTAAAATAAACGCATAAAATGAAACACGCATGACACAACGTGCTTGTGTGAGCCTTACAAAGCACCCCACGGAGTAAGGTTGTGGGGAGGGTTGGGAAGGTGGGGGGCAAAGCAGCTGCAGAGAGCTATGATACGCTTATAGCCTATGAATTTGCTGTAACGGCAATATTAACCCTGCTGCACGAGATCTTCCATTCAGCTGAACATGCGCTGTACGGGGCCAAGTGTTCAGACATACACAGGATTCCTGCTCAGCATTCTTCCCCCCCCCCACATGGAAAGCAAATCACGCTACAGCCTGTGTCGAGTCTCGTGGATCCAAAATCCCCACCCGTGCATGTGCGCGCGCAACAGAAAGACAGAGAAACTTTTCTTAAAAACAATGTTGGACAGACTTTTGCATCCTCACCCCCTCCACCACCCCCTCCACCACTCTCAGGCAGAACTTGGATCTGAAGGAACACGCCTAAATGAAATGCTGTCACGTGACCGCCGTGTCAGCGTCGCCCGTCTGCACGCGAGTTGAACAAAAGCAGCATTAGGAAGGGTCGCTGAAATCCCTTCATTCTTCACGAGACATATTAGCATTTTCTTTAACATATATAAATATATCTTTAGAGCCTGCCACCTCTTTCTCCCCTCACTTCTCTCCCCCCCCCCCCCTTCTTTCTTTCTTTCTTTTCTAGAGCATTGTGGCTCCATTTGCTCAAGTGATCGCAGGGTATTTGGGGGTCTGTAGCTGGTCGCCCCATCCGTGCCTCTTGTTGGGGGGGCTTAACTCTTTCAAATGGAAATAGCCGATTTGGTCGCTTTTGTCCAGCTGATAAGTAGTGGAGGAGAAAGAGAGAGAGAAGGGGGAGGGAGGGGGAGAAAGGAAAGAGATGTGAGTGTGGGAAGACAGAGAGAGAGAGAGAGAGAGAGGAGGTAAGAGATGGGGGTGTCTAAGATAATCGATCAGAGTGCTGACCCCTCGACCCCTTCCCCACTCCCCCCCATCTCTTTCCCACTCACGCGGCCATCCTTTGCTTAACTCGCGTGCCATCACAAGCGCAGAGTTCTAATTGGTTTCCAGCACTAATTATCCAATTACCGCCTCTCCAGCAGAGCACCGCACTCCACGCAGGGCTCGCCTGGATAATGGCCTCACCCTTCACACTATTGATGAAAATCATTAGGAGTGAATGCGCCCATCAGCTCCAGAGGGCAACACTTGAGAAACTTGTGTCACTGCCCCCGCATAGAGGTTTTAAAATGAAGGTGGCTCTTCACTCATGAGGCTGTTCAACCCTTGTTACTCTTAAATTCTTATCGAAATTGAATGCATGATAAAGTGGTTTGCAGGTTAATTTGTTTCTTTTGTGTGGCCTAAAGAAGGTAAAAGGTTGCTTTCCAGTCATTTGCAAGTTTCAAATGGTGAAAAGGATGTGTTGTGTTTCTGTGGGAAAATTAGTTTCACCCCCATTTCCTTACATTTTGCTTCCAAACAGCCAAACTTTCTTGTCTTTTTTTTTTGTTGTTTTTGGAAAGTTTCTTTCCAAAAAGAAAATTTATTTCTGTTTAATCACAGTTTCAGTCTATTCTTTGTACCTGACCATTTCCAAGTGATGTCTGGTTGTTCTCACCAAACTCTGACCTTAAATTAAAGAACACAACTCAAGAGGTGAACCAGTTTTACATCCACATATATTACATGGGGCCAATTTTATATCAGTTACAAGCAGTCAGTCTGAAAAACACATAACTTGTCTCACTGCTTTAATTGCATGTATGGAAAATTTGATTGTATTTTTGCACCAACACGGTGAAGGACTTAAAACATGGGATATTTCATCATGGTGTGCAGTGTCTTTAAAACACCCAAGAGAACTAGAGAAGTGCCAAAAGAAATAAGTGTCATGCCAAAAAAAAAAAAAAAAAAGAATCCGCATGAACAGGACGTGAAAACGATGACAGGACAAAAACCCAGCAAGGACCTGACACGGGAGCTGAGAGATGGATCCAAACCTTCAGTTCATCTGTTCACTGATGGCTTGTTGGAAATGATCTCCATGAAGGATGGCTGGAACAAGTCATTCTTAAGGAAGGGAAACAGAAATGACACGAGGAATGCGAAATGACACAAGAAACGGACTGAAAGCAGAAGTTAAAGGTTTAATCCGGTCAAACAGGGTAATGGCAGCGATGAAAACAATCATTCCACACATTTACTTTCAAGCTGATAAGATATAAGCTCTTGTTTGTCTTTAATAACTGAACAGTTATTCCACCTTTTCCTTCAGCTTATTTTCATGGCAACCCGAAGACCAGATGTCGCATGATTTTCCACTATATTTTAATGTTGTCATCTTGGTTTTTGTCTCTCCATCTCTCTCTTTTTCTCTCCAACAGTTTATAGAGCAGGTTAATTCATTTATAGATATCTGAAAGTCAGAGATGTCGCTCCTTTTCACACAACCGAGACTCTGCTTCCAAGGCGCCGCAACTCCTTCAACCAGATGTGGAAAGAAAGAACATTTAATGTCCATCAGCACTTTAACTCTGATTAACGGCTCACTTAACAAATCTATCAACACTTTCAAAGTAATAACGCTTTCACTTCTTAAAAAAAAACATCTTTCCCTTTTCATGTAATAGTTTCATTTTATTCCTGTATTTTGTGTTTTTATTATGACAGTTTATTAAGTGCATCTAGCACCAGGTTGGATCTCCTTTTGCCTTCAGAACCTCCTTAATTCTTCCTGTCATGGATTCAAGAAGGTGTTAAAACATTCCTCAGAGATTTGGCTCCATATTGACATGAAGCATCACACAGTTGCTGCACTTCCATGATGCGAATCTCCCGTTCCACCACATCCCAGAGCTGCTCTGCTGGTTGAGATCTGGTGACTGGAGGCCGTTGGAGTATAGTTCAAGAACGCAGCTGGAGATGATTTGAGCTTTGTGACATGGTGCATTATCCTGCTGGACGTATCCATCAGAAGATGGATAGAAATCCCATGCACACCATTACGGCACCTGCCTGAACAGTAAAAGGCATGGATCCATACTTTCATGTTGTTTGGACCAAATTCATATCCTACCATCTGGATGTTGCAGCGGAAATGGAGACTTGTCAGACCAGACAACATTTCTCCATCTTTTGTTGTCCAGTGTTGGTGAGTTTGTGTGAACCTTAGCTTCACTTTCCAGTTCTCAGCTGACAGGAGTGACATCTGGTGCTCTTCTACTGTAGCCCATCTGCTTCAAGGATGGATGTGTTGTTCATGGTTGGTGTTCTGCATACCTTGGTTGGAACCAGTGGTTATTTGAGTTCCTGTTGTCTTTCTATCGTCTGTAACTAGCCAACCCATTCTCTTCTGTCATCAACGAGGTATTTTGGTCTAGACAACTGCTACTCACTGGATGTTTTCTATTTTTTATGAGTCCAAACCTCAATAGATCAACATTTTCTAAAATACTCTGACCAGTTTGTCTGGCACCAACAAACATGCCACGATGAATGTCACTTAAAACCTTTTAACTTTAGCAGGGGGAGGTTGTCTTGGCCATGTCCATGACTATGATTTGCTGCCATTTGACTGCCAGTGTGTATAGAAAATGCAGTAGTCTTTACTTAAAACAGCCACAAGACGTTTCTGTTTTACAACATAATGAAAGAATCACATATATTAATTTATGATCTATATAGCAAAGGAAGAGTGTAAACTACATGTAGCCTATGGTGCAATATTTAAACACTATTAAGTATTTTTAAGATGTGTGTGTGTACAACATTTTTCTGTAAATATATACATTTTAATTGAAAAATCTGCGCGCATTAAGCCAGTCTGCATGTGAAGCTGCAGACGGCAGTAAACTGTAATGAGGCTGATCTGAGAGGAGCAGCAGGCCTGGGCTGGCATCACAATACCACCAGATTGATAACGTCCAGTTACACTAAACTTTTTCCTACTCGCTCTCTATCTCTCTCTTTTACTGTTTTTTTTTAGTTAACTTCTGCTCCAATCCATCACCTTCCAGCCCATCTGTCGCTGATTGCTGCAACACTTTGAATAAATTCCTTCCCGACTAAACAAAACGGTTAACATCTCATGAATGCACCTTTTACACCCTCACACAGATTGTGGGGAAACTTTAGAGCCAGAGGAGTAACTAGAGCAAAGAAATCTGTCCGGGGACACTCCCTCTTCGCTTCCACTTCATTACCAGTATTGTGCTCGGGAGCGCGCAATCTGTGCGCCCGTCTCCGCCCGGCCCCGCCAGCTTTCTAATGAGTTTCCAATGATGATTTAAAGTCTCGCACGGTCCATCCCCCTTCCAACAGCCCCCCCCCTCCCCCCCCCTCTCTTTCTCCTTTTCACTGCTTTTCAGTTTTATCTGCTTTTGTGTGAAGCTGTTTCCATCGCTTTCCCCTCAGAGGAGGTCAGAAGGCGCGCACATAAAGATTCACACATCAGGCTCGAATAAAGGGACGATATATGGGGGAGTTACATAGGACCAACTTTGGCCTCCCTCCCATCTCAGTCTGTGTAGTGGGAGACTGGAGGGAAGAATTAGAAGCTTGTGTCTGCTCTGAGGACGTTTTATAAACACAAGTTGGTGTAAATGTGTAATTTCCATCCTTTTAGGACGGACAGGAACTAAAAGTTAGTGTGTGAGTATAATGAAAAGCTCGGGGCTCTGTGTGTGTGCACACCTGATGGTTACACTGAGCCAGATTGTGCTGTGCCTTACATGAACAGATGGGAGTGGATGAGTTAAGAGAAGCATGGAGGAAGGGAATGGCAGACGTCTGGATATCACTCATGTGAAGTTATGTCCTTCCTTTGCCTCTCTCTCTCTCTCTCTCTCTCTCTCTCTCTCTCTCTGTCTCTGTCTCTCTACCTGGGATGTGCATTCAGAGCTGAGCATGCAGATGAGCTGCTTTTGATGTGCAGAGTTGACTTGTCTAAAGCAAGTTGATAACACTTCAGGTCTCTGATGATCCAACAATCGATGGGACTTTGAGGCTTATAGGAGTCTGTGGGGAATGGCAACATTCAGTATCAGTCTGCTTTGTCAGTTTTTCAATCCCGACTTTATGTGTTGCCGATATATCTTCCTGTCACACCTGAAACATGAGCATTTATGACAAGACACATGAACACATACTGAAATGTGAGCAGTCCCATGTCTGCTTGTACTCTGAAATGAAAGCATCAAACAAATAAACAACTAAAGTGGCAAAATAAATATAAAATAAAATAAAGGAATTTATTTTATCATCACAATGGATTTTGACTCTTTGACTTATCAAAGCAGCCACCTTTATCAGATATAACAGATGTTCATCCTGTTCTTTCTCCAATGGGAACCAAACATTATTCAGAAAGTTCCATTGCAGCAGTTCCTGTAAATGTCTTGCAGTTGCAAGTTGCTCCAGTTTATCCTAAACAAACTCATTCTGGTTTCAGTTTAGAGTCTTAAATCGCCAGTTTGTCTTTTTTTCCTCAGGTAGTTCTGACATAGCTCAGACTTGTGTTTTAGGTTGTTATCTTGCTGGATGAACCCTGATTAACTCAGTGTGTACCAGAGGTACCAGCAGGTCGCTGCATTCTGTAGCTCTGAATGCAACTCTGTTCAAGTCACCAAACCTGGATTCAGCAGGACAGCCCCAGACCATCACACCTCCTCCTCCATACAGAGGAACCATCCTTTCACCTGCACACAAAAACCCTGCGTGGTGAACTGAAGATTTCCCATTTTAATTGATTAGTCCATAACACCTCCTTCCAGTCTTCAGCAATCCATTGATAGTATTACACCACACAGGAAAGCCTCTCTACTTTACCTTATTTTAACATCTTAGCAACAACATTCTTGCAGCACTTAAATCACCAAACTGAGGCTCAAAATTTTCTTTTGGAATTTGCTAACTCCAACCACGTGCTGTGCTGGAAGTGGTCCTGTGAGTCACCCGTAACACAAGCTGTTGATTAATTAACTTGTCTTCTCATTCTGTTGTGGCTTTGGGTCTACAGACTACTTTCTATAAAGACTTTCCAGGTTTCTGAAAGGTTTTTGAAGGTAAAAGAAACTGCACTCTCTGGTAGCTGGATTTACTTTGCAATTTGTAGGGAAGAGTTACACTTCTAAATGTTACAATGATCTGTCTCTCCCATAGACTGTATATAAAGAGATGGACGTAGTCGCCATGACATCACCCATAGGTTTCTAAAGAGGGGAATTGAAGCTCGGTGGGCGGTTCCTACCATCGCCATCTTGGCAGCGTCATGCGCGTCGTCTCGCCCAGAAAATAGGAATATGGGTAAAGAGGTGGAGCTGAGAGGGGAGCCATGAGCATCATGTCAGATGATTGACATCGAGCGAACTCCGAGCTTTCTGTAGCTAAGAGCTAACTGAGCTAACCCCGAGATAGCGGGAGCTAACAAGCTAACAGACGTAAGCAGGCTAAAGCTAAGTCACGTTGTTAACCGGCTAAAAACCGTGGTTGTTCTACGTTCTTAATACTTAAAGCCGGAGATTGGTACCTGTCAATCAAAAGGACATGCCCCTAAATATGCCGAACTTCGAGATTAAATTACTTTTAAACAGGTGAGTTAGAAAAAAATCCACTCCCCCAACAGTTGTCATGAAAGTAAACCTGACCTATAAACCAAAAATGGATTTTTGAACCAGGCTGTAAACATGCTTATTTCTGCTGTGAGGTTGGCCTTTTTAACATGGGAGTCTATGGGGATTCGCTCTGTTTTGGAGCCCCTAGTGGATGAAAGGGAAACTGCAGTTTTATGCACTTCCGCATAGGCTTCACTTTTAACCGCCGGAGATTGCCGCTTGGCCTCTCCTCATTGATAATTGCCCTCTTCCTCACCGTTGTATAGCAACACACTACTTTCTGCACTATAACAGGCAAGGCCCTGCAAGTTTATTTATAAAGTGCATTTCATTTGTAAGACAAGTCAAAGTGCTTTACATAAAACATTAAAACATTTCAGATTGTGTAAAGAAAGCATTTATAAGGCAGCAATCACTGCTCATCAGTCTACACCGTGTGCTCTTACAACATCTACTTTTATGCACACAGAGGGGGTTGTAAATAACCAAGAGAAGTTTGTTGGAAGTGGTAGCACCAACATGTAGTGCAGTTAAGCCTATGGCTTAATGTCCCTCCACTGCTGCAGAGTAGCTTTCATATGGGTCAACAGGTGCTTATTCAAAGTTTATCAGGGTTCTCGCTTAATAAAAGATTCATTAATATCTTTACTTCAATCATGGTTCTTCTCTGATTGGCTTCTGCTATGTTGTGCATAAATGAACGCTCATTGGGTGATAACAAATGCTAAGCAGCAACAACAACACAAGTTGAGACCATTTTAACATGAGCTGTAGTTCCGTCAGCAGGATGTCTAGCCTATCTTGAAACAGACAGACAGACTGCGCTCCTGCGAAGCATCAGAAAGAAACAGCTCGTTGCAACGGGCTTACACGGAACAAATGTAGCAACAGCTTTGTGAAAAAATGTGGACTTACACAAGCAAGAAGAATGCATCATGGCGGGTTTTATTATAACTTTTTATCCACACCTGAGAAAAGGGTCGACTTTTCTGTGCTAAATCTCATCTAGAAGTGCAACTGAAGCATATGATAGTTCAAGATGTCAGGAATCTGTACTGATGGGCATTATTATTATTATTCATTAAGTTATGTTAAAGACTAAAATCTTTTTTGGATAATGTATAAATAAATATTATATACACACTGTACACAGTGATCTGACGGCTCCACGTGAGAGATGGGCTTCGTGAGTCCTGACTTACAGACACCCTTTATATGTAGATCCCACTTTGGGTTGGTCATATTACTGGATAGTGTTGATTTGAGCTGAGTTAAGACAAAGCTGCACTCAGAGGTGTATAAAGTAGAAGCAGAAGTAAAAATAAAGTAGAAGTCCTGCCATGTTTTGGATCTACCTGTGCATTTAGAACAGGTGTTTTCACTAACAGGCTCATCTACCTGGCAGTGGAGCTGAGCTAATTAAATTCACCTGATAGTGTAACTGGTTCGAAAGAGCTGCTGGACAGGACTTCTACTTATACTTCGACTTTACACACCTCTGGCTGTACCATATATCAGGTGGTGGTGGTGGAAGCTTGCAGCTTTCTAAGGGTGTTCATTTTTTCACAGTGAAACATGGTAGCAGCTATTTTCAGTTTGCACGTGTGTAATTGAGAAAATAAATAAACAAACTATATTTCTGCTATTTTAAGGTATCTTATGTGTGAACTCCCCTAGTCAGACAACTTCCTTGCACTGTATTTGCCATTTTTAGTTTGCTTGACTGCAACTTTGTTCACCAGAAATATGCAGGTCTGCAACAGTCATATCAATGAAGACCAGCTATAGTTGTTTGTTCAAACGGCATAATTTCTCTCTGTATTAAATATTAACTACTGCTCCGGTGCCAAGGAGGCAACACCAAAGGACAACACGCCCCTATCTTAGATTTACCTGCTCAGAAAAAAATTAGTATTTGTTCTCGGGGCAGGGTACACCTCAGACTGGCAACCAGTGTGACTAACAACCAGTGACTATTAATTGGTCTAAGTGGTCGGGAAAAAGAAAGAATGAATGGTACCATTGTCATGAGTTGCTTGAATGAATGTTTTAGGAACGAACAGCAACCTGATCGGATGAAACATTCATGCATTGTTTTTCTGGTTAAGTTCAGCATTTAGCTAAACACTGTTTTGTCTGAACTGACTTCAAATCAAAGATTTTATCTGCAGTCTACAAAACTTTTCTTTTTTTACCTTAATGATGTGTGTCAATACATTACATATTAACATTACTGCTGTATTATTCACATCTTGAATAAACACATTTTGAGGCTTATTAGGCTTCTTTTTTTTTTTTACTTTAAGTAACAACCCACTAACCTACTTTACAGACTCCATGAGTCACATGAGACGGTTCACACAGTGCCAAAGTGGAGAGGCTTCTTAAAGTTGCTTATTTGATAGGTGACAGAACACCCACTCACGTTCACTTTGTAATTCCTCTCGCTTATCTCTTCTCCCACTCCTCTGCATCTTCCTTCTCTTGTTTCTCTCTCCATTCCCCTACCTTTTCTTGCTGCTTCAAGTCCTCGCAGTGCTATTTAGAGCATGGCACAGAGCTATATTAATGTGACTAAAGAGGATCGCGCAGGTAACACAAGTCCAGCTGGTGCTGAACTCAGCGCTGCTGCTTCACACTGAGCATTAAAGCTTCCCTGTTTATGAAGTCACCCTCCATAAACAATGCTATACAATTCTCTTTGAACGTCAACGCATATGCCTTGTATAAAACAGAGCAAAATAAGAGGGGACACCATGCACACCCACACATTAAGCTGCAGGCTCTTATCACGCATGCACACAAACACACACTGAAGGCCGGGTGCAATGCACACGCACACAACCTCAGCATTATGCGATGAGTGTGTCCCCTCTGCGTCTACCAGCAGGACTTTAAAGGGAAGGCACTGTTTTCCCTGCGGAGTAAACATCCACAGCGGACAAATAACTGTATTTAACAGATACTTTATATGCACCTAAATGCACACAAATACACACACACGTGCATAACAAAATAACTATTCGTCCAGCATGATACTAATCAATATTTCAGCAGGCCGATCTTGATTGTTCATGCAGACCATGAGAGGGCTAATGAGGGAAAGCTGCAAAGACAATGTGCTCACTAAAGGATATCTACTAAAGAACAACATTATCCCTCAGATCTCTGGGATCTTTAGCTGTCTGCCCAGCATGAGAAGTTACTGAAGTGAGCCACTTGAGACTTTCTCTTGCATGACAGCTCATGAGTGGGCACGTCTGAGAGAGTGCAGATGCGGTTTCCTCTGATCTGGTTTGTCAAAGTCCTCCCGCTTCACTGTTGTCAACACACATTGAATTGTGCTTCTTGTGGGATGCGTGGAAAGCCTCTAAATGATGTTTGATGGGATCATTTTAAATTGAGAGTTTGAGGTTTGAATACTTAGATCTGGGAGACAAAGTTTTTGCAACATAAGGTTTTCCTGAGACTGTAAGAAGGCACAGTGTTGTTAATGATCTCTCTTAATTACAAGACAAACAGTAATATTAAAGGAGAAAACTTGCAGGTCATTTGCCCACAAGAACTCCAAGGAAGTTTGACAGATCAAAGGTCCTTCTGCCATATGGTACACCCACTTCTGAATTTTTAAGGCAGAAAATCTGTGGAAAATTAAACTTGAATGTCTTCTGTCTTGGAAAGATGGAAAAATAATGTGGTTTACATGTAAATGGGTATTTAGATTTGCAGTGTTGAAAAAGCATCAGTTAGCATTTAATATGGTGTTTGTGTGTGCAAAATGCAGCATAATGTGATGTTAGCAATGTGTTGCTCGCCTTTAATGGAGAATGCACTCTCATGTCACAAATGCACAGGACTGTGGTATTGATCCACTATGCCAGGGGAGTGAGCGCTCTGTGCCGAAGTAATGATTACTGCATTTACAAAGATGAAATGTTAGCTAGATGTCCGGGATGTTGAGCAAACACATGAGATGGCACACCTGAGGATTCATGTAGAAAGGGTTGTTGGCTGCATTGGTAACAAGTACAAGACTCTGCATGAAATGGTACGAATGTCAACATTCTGGTCATGAGAACTTCACGTCAAGCGTTGCTGTTCCACATGTAATTTTTTTTCCCTTTTTTTGGGGAGCAGGTCGTCTTTTGTTCTATTAATTAATCAATCATCATAATTTCCCATACTTCTATATTTCCAATGCTTCTTTTGCAAAAACACCATTTATTAACCCTTTAACACCTGATGTGTAATCCTTAATGAATACTGTTTTGAAACACGCAGCATCATTTTATAGAAAAAACTTTGCTCAAAATTCTGTTGTTTTCACTGGTGGATACTTTTTGCACTATAATAAAGTTGATGTCACATGGTTGTAAATGGTACAGGCAAGGAAATTGTTTAGCCTTATTTTTCTTCAGATTTTGTTAAACTGTCATAAAGGACTTCTACATTTTATTTTCCATCCATTTTTTCTTAATTCAGGCCTCAAGAGATTAAAAGAACTATTCATTTTTTGTTTATTTAGAAATGTATTTTCCTTTCATAATGACTTAAATATACACATTAAACTTAAATTAATCCAGACAGTTTAACATATAATACATTTAATCTCAGGAGCAAGTTATCAAAACAATAAATATTTCATTAACATGTCACTTTTTAGTGCCATACTGAAGCTGCAGCCGGTTTATGGGCATGCAGTCCTTCATCTGTGTGTGAAATGTACATTTGCACATTTAATGATTTGTAGTTTTAAAATTCTACATTTACACCACTTACACCAAAAAACAAAACAAAATTTAAAAAAAACTGAACGCTGATGTCTGAGATTGAAACAGGCGGCAACGCATCTAAGTCTGAACTTTTACATGTTTATTTAATTATCAAACATGCAAAGTTATTCTAGTTTTCTTTGTATGAATGTTTTTGCATATCAAGGAAGATCAGTTCCCATCTCACCTGGACTTATCCCAAAATGCATTGGTCTTGTCCACGTAACTCTTCTTTTCAGTTTTCCCACGCTATCAGGCTCACCTTATTAATTCTGGTGACACTTCTCTGATCCAATGATCGTTTCCTCCTCTTTTCTTCGAGCCAATCAGCTTGATTCTTTCTTTCAATCTCATTTTTATTCTGTTTTTTCTTCTGCAGACTCTTTGTGCTACTCTCCTCCTTCCCATCTGTTCTTTTCCCATCTTTCGTTCATGCCACCATGATACAGAAAAGATTAACTGGAATTTAATTGCTTAAAATAAAAAAAGATTGTAATAAGACAGTTTTAATTCCTTCTTTGTACATCATTTAATTTAGTTTCTTTCTCTATCTTGATCTTTATTTATTTAAATAGGATTTCAGCCACCTAACAGTCTCAGTTTTCTGTTATATTTTTAATGTCATTAGTTATCATTTATCAATTATAACTTTTCATACCAGCGGCAGCAAAAAATGCTTTACAAACACAAATTCATGCAGATTAAAATAATGTAAGTCTTTACACACACTCTCATGTTCTATTTCACACAGTCATACACACATAAAGACAGTCCCCTCCACCCCCGCACTAACGTGACTACTGTCTCTTTAACTGAATGTAGGTACAAACAAACAAAATAAAATATAGAATTACTTAATAAACATCTGACTTGATGTTGAGCTGAGGAAACAACATCTTTGGGGATCCACCCACAACAGGAGCCAGTCCCCCCATGTTCACAGGCTACCGCCATGGCAACCATCCAGATCCTAAAATCAGGAAGGCCAGGGTCCATCCCACAGCCATAAAGCTGCAGTGTTGGACCTCTGCCACCCAGACAGGGGCAATGACCATGGTAACAACCCAGTGACCAATCAGGCAGAGCCCCCAGTGTGGACGATCCCAGCAGAGAATGTCTGTAATGGACTGACGACCTGTCTAGGGTGTACCCTGCCTCTCCCCCAATGATTGCTGGGATAGACTCCAGCTTCCAAAAACCCTTCATTGGACTAAGTGGTGAGAAAATGAATGAATGAATGAATGAATGAATGAATGAATGAATGCATGAATGAATGACTGAAAGTTACCATGTTATACTGATGACAAGGCTGAGCCATACTCAGGACATTATTTCAAAACCACGCTGAGGTTATGCTCTACCAATCAAATGTTTGGATACACGTTCCCATTAAATCCAATGGGAAAGTGTGTCCAGACTTTTGACTCGTACTGTATATGGTATAGCATTGTCTAGTTAAAATAAGCAAACCTCTCCCTGTCTGAAAAAGACACATGCAGCAAACATTGGTCCAAAACCTGTAAACAGCATTTGTTATGTCCTTGCAAATGTACTCGTCCACACTAAAGCCTCCTCATACATCACAGATCCTGCATGTAAACAGAACACAGTCAGATGCTCGTTCTCCTCTTTAGCCAAGAGGACACAGCCTTGATGATTTCCAAAAATAATTCTCAATTTTTTAGCCCACAGGACCGTTTTCCACTTCACATCAGTGCATCATAAATGGTTCTTGTTTATATCTCTATCCATGGTAGGGTTCTGATTTGCATTTGTAGATGCAATAATGAACAGTGTTAGTTTAAAGAAGTGCTCATGAGCCCATGCAGTGATTTCCACTATGGAGTCATGGCTGTTGTGAATTCTGTACTGCTGGAGGGCTCAAACATCACAAACATTCAGTGTTGTTTTTATTCCTGAACTCTCTGAATCATTTAATTATACCGTGTAATGTAGATAATGACATCCCTAGATCCTTTGCAGATCTGCACCAAATAACATTACTTACTCTTGAATCTCTGCCCTCCTTGTCTGTCACAAAGCGTTTAATTCGTTAATTTGTTAGTCTCCTTGAGATGCCATGTCTTATAGCCCAATATGTTATTAACCTGTTGACACTGAACTAATTTAGTAAATACAATGTTTTTCTTTAGTCTATTGTGACCCAATTACAACTTTTTCTTTAAATCTTTGTATATCATCTAATGGAAAAACAGGAGACACAAAGCAACTTGATTTGTAATTATATCGATGAAAACGGATTCTGTATCTAATTGTTTGTTTCAAAGTGCTGTGTTTCAGTAGAAATAATCATGTTCTTGGTATTTAGCCAAGGAGACAGGAATCTGCAGTCTGAAATTCAGGACAGGGATATTTTGATGGAAGATGTTAAAGCATTGTCTGTTGAAAAGCAAGCCAAGTAGTTTAAAACATGTAAAACAGATTTAACACAGCACCCGACTGTGCAAAGAAACAGCAGCTGAATCATTATAGTTCAAATGAAAGCAACATGTTAACATTTGTGTGTTTAACCCTTCTGGTGTCTTCCCTATAATGCAGTGGTTCCCAAACGGGGAAGCAAGGCTTGACCAGTAACAGTAATAACCAATGGTGGTTAATAATGAGACCACAGTCTTTTGCATGTACCAAAATATTATTACTTTAGAAATAAACTATCCAACTATCATATATGGCAGAGTTGTTTTCCTAAAGGAGCACCGTCTCATAGAAAACTCCCCTCAAGTAGTTTGCAGAGATTCCTGGTTGAAAATGTTTCACACTGAAGCAGAAGAATTGATAATAGTACTGAAAATGCTTTAATTAAAGTTACCTACAATACAGTCAGTAAAACTAAAGACGCATTTCTTAGTATGTTTCTTCAGTTCATATGACAGGAGGGGGTCTCGACAGAAAAAGTTTGGAAACCACTGCTATAATGTGAGCATGTGTCACGTACAACATGCTGAGGGAGGCAGATATAGCACAGTATTTGCATATAGAAATATTTCGCCATATTACAAAGCTGATCGCTTGGATTGCGATCTGGTGACTGTGGAGGCCACTGCAGTGCTGTGCATTGTCATGTTGAAGAAAGCAGTCGGTGGTGATTTGAGCTTTGTGACATGGTGCATCATCCTGCTGGAAGTATCCATCAGAAGATGCTACACTGTGCTTATAAAGGGATGGACATGGTCACTAACAATACTTAGCCTGTAGTGGTTAAACCGTGCCACACTGCTACTCAGGGACCCAAACTGTACTAAGAAAGTATCCCCCACACCAGTGGTTGCCCAGTCTGGGGTTTAAAAGCTTCAAAGTTGGACCTGTTGTGTGTTCAGAGATGCTATTCTACATAACTTATGTGAAACCAGTGGAGTTCCTAAATTCGTAATGGATAATAAAGCACATTATTTTGCTTCCACTCTTTACTGATACATCATCCGAGCACAAGATCCAAAAGTAAAAACAGTCTAAATATTAATAATGAAGACCAGGTAGGAATTTGGGGAAGACATTAAAAAAAGACATCTCAGTTTTAAAGCCCTGCAGTTATAGCAATAAACACTTCTGTCTGTGTATCAGGATTTTACTTCTTTTCTGTATTTTAGATAAGTATACAGCTCATCTGCCTTTGGTGCAGAACATTTTTATTTCTAACTGTGAAGCTGAAACTTTGCTCCATGTTGCTCCACTGTTGACATGATGAAATGTTGAAATGCAGTTTTATGTTAGCTGGACAAAAAGCTGTTAGCTGGATAGATATGAATCCCTTAACATGCTACAATTTGGGTGTTTATTTCCATCAAAAACAAAATAAAAAATAAATAAATAAATCAAAGTTACAGATCTTAGCAGACACACAACTTATCAGACAGACGCTCACAGCAGGCAGCACCCAATTATCTTCCCTCACAGTAAATGAGAAATAGTTAAATTAGTATTGCGTTAAGAATGTGTATCTACATAACGTGGAATATAAAAACCAGGGGAAAACATCCTCTCCCAAGAACGCTCACAACCCTCAACACAAAGCCAAATGTAGGCTATTTCATAAAACTACAACTCCGTGTCATTAAAGCTCTCCCTGCGGAGGCGTTATTCTTGATCGCTCCTCCTATCTAAGTGCCCTATTTCTTCACATAGTCATCTTTGTTTGCAACACTTGTCTCGCGTCACAGAGAGGAAAAAGCCCGCGCTCGATTCATCTTAACAGTTTGTGTGTCAGTGGGAAAAGAAAAAGATAAAACTTTAAAAAATTCAGCCTTTGTTGCTAGAGAACAGAAGGCTGACAAAGTTTTACAGAGGCAGCCATGAAGTTCTGCCTCATTAGACAGAATAGCTGTTCTATATTCAGGGTCTCTGTGGGGCCAACAAAATGCAATGAGTGGGCCAAACTTGGTTTGTTCCGGCAGAGCAAGGACCTTTTTGTCTGTGCAGGGTGGAGATTGCTGGGATGATGGGGCCAGGGGCAGCTCTTCAAAACTGCACTTCTATACAGCTGAGATCCAGACTGATGTTTGTCGTTTTCCCACATTTGGTGATCCTAAATAACACAATAAAGTCATTATTGTGTTGTAATTTTAGAACTTATATCCCATCTATAGATGCGTTAATTTTTTTCATTGCAAAATAAAAGTGATATTTTTAAAACTTTGACACGTATGCAATTTGCCGGTGTTTCCAGCGTTTAGTGCATAAGCTGCAGTTCTCATAAAATCTCATCCTGCATATTGCACTTCTGATATGTAGGATTAATTCCAGCTCAGAGTAAAAAATAACACCTTTCTGATTTTTGATGCGCTGACAAGGTTTAAAATGTTGTCATTTTGGTCTCTCCTGTCTTCAGGACTAATATTTAAATAAAACTCAACCTTGGGGAACCCCACACTGGATTTCATGGATTCTTGAGAATCGGGTATCTGAGCTTACAAAAGATTGTAAGATATAAGTAGAACCATTTTTTAAAAAAATAAAATAAAAAAGGATCTGAGGGGCCAACCGGACTTCTAATGTTGTCTAATATAATCTGATGATCTTCTGTATCAAATGCTGCACTGAGATCCAGTAGCACCAGGACAGAAACCTAGAACCTCAAATCTAGGTTTACTAGAACCTCAGTTGTTCTACATTCCTCTTTCTTGAAGCGGGATAATGTCATCCTGTCAATCAAAAGGACACACCCCTAATTATTCAAAATTTCAAGATGAAATTACTTCTAAATGAAAGAGTTAGAAAAATATTCACTTTCCCCACAGTTGTGATGAAGGTAAACCTGACCTACTAAATCAAAAAAGTTTTTTTGTACCAGGCTGGAAACAAACTACTTCTGGTGTTAGCAGGACATTACAGCTTCCAGCTGCTGTCAAAATGCAGAAGTCAGCCCCAAACTGAACACTGCCCACTAGAGGATGAACTGACTTAACTTCTATTGCAACATAAAAAAGGCGTGTACATATGGGAGCGGCAACATATGAGAACGTTTGAAACGTTCATCCCCTTTTATGTATGAAAAGATAAAAGCATAAAATTGGGCTGATAAATTGACTTTGGCTTTACTACTGAGAAGAGATCATTCTGATTAGGTGTTTACAGCTGACAAATCAATGATTTCCACATACTTAGCATGTTTTCTTCTTATTTTTCCATCACTACCTCTGATTGTTTTCTTCCACAACCAACAGGCCAAGTGTTGCCACTAACCATATCCTCAAACTGCAGACAAACCTCAGTGGTAAGCAAACAGTTCTGGTATGATTATAAGCAAACACAACTTTGTTTACATTTTTCTTTCTGGTTTACTTTATTGAATTCTGTAAATAAATTGTGCCCCTTGTTCTGCTGCAGTTATGCCCTCTCATTCAGGCTTAGGTATGTCAAGTCAGGCAGTAAACAGGGTCTTTGCAGTGTTTGAGTCCTTTTATTTGACCCTGATGATTGTAGCACATGTAGCCACTGGCTCTGGACATTGGTTTAGTGTGTAAAACCACTTGGGTGGATAAAAATGGGAATAAAACTAAAGCCTGTATTGCTTTGAAATCAGGCAATAATTTTCCAGCATATGCATGTCAAAAAGCCAAAGGTTCTATGTACGCATCTTTTTATGTGTTTAGAGCAGTGGTCAATAACTTTGGTCCTTAAAATAAACAATCCTTCAGGCTTAATTGTTTCCCTGTTGCAACATACTTGACTCAAATCAATGGCTCATTAACAGGCTGATTGACAACAAGTTGTTAATGAACCTTTTCATTTGAATCAGGTGTGTTGCAGAAGGGAAACACTAAAACCGGCAGGATGACAGATCTCAAGGACCGCAGGTAGTGACTGTTTACAGCAGGAGTGTCCAGCTCCTGCAGGTTTTAGTTGTTTCCCTGATCCAAAACACCTGATTCAAATTAAATTTCTGGCCCCCTCTTATAATATTGACAATAAATCTGACTTAAGTGTGCCGCAGCAGGATACAACCACAAGCTCCAGGAAGAGGCCCTCCTAGACCAACTTCGGACACCCCTGGTTTACAGTACAGTAAATTTAAGGGGCACTGTGCTCAGTAAATGTAGCTTTAACTTTTGCTTTCAAAGTTTATTGCCACATTTCTATTGTAGCTCATCAGCATAGAGTTGAATTGATTCCATTGTAAAATGTTATGTCAATATTAGTAAATCCTGTCTTGTGCATATAACTTAACTGTAATCTAGTTATTGGTAATGTTGCGGCTAACTGTCCAACGCCATTATCTATTTCAGCCGCTGCAGGCTAAACACGGGAGATATTGATGACGCGCACTAAGATGTATGTTCTCCTTATTGCGTTTGTTTATTTTTATAGTTACTTTAAATAAATTACAATGAAAAAACAATATGCAGAGCAAAAACATCTAATTGTGGTCAACAAAAAGTTTACTCCCGAGCTCACCCCACTTCTGCATCCTTACAGCCAAACGATGCGCTCAGGTGAGTGCAACTATTTGTAATGTGTGCGTTCACACCCAAAGTGACACACCCTCCACCCAAGTGCCAATCAAGCCTGCACACATCAGCATATTCGCAGACATTCATGACTTATAATATGGCTCCTACAGGTAATACTAATCCTAATAAGTCAAATGAACTTTGGAGGACATAATGTCAGATAAGTTAACATATCTACGTTGAATCATTTCAATTAGGGCCCCATTTACATCACAACACTGAGACAGTAAAAAGCTTAAGTTTGGTTGTGTTCTGACCTCTTGTTTGCAAGAGATTTAAGAGGATAAAACCTCATAGATTTGGCTACTTCCCCCAGAGTGAATTTTCTTGCAATGCAAGGCAAGTCCTGTCAGTGTAAACTGGAACTAGAGTCGGCAACGATGACATATATCATGCCATCTAGCGCTCGCGTAAACAAACTCTGGATACCAGTGAAAAACACAACAACAATGGTGGATATTGGTGTCATGTTTGTGTTGCTGCTTCTGTTTAATTTATTTGGTCTGTTGAAGCAAAGCCTGTTTTTGGTAGAACACTTACACTGTCAGTAAAGACAGCAGTTACAGGTGTCAGATAACTAACAGCCTGCACTCAGCAGTCTTATGTGGATGCAGCGCACAACTGGGTCTGTTTCACTATCTACTGGAATTCCGGAATGTGCACTACATTGTTTCTGGTCCTACTTCTATCCCTGCATGGAAATAACTTTGATTCATCTGTTGTGTAAATGCATTTTTTTGTAAATACACAAAAGAAAATGTTTTTCAGGTTGCATGTGAAACGTTGAGGTGTAACCAAGGCTTAAGATGAGTACATGAAAAAGGTTGTCAGTGGCAGAGCAGGATTTCCTCCAATGCTGTTCACTTTTATTACATTAAAAATAAAGATAACTTACTTGATGAAATTTTGCACTTTTACTTAAGTAATAGTTTAAATTATGTATTACTTTTTTAAATAACCTTTTTTTTTTTTTTTTTTTTTTTTTAGCTGGTTGGTGAAAAATATGAATAACACAAAAGTACCTTGATTAATGTCAGGAAGATCAGAAATCTGAAATAAACTGTATTTCGTTTCCATTTACCAATCATCCAAATAAAATGTCGAGACATCTTTTTTTTAAATTTAATTTTCTTTTTTTTTTTTTTTATAAATAATTAATAAAATATTTTTTAAAAAAAGAAGAAAAAAGTCACCATCCCATGTGATCTGTACCTGCAACTCTCTGAGCAAGGAAACTAATTCTCTGCTTAACAGACAAGAAAACATGATTTGGTCTCCATATTGGCTCATATAGGCAATAATCCCTTTCATCATAGTTTTACTGTATAGATTACATGTTAGACATAAAGTTCACCTGTTGGAGTACTTTTGAATAATGCTGGTTGTATCATGTGACTGCTCTCAAGTTACTGGTCATCCCTGCATGTTTTTAAATCAAGCGGCAGCTTCCGGGGGTTAAAAGTGAAGCCCATGCGAAGTGCCAAAATTTACAGTTCCCCCCTCATCCCCTAGAGGCTCCAAACCAGAGCAAATCTCCATAGACTCCCAAGTTAAAAAGACCAACTTCACAGCAGAAATAAACATGTTTACAGCCTGGTACAAAAATCCATTTTAGGTTTAATAGGTCAGGTTTACCTTCATGACAACTGTGGGGGGAGCGAATTTTTTTTCTAACTCTTCCACTTAGAAGTAATTTAATCTTGAAATTTGGAATTTATAGGGGCGTGTCCTTTTGATTGACAGGTATCTGATATCCCGCTTCAAGTAGGTGGAACATAGAATAACCGTGGTTTTTGGCCAGTTTTTAGCTTTAGCCCGCTTACCTCTGCTAGATTCTGTTAGCTCTGAGTTAGCTTAGTTAACTCTTAGCTACAGGCAGCTTGGAGCTTGCTTGATGTCAATCACCCAACCCCATGCTCACAGCCCCCCTCTCAGCTCTACCTCTTTGCCCATTTTTGTATTTTCTGGGGGAGACGACATGCATGCCCCTGCCAAGATGACGATGGTAGGAACCACCCACCAAGCCTCAATTCAGGTCTTCAGAAACCTATGGGTGATGTCACGGAGGCGCCATCCATCTTTTTTATTTACAGTCTATGGTTTAAAACAAGTATCCAAGGAGCTGCTTTATTGTGACACAAACTTCTCTGGTGGGACATAGTTTTAGCAAAAACCCCGGCCACACCAAGTTGTTGTTGTAAAGTAAGGTGTACTTCCGAGGCAGGTGAGGTTAAAAAAAAAAATAAATAAATAAAAAAAAAGTGACTTGACTGCAAAAAGGTCTCATTAATAATAAAAACTTTTATTACATAAAGTCAGGCATCACAAACTTATCTGCAGAATCTGTGAGGACCCCAAAAGCCAATTGTGGAAAATCTTACAATCTATATCAGCTCCCTTAAATCAGACAAAGACATTCCTAAGTTCACATCTGGATCCATCATAATACTTGCATATAAGACACATAAAACACTGTCCATGTATTGAGCCCAGAAACCATAGCAGCTAAACAGAAAATAGACTACCACAGCTGAAGTTATTTACATATCCATGTTCGGTCATCACGTCTGTTTGCTGAGAATCAGACACAAAAGAACAACTTTGAGCCCATCATTTACTTTATGTAAGGTTGGACTCGTGTGTCGAAAATAATATCAAACTTTTCTGAAGTCTCTCCTTTGTCACATCACGTTGTTCAACAACCTCATTTACTTGCAGCATAATTATACTTTACAAACTAAAACTATTCTGGTTAATTGTAGTCACGCAGATTGATAAACATTAAATTTTTTGAGGCAATGAGTTGCCTTTTTATATTAAAAAAACCCAAGTATGATTTCAGTGAACTGATATTTTGTCAGATGTAGGCTCATCTTTGAATAAAAATGTATATATTCCTGATGGGCTCCAGGACAAAAGGGGCTATTTACATATGAGAAAGTTATCTTTTGTTATAAAGCATCCTGATCTTTTACAAAAACATTTTTCCCTAAAAAACAGCATTAATTGTTTGAGCTTAATTGTATGAAATAGTTGAAATTCAATATAATCATTACTCCTGGTGTGGATGCAACACACTTAGATCTTTTTTTTCATGAGCAGAATTAAAAGCATCCATCCCGCAGGCAAAGGCTCTGATTTTCTTTCTTTTCTTCTTAAGAAAGACAAGGAAAATACTCCTTTGAGTTTAAGGACACATCTCAGAGTCCTCCTCGTGAAAAAGATGAGAGGATTAGGAAACCATCTCGAAGTTGCTGTTTAATGTGTCCTAGATTCAACTTGATATCCTTTGATTGCTCACAGAAAGCCACTCAGGCTGTGGTGCTGTGGGCCCAGATAATGGGGAGAAATTTGCACTGTCATTATTTTCATTCTCCTCCGTAGAAATCATTTTAAATAGGCGGTATTTCATTGATAACTTAATTGGCCCTTTCTCTGTTCACGTTGGCTCATTCAGACGGGGGCTAATAATGCAAATGTTATATAGGCTATTAGAGGTGTTTAGCAGGCATGTGTCTGAAGACGTGGGTATTTGTTGGGCAGATGGACCCAGCCTCGGGGCTAGCCTCACCCTTGACCCCTCACAGATGTCCCAAACTGAGCCGGAGCTGCGTCACGAAGCAGTGGAAAAAATCAGTAATACGCCGGAACCGACTTGTCAACACACAGAACAATTAGGAGTGTTTGAGCGCCAGTTCAGGCTGCGCCGTGGCGCTTGTTGCTGCGTGAAACACGCAGACATTACAGCCTCGATGAAAGGCTAAAAGAGGCCATGCGGTGCCTCGCAGTGAAGCTCTGTTTGACCGATGGCTCTCGCCTGAATAGGACTCTGGTGGTCATACATAAATTAAGAGGTTAAGTGAGCCATCGGGAACAAATGTTTGCATTTATTAACTAAGAATAAAGGCTCCCAGCGGTGAACTCACAGCCTGAGTTTTCCCTTTGGGTTGACTTCTATTTATTTCTGTAAAGTTAGGCTGCAGAAGCCAGTCTATCACTTTATCAATCAAATATAATTAACCCCACTGATCCGATTTGTATAATTTTTATGATATAGACAAAGATCTCTGCTAGTAAGTGACAGAAAAATGAAAGAAAGTCACCAAATCGTGATATTAAATGCAGCGTTACACCCCACGAGGGGATTATTAAGGTCTATCTGCGTTATTGTTCCAAATGGACAACCACGAACCGCACGCGCGCTAAAAGATAAAGTTAAAAACTGATTAGCTGCGACTTCATTAAGACATCAGAGACCGAAAATGTTCACGAGCCTCGTTATACAGAACAAACATTCCCACTCACATGTGAGGAGGGAGTCCCGCAGGAATGCACGAGGCAGGTGTAAATTTAAAGCGTTAATGAGGCGCATCAAAAGCATCAAAGACGCGCCGTGCTGAGCCATTCTACCATTAGTCCATACAAGACAAAAGCCATCAGGAGGGGTTTCCTCGCTAAACGGTGCCGAATAGGTCCGAGCAGTGGGAGATGTATTGTAGCAGAAATGAAAGGAGCAAAACGCAGATTGCACCGCGTGAACCAGCTAAGGCAGAAACAGGAGTCCTAACAAGACAGATGAAACATTAGCCATTGGTCAGGTGGGGATCAGTATGTGAGGAGCCTACTATTTAGTAAGATTGATCAAATTTAATAGGCTATAGATGCATCATGGGTGTCTAAAAATGTAATGAGTTACCCTGAGGATCCTTAATACAGCCACACACAGGGAGTTCTGGACAAATGACCAGTTTATTGGTGGAGGAGTATGAACAGAAGATCAGTCCGGGGGAGTGGTCTGCAGAAGAAACCAGGCAACAGCTGGGAGGTAAACAGGATGGCAAAATACTCGTCCAGGCAAAGACAAGGCTCAGAGATCCAAAGACAGGCAGGGTCGGTAACCAGAAGATCCGAAAGGTAGCGGTATCCGTCGAGGGCAAGGCAAGGAGGGTAATCCAGGGGCATGAAGCAGAGGGTCGGCAACTGAGGAACAATCTGTAGACCGCTGGAACAAAACTAGACATAGGTCTGATTATTATCTGGCAGAGAAGGAGGGATTGGAGGGAGCTTAAGTAGGCAGTGAGAGAAAAGGAAACCAGGTGAACTGAATGAGGTAGCAGAGGCAATTAGGAAGCCAGCAGGTGGATCGAGTAATCAATGATGAGCGCCAGGAGATCAGGGTGGCAAAAACATGACAAAAAGTCATGACACTGTCATTCAGAAAAAATGTAAGTTGCTCTGTATCTGTTTTGATGTATGGTGAATGCTGTGAAAGCAGTTCTTTAGTCCATGATTATGATGACGTGAACACTGGATGTAAATTTATAACAGCTAATGATGAAAAGGTTCAATAATTGCCTCATTAAGGATAGATATGAAAAGTACCTTCCTCAGCAAAAAAAAGTGGTCTACAGCTCAGTGACAGGTGTGCAAATATGCTACAGACTGGCACAATAGTCATCCTACAGATGGTGTGTACCACTTTAACTAGCTGAATGCATGTTTATCCTTATGTGTAAAAGCATAACTCAACCGTTTCTCACTGCTTTCTTGCTTTAAGAATATCTTCTTGACAAGACCTTTCATAGACACCGTTTCTGGTGAAAGTTAAGTGAACAGTTTTAATCAGCTTCAGGTCCAAATGCATTTTTCAGGTCATGCCAAGTTTTGCCTGAAAAAAATTTCACCATTTCTTGAGGACATCAGTTTCAGATACTGTCAATCCTCTTCTTTCTTCTTATTGTGCCATCCACCTGTCTTTTCCTTAGTTTTTTTCTTTTTTAAACAACATACTGCACGCCATGTCAAGATACCTGTTATTAGTTTTTTGCAAATCAACTTGTTGGTGCAAAAATGCAATTTTATGCCTGCCAAACTATCCTTTTCATTTTTCATCTTTGCAACATAAAGTGTTTAGTGGCTTCAAACAAATAACACGTTCTTATGAAAATGTTCAGGTACAAGGACTTGATAGACAATGAGAGAAAAAGCTGTCAGTCTCCAAAGAAAATCTGTGAAAGTCCTTCAGAAAGCTTGGAGAAGTGTTTAATAAGAGCACTTTTAAAGATTACACGTCTGTGTCCTTGGAAGAAGAGCATGGAAAAATGAGGGCAGGCTCAAGACTTTTCCACAATTGTGTTACACATTAATAGAGAAATAATTATATTATCTTGTTTCATTAATCTGTTCAAATAAAAACTCAAGGTAGAGATATCTGCAAGTCATTCAACTGTGTTTGTAAAGCAAAACATGAAAGATGATGTCTGTAACTTAATGAAAGGATTCAGTTCATGTATCATTGTTTGAACTATTTTATATAAAGAAACTATGTTAATTAATTAATAATAAGTCATATTCAAAGTAACTGAACTACATAAAAGGTTTCCAGTTAAAACATGTGCAAAACTTGTTTTCTGGAGCTCAGAATTGGTGTTCTCTGATGAATTTCAGTAAGTTTTCAGGACAGAATAAAACAGATAAGACCCACCTGTTGTGACTTTTAAACTTTCATTAAGCCTGAATTGACCAATGGATGATGTCGCTAAGAGACGGTTGTTCCAAATGGATCTTTTACAACAATGAAGATGAAAGAGAGAGAATCAAAAATGCAATGTTTTAAAAATATCAATTCATTGGCAAGATACAATTTATAAGCCTTTAAACACTTTGTTTGGTTATTAAGATGTTTCATGTTTTCAGGAAGAGTTGCTAAGAGGAAACGCTGATGGAGAAGTCCAAGTTGGTGCAGACTGTGGAAAAATCTGCACCAATAAAACTCGGCATAAAACATAACAAACATTCCAACACTGCATCTAAGGAAAGGTTGTGTACTTTGAACTGCTATTTAATGTGTAAGCAAGATCAAAAGTCAGGACCCTTCTGTTGACCTGAAGGCAGAGGGAGGCCACCCTCTCATCTGCCAGGGTAAACCCCAGTGTACAGGCACTGAGCCAGGGTCAAAGAGTATCCCCACATTTGCCTGGCGCCTCTAACTAGGAGCACCTCCAGAGTGAAAGAAAGTCCAGTCCCTCTTAAGGAGTCTGATTCTGGAGCCCATTGCGGTGAGTCCAACTATATCTTGTTGGAACCGCTCAGGCTCATGCACCAGCTCCAACTACATCTACATCTACCTAGAGAGGTTTTTTCCACAACAAACCCAGTCTTTGGCCACCACCCAGCTCACAGGGCACGTAAACTCTGTGGCATCACTGAAGATCGGTGAGCCCACAAGAGGGATGCATGTTCCCCCCTTTTTAGGCTGAGCCCAACTGGGCCCTGGGTACAGAGGCCTGGTCACCAGGTATTCACCTTTGCCCCCACCTCAAGGCCTGGCCCCAGAGGTGTGACCGACATCTAGACTAAGGAAACCAGAATCCGACATTGTTTATCATGATAGGGGTCTTTTGGGCTGCGTTTTGTCTTGTCCCTCTGTCAGGACCTGTTTGGCTCAAGTGACCCTACCAGGGGCATGAAGCCACAGACAGCACAGCTGCTAGGATCACTGAGACACGCACCACCTTATTGTGGTGAAGGGGTTTAGTATCATAAAATCACAATAATAGAATATTTGTAACTCTCTTATCTGAACGTTTTTCTTTCATTCCACCAAAAGAACCTCTTCCACCTAAATTTTCTATATTAGTCCTAATTTATGAGTGTACAGGAGTAGGAAACTTTTCTATCTTGTTTCTGGCTATGGAAACCAGTTGTGAATGTTCACTAATACATAGCAAAGTGTCCTCAGGCGTATGAATAACATATTTGAATGATGAAATCCAGCGCAGTTCCCTTTGGCAGACAAAGTCCCTTAAATCCTTGTGTCTCACCAGGCACGTAGGGGTGGGTTTTAGGAAATGAGGTATGTGTGTATCTCCTTGAGGGCTGATGAGAGCCTTGCATGTGCATATGCACATTTGCTGTAGGTGGTTACATATGTGCGTGTCGCTTAAATAAAAGACAGCTTATGCAAATGACCTCATGTGACCAACTCAAGGGACGAGGACGGTGCCTCACACGGAGATTTAATGTGCTGCTCGGGTTGTGTTTTCCTGAGACTAACAAGGCACGGGGCGCCAGCAGCGGCATTCGCAAATGTGAGACATGTTCATGGGCCTTATGTGAGGCAGCGCAGAGGGCCCTGCTGTGCAAGAGGATGAGGTGCGCTGGGAAGAATTAGCAACAGTCAAGTCTGTGTCCCACTTCTTTCCTTTGGAGACTTGATAGGTGACAACCAGAGTTTGTGACACACTGGTATGGCAGTCTGCTGTTTGTGTGGATTGTCAGGGGGATAACAAACACTAGGGGCCAGCTACTTCTTCTTCTCTCCACTTGTCTCCTGACTTGTCAGTCATTTCTCATACGTGGGACAGCGAAGGTTGCTCGCCTCCAAAGCGTGGCCTACATTCCTGCTCTCACACAGAATGGAAATGAGCTCAACTTATTTCTTTGTGAACGTCTGTCTGATTTTAATTAACATCACAGTGGTTGTGATAAAACAGCGCTCTGTCTATATCTTACAGCAACAACATCCCACATCCGCCTTCTGTCTCTCTTTGTGTGTGTGTGAGAGAGAGAGAGAGCGAGTGACAGAAACTCAGAGCTAAAATCCATAATTTAAACCGAATGCCCACGAGCTGCACACTGCAACACTGATTTCAACACGCTTCTCTCAGGTCTCACAAGAGCAAGTGTTGCTGTGGGTGTTTTCTGACACACACACACACACACCCGCTCAACCTACTACTGTATTTTTAATTGTTGTTCTTGTTCTCCCTCCTCCAAACATATAGCATTATAGAGTTCAGTGTTTTGCAACGTGGCTCTCTATGTGTTTGCCATACGGAGTGTATTTATAGCATATTTCTGTCAGACAATGTAGTGCATTTGTGTGTATTCATTTGGAAATAATAACATTGACAACTGCTTGAGAGATGGAGAGAGGGAGAGGGAGGACTCATTTTGAGCATGTACCCACTAACGAGCTGTATTGTGCTCCAGGCGATGTGTATGATAGCTTGAAGCCGCTCTGTGTGTGTGTGTGCGTGTATGTGTATAAGTGTGTACATGCCTCCTTATTGGCAGCTGAGGGATCTTAACCATCTCTCATTTTTTCTCATTTTTATGTGACTCTCTTCACTTACTTTCTTCTTCACTCTTGTTTCCTTTCCTTTCCCTTCCTACATCACCCCTTTTCCATTCCTTGCTGTGCTTCTCCTACCCTTTATCTCCCCATGTCTCATCTTCTTACACCCCACATTCTTTCCCCTTTTCCCCCCCTCCATCATTTTTCACTCTCACAAGTAGGTTTTGCTCTCTCGTAGTCCAAACTCTCTCTTCCATGCCATTGTTTTGAGTGTAATGCATTATCCATCTCTATTCCACTTTGTTCACTCCACTTCACATCAAGTAGCTGCAACTTATGAGCAACACAAGCTCACGCTGGCACATGCATGCCAACACACATGCAAGCGAGCGGCGCCACAATCCCATTAGCTTTAATATTTCAGCAGCGTCATAGCATTTGCCAGCAGCCTTGTCACTGCCTGCTCCCTGGGGACACAGATCCCAGATCAGCCTGACACATCTTCACCCACCAACATCACCACCAGCACGGGGAATGCACTCAGCTGACCTCCAAGCTAAACTTTTGCTGCCGCGCCCAGCATTCCCTGGGGTCCCCACTCTACCACCACTGCTGCTGCCATCTCGAGGGGGGTGCAGGAAGAGGGGAAGGGTAATGAAAAAAAGGAGGGCTGGAAGGGAGCGGGATGGATGCAGAGGCAAGACTGTAGGAGGGGGAGAGGGACTGAAAATAAGATGAGCAGAAGTGAGAGATACAGAAAGAGGTTGTGTGGGTGGGCTATGGGGTGCTGATTAGGCCCTTGGTTTGAAGTGCTCCATGGCTTACCATGGATGTGCACACACACACACACATGCACACACACACACACACGCACACACACAGCTACATGTACATTGTTTCACACTGTTCTTTTGGGTTTTTTTTTTTTTATAACTTACTCAGTGTTACAAAAGATTTAGATTTACACAGTTAGGACGACTGTTTAGTTATTCTCTTAGAAAACCTGAGATGAAATATTTCCCATTTGCTCCGAAACCCATGTCTGTGATCACCTGTAGACGGAGGTCTGCTTCATGTTAGACTTCCCTGTGCATGTGCTCATTTATCTGCATCATGTGCAAAGCTAAATGTAAAGAATCCAACAGAACTTTTCCATTTGCACAGCAGAAATATCAATTCACAAAAAAAAGATCTTGTCTTTGCTTCTACTCCCCTCCGTTCATAGGGGGTCTGGCCACTGTTTAAAGTCACAGAGGGTGTGAGAGGGTGAGGACACACAAACAGCATAAGTCATGTCCTGGGAGTTATAACTCATGCATGATCACTAAATGGAAACATTTATCTCCAAAACAATACAGCCAGAGGAGCTAAATCTTTTATAGTCCCCTTGTTCCCACTTCCACTACCCCCCTCACCAGCTCAAAGCCCACACACGATCACACACTCTGCAACACGCACACACACATGCCTGCCACACGCTGGAGCTCACAGGTCATCCTCATGTGAATAAGCCCAAAAAAGGAGGCATCGAGGCATAAATTAGCACACAACACCTCAGTCCTCAAACCTCAAACCTTCATTAGGAAGTAAAAGTGGAGCGGGTGTGCAGTCACCTGTATCCACACATATACATTTCACGCCTTGATAAACACACCGTCGTGAAACATTAATACAAAATATATCCCTATTGTCTTGCAATGAAACATTCAGATTCTTGTTCAGACTGATACATGCTCTCGGAGCTCATCTTCTATTCACACAGAATAAACAGTCACTTTGGGGGTTTCTCTGCCACCGCGCCAAGACAAGTGTTTTGTAGACTTCCTGACTAGTCTTCAATCCTTTTTTTTTTTTTGGTGAAATCCCTCAAAGTTCTGACCTACTTAACAGAGACTAAGACATGTCAGCTGTCTGTTCATGCATTCTAATAATGGACCACATCAGTGGCTTTCTCTCTTTTATTACAAGTGCTATAAACCTTTTATCACTTTTAACCATTTTCTAAATAATCTAAGGAAAACTTGAATCGATTTTCTTCCTCCCACACCACTGCATCATGAAACAAACATATCAAGCCACTTATACAAAAACACAGAAAAGCATTTCATCATGCTGTCATTAAATTGTTTGATTTTGTTTATGAATGAATAAAAACAGCTATTTATTAATATTTGAAATACATATATACGCTGATGATTCAGTCATTTATAGCAGCGACTTCTTTAAATCAAGCTGTAGAAGTATTGCATGAAATGTTTTAGTTATCGTAGATCTCACTTTTAAATCAAAACTCGTTTTGAAAAAGAACCAAAGTCAGAACTTTGTTGGCACCTAATTACATTGGATTCTTTGTTTGTTTTCTTTATGGCTCAAACAAACTGTGAATCAAATAGCCTGATGAAAATTAATGTCTTATTATTTATGCTGATTAGGTTAAAGGAAACATGTTTACCTAAACCTGACTTTTTTCCATTTTAAATGTGCTTTCCATTCACAGCTGGAAACACAACTGTGAAATACTTTGTCTGTCTTGGACTGTTATTTACATGCATGCATCATTATTGTATCTCATCCTGTCTTTGTGATTCTATTTTAGATTTTATTAACATTAAAAAATTTTTTAAATGAAACATTTATGGGAAACTGTTATTCTTCACCAAGATTCCCTGGAAGTCGAGGCATTGCATTTCAGGGTGGCTTTCCTGGTTTAATAAAGGACAAATAAAAGAAATTCTGTAAAATCACGTGATAGTTCATTTGACTAAAAAAGACTGAGACAACAGGCATACATGGTATGCAAAAATGTGAAATATGCTTGAAAACGGGATGTACTGTAAGAAATATGCATGTACCAGTCTTTTCAGTCCAAAGGATGGATGATTTATGGATGGATGATGACTCAACAAACCAACACTGACATCCAAAGATCCTAGAAAAGTGTACACTTTCATAAGCATCTGCTTTATTCAACAAAAATTGGACACAGTGTGTCCTTCCTACAAGGCCCCAAGGTCTCTTTTGTTAACAGCTTTGAGTTATTTTGTTGGCTGACATTAAAGTTTTCATTTAGAACCTTAAAAGAACCTCCAAAAAAGTTTTCTGAATTATCAGGTGGCAAATCCTTCTTCTTTGTGAAGTTTTACCTCATAACAATCTGTTAAACGTCTGCGGGCCTAATTCCATCTGAAATGATCAGAGCACAACAGCTGTCTGGAAGGGAGGAAATGAAACGTAAATCTTACGGTAAACTCTGAAAATTCATCAGCAGGAGCATAAAGCGCTGCATACACAATTTGAAGTTTCTGCGCTTCGCTGTTTAATATCCGATGTTGACCGCTTTCACTTTACTGAAAGCACCAAATGGAGACTAAACTAGCAGTTTTGTTGTTGCAGAGAGACACACATACACTTAGAAAAGAAGCACAAAGCAGCACCATGAAGAATAGCTGGGCGGAGGGTGCACAGAAAGAGAGGTTTGAGTGAGCCCTTGGATGCACACTAACAAACACTCTCCCACACACACACACAGGCACGATCACACAAAGCCTAAATCATCATTGGAAAAACATTAGAAATCTGGCGAAGTAGAGGGGCACAGATTGAGGGACAAACCCCTCATTCAAGCACACACAAAGACTGGCCTGCACACAAACACTGACACACTGACAGAGAGGCAGCCGGGTGGAAGGGAAGTGGGGCGTTTCCAATGATCCACGGCTCCACACACACACATATACACACACCAAGAGCTCCAGCCTCACAAACAACCCTCCCTGCTTCACACCCCATCCTCCTCCATGGACATTTATTGCTCCTTCTGTGTGAATATCTTTGAGTTTCATTCTCATGTCAGCTATTGTGCATGTGTGTGCGTGCGTGCATGCGTGAGTGTGTCAGTGTGAATGGGTGTGTCTGTCGCTATGAGTGAGGGCTCCATTAGCGATTCATTTGTACGTGGTTAACCATTGTGAAGAAAAAGGCAACATTTTATTTGTCTGAACTCAACCCTGACCATATGGCAACATCTTCGCCTACCAACTCCTCTTCCTCCCCTCCATCTTTCCTCCTTCTTCTCTGATTCTCCCTCTGGACTTTGCCTCCTCTCTCTTCCCTTCTGCTTCTATCACCCAACAGTTCATCTGTTCGCTCCGTCTCATCCACACATTCCCGCTGCAAAGTTTCCACCCTGCCTTCTTCCTTCAGCTGACTTTTTGGAGAGCTATCGTACAGCTTGTGTGCATGGCCGTGTGTGTTTTGTGTCGAGCATGTGTGTGTGTGTGTGTGTGTGTGTGTGTAGGTCGATGGGGACAGGCCTCTTTGGCTGTCAGCTATAATCAGTCCTCACGTGTGCCAGTAATGTTTTGTATTGTCCGAACACATCACCAGAGGAGCATCTGAGACGTCCATTAAAGTTCAAAGCAATTTATCACCATCTCCCTCCTCCTCCTCCTCCTCCTCCTCCTCCTCCTCCTCTGCCTCTCCCATCATCCCTCACTCCCTCCTCCTTCCTTCCATGCTGTCACTATCTCCTCCTTCTTTTCTCCTCTTTCCAGCCTCATCTCTCCATTTCCATCCATCATATCATTCTTCTTTTGCTTGAATTAAAATGTAAATCGGATTGATCAGCATGGATTTCATTTATTGGCTGAGGGAGGTGCAGAAATGTAAATATAATTCAAAATTTAGTAAGAAAGGGGGAAAAAAAACATTGTGCAGAGTCTCTGTTTCGTTCTGTCGTTCTTTCTGCTTCTGTCTGTCACACTTGCTAATGCACAATGCCCTTGACATCTTGAGTGTGATTTGTGACAAGCCGAGGCTCCTGAAGGCTTCAAGCGTGTGCGTCCAAGTGCGCGTGTTTCCTGTGTGACATGAGTTGCCCTGGGGTTTGATAACTTTAGACGGTGACTTTAAATATTAAACTGGCCTTAACAACTGACAGCTCTCTAACACCCGTTCAACAGCCGTTCAACATGCGTGCACGAGCTCCGTTTCACAAACACTCGCCCACACGTGTTCCAGCCTTGACAGTAAGAAGCTTTCCTCAGTGTACACGCTGACATGGATGTGCAAGTGCAAACTGTATATGTGCATCTATGTGTGTGTGTGTGTGTGTGTATTGGTATGTTTGTGTGTATGCATATGCGACACAAGGTTGGATTTGGACTTGTTTTTAATCAGTGGGATTTTGCAAATGGCCTCGGGCTTCTCCCAGGGACTAATTAGCGATGTGACTTCGGCATGATAAATAAACACACACAAGCTCATACACACACACATTAATGCAGTTTTAAAACACATAAAAGAATACCAGGGAAAGAGTTAGGAGAGAGTTTGGATTTGCAGATCAGATAAAAGAAATGCACATTTACAAGAGAAGTAAATAAAAACTGCCTGATCCTGACTGCTGCTTTCCTTCTTTAGATTAATTTCTTCTTTTTCACTCGTACTGTGTGTTACTGTTGAGTTTTCACTTTCTATTTTTTCTTCTGTCTCTCTCTCTCACACACACACTCACACACACACACACACACACACACACACACACACACACACACACACACACACAAACACACATGTATATACAGATTCTACTATTTAATGTGTTGACAGCCTGCGCCCAAGTGAGAGCAGAAGGTTGACGGCCTCAGAGAATTCCTTTGGCTTTTCCACATTGCACCTTAATGCACACACACACACACACACACACACACACACACACACACACACACACACACACACACACACACACACATTTTCTGGCTGTGTAAACCAGAGAGATTAGCAGCTCATTACCATACCACAGGGGGGGAGACTACACACAGGGGACTGTATGTGCACGTGTGTGTTTCTCTGCGTGTGCTTGTGAGAGTGTTGTGTTTGTGTGTGTGCCAGCGTTACCTCCGAGCATTGTCTTCTGGTCATAACAACAACTGTTCCATTATTTCTGCGAGCGTGCCAGAATGAAAATGTCTTTAATCAGGAGGACAGAAAAACAGAGGCCACAGAGAATTACTGAATATGTTTTCGACGGCGAGACAATCAGCAGATTAAACAAATTCGCCTCGTTAAGCAGCTAATCCATCTGTCCAATCAACAGGGAGGACAGAGGCAGCGGCGGCGGCGGCTCCCCGGCGGTGACCTCAGACAGATGTGGAGATGTGGAGATGATCTACTTTCAGGCTCAGAATTGAGGGAGGATTGTTTCTGTCCTTTTGAAGTCTCGCGGCTGGCATGAAAGAGGAAATGCAACCCAGTTTACAGAATTCTACTTTCCACGTTTATTTGGAAAGTTGATTAGGCTCTGCCCTCCGCTTGGCAAAGTTCTGCTCTGGTTTCATACAGCAGGTTTGACTAATTGTACTGTAAACAGAGCCTCTCAAGTTAATGGCTCTTTTGTACAGGTTCTCTAAACAGGCAGATTAGTTATGTCTGACCAGTATAAAGTTGACCAGATGTCGAACATCAGTTCTTGGGATGTAAGCACTTATGTGATTTTTGAGGCTCAAATTAAGTTTGTTTAATCTAATGCTTGGACACAAGTTTGTGTGTAGTTAGATAATTTTGATAGAAGTCAATCTACAAATTATGTTACAGTTGTCTTGAAACTGTATAATTACCCCCAAACAGTTATATAACTATGAAAGAACATAACAAGAAACCTTGGAATAGAAAAGGAAACCATTTTTTCCAACAGCCTGTAACTGCCACATGATTTTTCCTATAATTTGCAGACAGCGCATTATGATGATTGTACCATTAAACGGCGCAGTCAGCCATCAAAAAGTAAGTACATGCCAATATAAGAGCATATCAAAAGATATGAAGGACGGCGTGGGATGATGGCACTCCTTCAGGGCATGGGTTGATGATAACAGTGAAGGCAGCTTGAAAATGGACTCTTTAGATAACTGAAATTTGATAAATCCTAATTATAGCTGATACTGTTATTCATGTTAGAAAGCATTCACTCCAAAGCCAGGTCAATGTTGTCTGCCTTTTAAATGTAAACCTTTGTTGTATTAAAACCATTTTAAAGCACAGAAGCTCTATTTTTGGTCAATCATACATTTCGGAAAATGTGTGGCACACTCTAACCCCCCCCCCCGTCACTTTAACATTAGGTTAAATGAGCAAATTGATTCTTTAAAAGAAATCGCTGACTCAAAACATCCAGACAGCTGATTAATGACAAGATATTCTTTAGTTGAGACAGCTTTAACTAATGATTGCATCTTTAGAAATGCAATGGCACCATTAATATGTTATTCTTGTCTTGGGAATTATGTTAACTAGGTGCATTTCCATTACACTTAGGATTGCACAAAAAACTAAATATCGCAATAAAAAAAAACGTTAATGGAAATATTTTTAATGTGAATGCTGAAGTGTTCTGTCTGTGTGGAATTTTCTCCCTGTATGCATTGTTTCTTTTCAGGAACTCCACCTTCCTCTCATAGTGCACAAGGTTAATCTGGACTGTGAGACAGTTAAATTTGACATTTTTGTGCTAAAGGTGAGAATGTGTGGTTGTTTTTCTCCTTGTGATGGACTTGTGCTCTGCCTTGTTTGTATTGCACAGCTGCTGAAAATAACTCCACCCTCCTATCTCACCATTATACTGTATTAGAAGAAGGTGATCAATGGACAGAATATAGACTTGAGTAATTTAAAAAAAGTTAGACAATTAGCTGCAAAGAAATTTTAAGTAGAGTCAACAAAAACACTTGAGTGAACTTATATTAAATCAGAAAATCGGTTGTAAAATTAAGTTTGACAAAACTATTTTTACACATTTTCATCTTAAAAACATGAGTTGTTTTAGCTCAAAGATGTAATTAGACCTAAATGACTATCCTAAGTTTGTTAAACTTTGATTTACCCCTTTCATTATGTCTACAGTAAACTAGGAGTTAACTCAAAAACATTTTTACAGCTCGTTGCCTAACTTCTTAAAGGGGCCCTATAGTGCTATTAGTAATTTTTAATCTCTCTACAGTGTTATAGTGTTGAATACTCATCAGACATATAAGCAGTGTTGTTTTTTATATTTGAGTTTTCCAGCATTCTCTATGTTTGGTTTCAATGGCGACAGAAACTATTGGTTTTAGAGATTTTTTTCTGGTTTGAAATTTTATGGACATCCTGGAGCAGGGACTCTGTGATTGGTCATCTTCTCTAGGTTGTGCACGGTCAGGAGATGAAAGCCACGCCCACCTTCACTGCTCAGTATAACTACTCCTAGCAGTTGACCAATCAGACGCAGCCTGCAGGCAGGACATAGGATGGAGCTCTCTCTGTTAGCTTGTTTCTGGCAGAGGCTGATCTGAGAGGACCAATACAAAATGAATGAAGGGGTTTGTGAAAAATGCTTGATTATTTCTTGCTCTTCTGAGTCTGCATTTTAAAATAAATTAGACTGAAATGTGCATAACAGAGCCACTTTAAGTTCACTTTTTTCTTTTTCTAATAGAACAAATTGGTTGGATTTGTTTCCAGTGAAGGTTGGAAAGATGGCATAGGATGCCCTTTCTCCAATTTTGTTCATGAGTTTCTGGCACAACCAAGGTGTGAGGGGATCTGGATTGGAGGCGTCAGGACTGGGTCTCTGCTTTTTGCAGAATTATGTGGCTCTATTGACTTCATCAAGCTGTGACTCATGGGAGCGATTTGCAGCCAAGTGTAAAGCACTAGGTATGAGAATCAGCACCTCCAAATCTGAGACCATGGTCCTCAGCTGGAAGAGGGTGTCCTTTCTGGGAGAAGAATGAGGTCCCACGTCAAGCAGAGGAGTTGAAGTATCTTAGGGTCTTGGTCATTAGTGAGTCAAGGATAAAGTAAGAGATCAATAGGCAGATTGGTGAGGCATCTGGAGTGATGCAGACTCTGCATCGGTCTGCTGTGGTGAAGAACGAGCTGAGCCAAAAGGCAAAGCTCTCAGTTTATTGGTTTATTTACATTCCTACCCTCAAATGTGGTCATGAACTATGGGTCGTGACCAAAAGAACAAGATGGCAAATACAATTGGCTGAAATGAGTTTCCTCTGAGGGTGGCTGGGCTCACCTTTAGAGGCAGGGTGAGAAAAAAAAGATGCTGACACATTCTTACCAAACATAGGAGTTTATTCACACAGCAATTTTGAGCATCCTTTGTAGTATTCAGTTCAGTTCAATTCAGCTTTATTCATTTAGCGCCACTTCACAACAATGTCAACTTGGGGCACTTTGCATTTGTATGTAATTTCTATGCATCCTTCTTTGATACAGTAAATGTTAGGTTTGGACTGCAGGTTGGTCAGTTTAGTACTTTTAACTCAGAGCCAAGCTGTTTTGCTGATTTGGCATTGTCTTGCTGAACTAGAGCAGATGTTCCCTGACAAAACAACAACAGAAAAAAAATTCACTTTTGTTTGGGGCAAACAGACTTGTCCACCTTCACTTTTAATGACATTTTATGTTTATGTCATGTGACAAACAGATGTTCAGGAAGTCTTTACAGATTACTTTTCTCAGCAGTTTTACAGTAAATTTATTTGTTTCTTTAGCTTCTATTTTGGTGAGTCATTATATTCAAGTATTGATAATTTAGATCCTTTTTGATATTAAAAGAAAGAAATATTGATATGTTAGTAAAGCACACGTGATAGTTATCTGATGTCAGCAAATAAATCAAAACAACAGTGAATATAGAATGGATTTTTTTACAATGTTTTAAGTTGGTCCTGTTCCTAATTTTCTGGCTCAGCTTGTAATAAAACTCCCTGTGCATGCATAGGTTCTATCCGGGTACTCCGGCTTCCTCCCACTGTCCACAAACATGCATGTTAGCTTAACTGGTTACTCAAAATTGCCCAACGGAGTGAGTGTAAGCGCGAATGGTTGTTTGTGTCTCTGTTTAGCCCTGCGTTGGAGTAGCGACCTGTTCAGGGTATACCCCGCCTCTTGCCCAGCGACTACTGGGATAGGCTCCAGCTTCCCCATGACCCTAAATCGGACGAAGCAGTACAGATAATGAATGAATGAATAAATGTGTAACTAGACCGGAATAGAGTCCTTATGTTTATATATCTACTTTGTGTATTTTGTTTTGAATCATGCATAAGATGCAACAACCTGCAGCCCACCTTAAAAAGCATATAATCATTGCAAGATGATAAAATGTTGGCCCACTTGATATTCTCTTGACTCCATTTTGTCCTGTCCCTATAGCTTTCGCAGTGGGTAAGGTACCTCTTCCTTTTCAGGAATCAGGAGTAATGCAGACCCTTTAACCTGATTCTCATTATTCTCAAAAGTGGCACATATCCATGTAAAAAAAAAAAGAAAAGAAAAATGGAGAAATAAGGCAAAATGGTACCAAGCCAAAGAAGAGCATTGGGATTGGGAATAATTTATTGATATTCCACCAGAGTAGACTGAATACACAGTAAATTGAGAGTATGACTGAATCACATTCAAGTGAATTAAAAGAAATGTAATATTTATTGTTATCTGTTAGTTTACTTAGCTAGGCTATGTTTATAGATTGGCTTTATATGGATAAAATTATGAATTGGATTGGATTTCATTGAAGTGGACTCAATTTACTGAGCTGAATGTGGTTCTTTTTTTTCCTCTGCGTTGTGTCCTGAGATGGTTTTTGTTGTGTGTAACAACACACTAAATGAAACTGAAATGAGCTCATAATGATTCTGTGTCTCATCTTAGGCGCATTTGCCCAGTCGTTTTTCCCCATGCATTAGTTAGGCGCAACAGAAAGAAGACAAAATAGACTCTTGCCTCATGTTTCTGGATGAAGGAGATGGCAGGTAATGTTCACAAAAACAACAGACATATCCCTGGAGCAAATCTATTTTAAAGCTGACAGCAGGGAACTTTATGTGTAAAGAAAGAGGAAGTGTAACCTAAAGCCTTGATCAAGACAAAGGCCGAAATCTATTTAGACTTGTGAAATGACCACAGTCATAGCAGTAAAAGTAACTTAGAAGAATATGTGTGCATGCTTTCATCGCTCACTCATACACACATGCACACATACTCCCAACACACACACACACACACTTCTTCACAATCAGAAATCAGTGCCTGGCTGCAGAGAGAAAAGAGAATTCATTAAACTCAGCCACCCACGCTGGGCCGCTGAATAGACGAGGGGGAGCGAGGGAGGGAAAGTAGGGAGGATGATGATGAGAGACAGAGTGGGAGAGCAAAGAAAAGAAAGAGAAAGGCAAGGGAAAGGAAGAAAGAGAGAGAAGGTGGAGTCCTCTTAGCGGGGGCCCATCAAATGAAGTGGACAGGAGGTCAGTTGAACAGAAAAAGCTCTTTAGGAGCGGAGGGATGAACGAGAAAGAGGAGAGTAAAGAAATGACAGAACGCTGGGGAGAGCAGAGGACAACTATGTGTGAAGGAGGTGTTAGATGGGCTCCAGAGTCTGCAGCAAGGCTGAGATCATAACACACACAGAAGCAATTAAAAGTTGTCCTCACAAACTCATCAAACTGTCTTTCCTTCCGCCTGTAGCACTCTGTTGCCCCTGCTCGGCAGCCAGCGGGCCATCCTGACATCTTTCACCAAACCTGACTGACAGCCAATCAGATAATGCCTTCCTGGTAAGCATGGATGTAACCTGGAGCCAACATGTCATCCTCACAGTTCCAAACCTCTGACGCTCCGTCTTCATCCCTGACCTAATCCACACTCGACTAATCTGGTTAACTAGAGCTGTTTCTGAAATTAACAAAAGCCTTATCTAATTCCCACTTAGCACTAATTAAGAGATTACTGACCGCACATCCTATTATCATAATCATCAAGTTTTGACAAACAGTCAGGAGGGAGTCGATAGTGCGACAGCAGCAGTCGGTGCGATTATATAGAGATTCTGTATGTGACCGTGGCGCTCACTCAGATGAGACGCAGAGATACAGCGAAGGAAGAATTGCAAGGTTCCTCTATCTGTCGTCCAGACACACACAAACACACACGCACACTCCACCTTAAGCCTTTTACTGTCCAGAATGTCAGCAGCCATCTCCAGCACCGCAGCCTGTCACAGAGAAAGAGTGTGTGTGAAGTCTGTGTGTGTGTGTGTGTGTGTGTGTGTGTGTGTGAGAGAGAGAGAGAGAGAGAGAGAAGTTGAGGGACGGAGACATGCAGGAGGGAGGGGTGTCCTTGAAAGAGGACAGAGGTGTTCAGCTGGATCTAATGTGATGGAAGAAACAGCTAGAGCACATACACACACATACACACACACACACACACACACACACACACACACACACTGCTGCTGCATCAGTGTAATTCCTTTCCAGGGAGAGAAAAACATTGTTGGGATAAATTCACATGAATCCACAATCCGTCAGATTAAATCCGTTTGTCCCGTTCAAACCTCCACAGACTGGTCTTTTATATCACCAGTATAGGGATGGGGGTGAGAGCGGGGGCCGAGCCCCAGTCTGGCTCTCTGCATCGGGCCTCAGCATCATTATCATCAGCAGCGGGCCCTCTCAGATGCACCAGCACAAGATCAAAGGAAAGCTTCTCAATCTTCTCCCCTCACTGAGGCAGCACAGAGCTGCTCTATAACTGGCATCTTGGTCCTGCGATAATCCTCCCATTGATCTACTTCACAGAGTTGAGTCTGCAGCTAGGCTTCTGGGTTGAGGGTGAAAGATGCTGGGGAATATCTGTCAGAGTTTGCAGCACAGAGTGCCAGATCTTATTAAGCCATACGCTGGCCAAACTGTACTTTCCAATGTCCTTTTCTTTTATTAAAACAGCTTGTTTTCAAGGTGGTTTGCTAACATGAGGTCATTTTAATGTTTTATCAAGGCTTCCAGCGTTTGCACATATTTTATCCGCATCATCATTTAGGCTTTAGTGAAAGATACAAAAATATGTTATGTATTTAGCGCAAGCAATTAAAAAGCATATTCCCAGCAACATGAGTGGGGCAAATTAATTCACCTTATTTTCTGGCTCCCTCTTTTCCTTTGAAGTCCATGAGAGAGAGAGTTTAGACTGGAAGGCAGAAAGAGAGGGTGGAGGGTGAAGATGAATACAGGGAACAATAGACCAGAGAGACATTACCTCAGCACTGCCACCGGGCCTCCCTCCACTCAACATTTCCATCTACTGGTAGCTCTATACGGTGCCATCTTGTTCTGCATGCTTCTGCTGACTGGCACTGCTGAGTTGACAACTTGGAACTCCTTTAATAAAATGTCTGTTGTTACTCAATAAAGACCAATTAAAATAATAACAGGCATATGGCTACATTTTGGGACTGGTTTTAGCCCACGTAAACACATTTCCAGGGACAAATGTAGCAATTACTGATGAATAGCACTTTTGATGTTGGGTCAGTTTTCAGCGCTATAACAGGATCCCAAATTCCCACACCACACTCTGTGTCAAAGCACTGTGCTTATTTTTATATTCCACTAGGAGGAAAAATTATCTGTTTGGAACACATTTCCCTAAAGATAACACTCAAATTGGCCAGTCAAATTTAAAGCTGCAGCCTGGCAACTTTAGCTTAGCAAGCACAAAACAGGGGGTAATCACTTCCAAATTTCACATAACAGACTTGCATATTGATATACATTTAGATTTTTTGTGGGAAAAAAAGAGTATTAATGACTCTAAAAGACAATGCATTGCCTTTTAGACCCTTGGTCCATCCCATCACATTTGGGCTGGACAAAGAGTGCCATAATTTTCAACTCAATTTAATAAGTTGCAGACTTTCATACCAATGTTGTGTTCTACAGTAGTCTACAACTGCAGTCGGTATTACAACTCATGTTGTTTGTTCGGTACCTAAAGTAACGAGGCATGGTTTAAAAAAGAAAATAGTTTGGAAGAAGAGAACAGACTTGTTTCTTTCACATTTCCATAAACTATTAGATGTAGTATGCCACCATATTTACTCAGCTGAGATGAAGTTTTACTAAATATGAGTTTTGCATAAAAACTAAAAGCCGGGGCAGGTTGTTGTTGTTTAGGAAGTCCAGAATAGATGATTCTGTAAGCCACATGCTCCAATGTAAAGCTGATGTAATATATCTGTTTACTTAGACGCCGTATTGTATTCCCATTCTGAGACTGTCTTTTGTTTTCATAAATCTTGAATTCAGACAGATCATGATTGTATTTGGAGCTATTGCAATTCATTTACTTAAATAAATCAGCCAAAAAAAAAAGTGGATATTGCAGTGGTTCAAATTTTGGCGCAACAGCAGCCCAATAGACCAGATGTGACAACATTTTGGCATTTAAATGATTATTTTGACAGTGTGATTCAGTTATAGACTTATTAGTAAAATCCATCTTTATTATAATTTTTCTGAATGACAATTCCAGAAATAATGGGAAATCACTTGCGTAATGATGTCCAATCACCTCCAGTTACAACCATTGTTTCAAGGTAGGATTTTGCTTTGTTTGGCTAAAAATGTGATATTTTGGGCAAAGTTTAAAGTAAAAAAAAAAAAAAAAGATCTTTTTTTTTTTAAAGTAAATACAATGTGTTCATTTGATGGAGTCTTGTGAAGGGAATTTAGTTAGCACTATATTGATATCAATCATCATTTTTATTTTGAAAAACGTTAAAATGAGTTATTTTTTAACTTGCAAAATTCAAAAGTTTAATTTTTTAGCACTTCAGGTGCCAGAGCTATCAGCGCCATAGCACTGTTTAGCTAAATGTGGTGATAGCTAGTTAGCTAGCTAGCTAGCTAGATAGATAGATAGATAGATAGATAGATAGATAGATAGATAGATAGATAGATAGATAGATAGATAGACCAACTTTGTTTAAGTTGAGGCAGAAAGGTATTAAAACATGTGCAGTCCTCTAATGATCCAGTCCATTGCAGCTAATAGAAAAAGCAGTAAGGGGAGCACACCATCTGTAAATGTAGGACCCAAAGCACATCTGGCAGGCTAGGCACATCTGGTACACTGCTGGTTGTAGCTTCATATTTATTCAAACTATCAAAGAGGGAACAATCTTTTCCTCCAACTCTGGGTCCCAAAACTAAAAAGTAATTTTCTAAAAAATGTTGGGCTTCTTTAACTACTAATTTCTTAATGATGTTGAACCTATGTCAGTGAAAGGCAGTCACCAGAAAATAGAAACAATTGTGTTTAAGAAATAACATTTTATCAAGCTTGTAAAACCACCAAAAAAAACCCCAAAAAAGCTTTTGCTCGTGAGGCATTAGGACAGAGGTTTGCTCAGACTGCATTAATGAGAATTTTGTTGTTCACTGCCAACTGTGAATGTGAATGTGTTGGCTGAGACTTATCACATGTGTTTTTCAGTATAAACACTCATAGGCCAACTCTCTCACACACAAACCTACTCACATGCCTAGGTCTTAGCCGCATGATTTTTACAAGCTTGGCAAAATGCATTGATAAGCAAGTGCATGCATACACACACAGATACACTGCAGTGTGAAATTGGGTCAGCAGTGGAGAGTGGGCTTTAATGCTGAGCACATACGCTCTCTAAAACTGATCTGCATATTCATGTGGGTGGCTATCAGAATGACACACACACAAGTAGACACACACAGATACAAGTGCACACATAAATAAGTACATGCATGTACATATTGGCCTAAACTTATCCATCCCACACACGTTCCCATACGTGCACTCACATGCACATGCGTATACATATACATTTACAAAGAAAGCAAGGCGCAGCCCTGAATCTCATGGATATTGTAACTGTCAGGGAGCTACAGGGAGCATTTATGTTCTACTCATTCTAATTCTGTGGCAAAAAAAATGAGCTTCTTCCTCTCCCAGAGGTACCATGTCAGTCATATTTCTCCTTTACTTTGCTTTTCTTCCCCCGCTTCCCTCTTTCTCCCATTGGCAAAAGCCGGGGCCATTTTTTAGAGAAAAGAAGTGAAGTCCGGCTGATGCTGGACGTCTGGCGGAACAGCTCTCATTACTCCAGAACTTGGGAGTGAGTGGTAACATTGTCAGAAGTCTTAGAAGTGCTCAAACTTCCCTAAAAACATCATTCACACTCCATAAAAAGTAAAAAAAAAAAAAAAAAGCTAAAGAAAATGAAAACTACCGTAACTGTGACTGAATCTGTTGCTGAGTTGGAGAAAGAGAGGCAAAGTGAAAGAAAAAGTGTGAGTAGGGAGGGACGTGGACAGAAAAAAGAACAAAGATGCAGAGAAAGAAAGAGAGGGAAGTAGAATAAGAGGTCTTTCCTTGCGGATATGCTTGTCAAAACCCCCTACTTTGCGTTTCTGACTTTTTAAGCAATGAACAACAGTTTTTTTCTGACAAAGCATTTTCCTGCTTATTTGCAGACGGAGGGAGACTCAGATTGGAACGTGAGAAGCTGAAAGGATATAACAAAGGAGTCAGAGCCAGTAAGCAGATCGCTCTGAAGGCCGCTAGGGGCTGAGGGAGAGGAGAGGGAAGGGTGGAGTGAAAGGGCTGGTGGTGGTGTGGGCTGGTGGTGTCTTTTGAAGAGCAGAGATGGAAGGAGAAAGGGAAAGGAGGAGACGGAGAGAATGAGAGGGAGAGAGTGTGTGTCTCCTGAGTATGTGTTTGGGGACCCGCACAGTGAGGTCTGAGCATGTGATTTATTTCAGAATACTAATGTCGCTTTGATCTTCTCTGCTATAAAGAAAAAAAACCTTCTGGGATTTTAGGCACACACACATGTGCTCACAAGCACACTCTAAGGCATGCACACAATTGCATACATGTATTTATGGACAACCTTGCACACATACACCAAGAAGCACTCGCACAGAGCCACATTAATATTGTTGTGTCCCCTCGACTGACTGCTGAATTTATGCACGCATACACACACATGCACACTTACTCCAGGGTGTCTAATCTACTTTAACCATCATCAAATCCATAGAGATCCAATTACAAAGATAGAGGGATATTTGTTTTTCTCTGTACACCCTAAAAGACTAATTAAATTTTCATGTAAAGATAAAATTATTTGATACAACACAAATGTCTTTTCATTTTCATAATTGTAACTTAATACATTTTAATTGTTAATCCTGTGATCGCTTCTGCCTGGTTCAGCTAGATTTGCATACTAGTTCACCTGAACAATTGTCTCGTGCACTGCACACAAACACACCTCCTTCATGTCTGCCTCTTCATTTTTTGTGTTCTTCCATCATCATTCAGAGTCAGGGTCATGGGGGCTGGAGCGCATCCCAGCATGCACTTGACAGAGGAAAGTCAATCAACAAGCTAACTAAGGATGCAGAAAAGTCACAGACACAAAACTGAAATATTTAAAGACCTGTGAGCTGCTTGTTTTTCATTTTCTCTTATATCTAAGTATGACGCTGACATTTTGTAGATACGGTACAGTAATAGTAACTTGTAACAAATTCAATCTAATGATAATCACCACCGCTGCTGGTCTCATCAGCTCAGATCATTACCTAGTTTTGTGTTTTCCTACTGACTACATTCTTCAACCTTCTCCTGTTCTTCTGTTCACTCGACAAAAAGGAGCATTTCATGCTCATATATTTGTGGTTCTGATACGCACAACGTGATCTGGGCTGTAAGCGAACATGTTTAGCATGCTAAAATGTGCTTTTAACATGCTGATGCGTGGTGTGCAAGTGGATCTTTTTGGCAGCCATATCAGTTTGTCTAACATTTTGTGTAACATTTGAAAATATTACTGAGGCTGATGGTATTCTGACTTTAAGTTTGCATAAAAGTTCACTTCATGTAAGAAATGTTGTTTCTCCTGGTATTTTCATCTGAACTGAAGTGGTTTTCATCATCTAGTTGTGAACAAGTCTTAAAAATAGGGAAATAAATCCTTAGCTGTAAATCTGAAATATGGAACCAAATTGTTATCTATTCTACAAAAACTAAGTGTGAAAAACGTCAAATGCGCTTGACTAATTACTCATCACCAGAGTGATCAACTCTATATAAGTAGAAGTTTTGTTTGTTGGTTTGCAGTCTGGTAGCCTGGCAAGCCAGACTCTCTCGCTGTACCAGCGTAGAGTCTGGGGACTCACTCACATCAACAGATTTCTAGGGTGGGACAAACAAGAGTGGAGTCAACCAGTCAGAAAAATGGCGGACGTGACATCAGTAAAGCGGCAGCCTAAAATGTCCAAAAGTGTTCAGCAGAGCGAACGTAACAGAAGAAAATAAACATGGTGTGCAATACAGAAGACCTAAATGACCTGTGTTGTTTTAGCTGTAAAGACCTGAGTCTACATGGCATCAGTGGCAACTTGGTGTTGCTTTTTTAACCTAATCGTAAGTCAGAATCTAATATTTCTATACGGCAAAAAGAAACAAACTCCCGTGTCCCATCTTGAATGTTTTGAAGAATACATGGTGACACAAGGCAAGAGGCACGAGTCTCCTCAGATCAACCAATCAGAGTGGCCAGTTTTTTTAAGACCGATGTGAATCTCTGTGAAGGGGAGTGACTCCAGACTGAGTCGCTCTGTATTGAATATATAGAGCACTCCAGTCTGGCGTGTCAGGCTAGCAGTCTGGGGTATTAAGGGAATTTCCCAACTATCACTCCAAAGACACCAAATTTATTCATAAGGGGAAAACAGTCATGACAGGTGCCAATCTTTCCAGGGGTGAACATCCAAGCTCAGCTCAAGGTCACATGGTGATATCCTCACAGAAACCATTAACAATCAAAAAGCTGAGGCAGTGCAGATCAAATCTAAAGTTTATTACCGTATGATGAGAAAAAGATTGGAAAAATAGGCAGTGTTTTAGGAAAAAGCCTCTCCTCTCTACAAATGAAAATAACAGCACACACACCTTATAAAGCTCCATTGGAACATCCTATACAACATCTGTAACATTCACTTATCGTTCACAAATTTGTTCTTAAATCCAGCTGAACAACTTTTTATGAAGATTGTGGCATTCATGAAAATCTCCAAATGTTTCATTTGTTGCTCAGTAAGAACAAACTCTGAACACTCAGGAATACTCATACACACATTTGAGTGCTGACACTTTGAACAAAATTAGCATTTTTGTTGCTTTTGGTAATTTTCAAAGCATGTTTTTTGGAAGGCACAGTGGCGTGGGGGTACAACAGCCTCACAGCAAGAAGGTCGCTGGTTTGAGCCTCAGCTGAAGAGGAGTTTGATTTTGTGTGGAACTTGCTTACATGTTCTCCTAGTGTATGTGTGGGTTCTCTCTGGATACTCCAGCTTTCTCCCACTGTATAACAATCTGCATGTTCTGCATTGGTCAATATAAATCTCTTTCAGAGCGAGTGTGAGCATGAAAGGTTTTGTCTCTGTCTGGGTTCTGGGATAGACTGCCAACCCCTGCATTTTGCTTACTAATTGCAGGAATTGGCTCCAGCCCCCTGTTACCCTGAAATGGCCTAAGTGATACAAAAAATGAAAAAATGGTTTATTTCATAATAAATGCCTCAATATTTCTGATTTTGTTTAGCTATTAAACAGTTTTTCAGTCATGTTATTCATTCAAGAAGCTGCAGTTTAAATTAGATATACTTTTATTACTGGTCTTCCTAACATCATCAAAATTGAACACATGCACATTAAAGTACCCTCACCGTATCCATTCCCTCAACTGGAAGCAATGTCTTAAATGTACAATCACTGGCATCTCCATGATCCACCTGTTGCATGTAATATTTAAATATTAAAATGTACTTCAAAAAATGGGCTTTTATTACAATTATTAGTTTTATTAGAAGATGGAGGTGATGCTCTAGCCTCCTGCTTACTAACACCACTGATCAACCTTCAGACTCATCTGGAGGTTTTATTTCATCAGATGCACCAACAGCTGCATCGGTACATCATATCTTGAAAAGTTGCCGGATTGGACACAGAGGATGATAATTTACAAACTGTAGAAGGTGAAGGATGTAGAGAGCTATACAAAATTTTGATCTACAGTGTACCACTTTCCTCATTAATCACTGCACCACAAGGATGTGCATCCTGACATCCTTATGAAACCAGACAGCAGGCTGCCGCCCAAGTTTGGAAGGAATTCATTTATATATAAAACTGCTTTTATACTATGTGCATCTCTCTGATTATTTAGAACCCTGTTTATCCCCTTTATAATATGGACAACAGGTTTCAGTGCCCATTTTCATTATTTTCATTCGCTCTTTTGGCATTAAGTCTTTAATTTGACCTCATCTCTTGCTCACCTCTGTGTTTGCACATGGTTCGTCACACTCATGGCCTTTTATGGTCAGTTTTGAGTAATGACTTATTGCAAAGAATGGACTGTTATTCACAATCAAAGAGGAACGGTACAAACAATGGGGTGGCAGGGGCTCAGGTGGTGGAGCAGGTTGTCTAATGATCAGTGTCGACTCAGCATCGCTGGTGTATGAATGTTTGGTGGTGACCAGAGAGGCATGGACTGGTTGCTATGTTTCCATCTGCCCAAAGGCAGCTGTGGCTACAAAACTTAGATTAGGAGTGAATGAATAATGGATGCAACATAAAGCACTTTGAGTGCCTTAAAAAGCGCTAAAGCAAAATAATCCATTATTACTAGTCTTTCTGGTCCCAAATACGTTTGTGTATCAGGGTTTTTGTAAAAAACATATCAACAACAAATTTAAGTAGATTCACTCGTCATATCAGCACGTTACCTCGTACCAACATTCAACCACAGTGGTGGAGGAGTGATGATTTGGGCTTTTTCTGCAGCCAGAAGGTCCTGGACAGCTTGGCATTGTTCACTGAGTCAATCATGAACTCCTCCACATGCCAAAATATTTTATAAACAAGTGTGAGGACATCTGTCTGACAGCTAAATTTCAGCTAAACTGAGTTATACAGGAAAAAGATTTCAAACACAGGAGCAGTTTTACAGGAAAATGGCTGAAAAAAAGGGGGACAAAAATGTTTATTACTAATACTGGACATTCACAAACTTTGGTGGGCTTTTTTATAAATTCATTTTTTAATTTTATAAATCAAGATATAGCAGGTCAAAAGTTTGGATACATTTTCTGAATTGGTGACACTAATGAGGAGGATATACAGTATATAAATAAATAAATGAACAAATATATATATATATATATATATATATATATATATATATATATATATATATATATATATATATATATATATAGATAGATAGATAGATAGATAGATAGATAGATAATTTCATGGCGGGGTTGCATGGTGGTGGTATGTTGGTCCATATCTCATCATCATATCATAAAGGTTCCTATTTTGAATTTGGACACAGGTTTTTTGTATGGAGTTTGTATTTTTTCCATGTGCTCGTGCTTCCTCCCCAATTATATGCATGATTTCAAACTGGCATGGTTGTGAATATTAATGGTTTTTGTCTCATTCATCTCTTTGTTGGCCCTGTAGTAGACTGGCAACATACCTAGTGGCATCTGGGATAGATTCTAACCCTCACCCCACCCCCCAACCCTGAAAAGGACAAAACAGATATAGAGAATGTCTAAGTGGTAGGGTGTAATATGCCATGCTGTTTATATGATGCTGCACTTTGTTTACTTTTAAGACCCTGAATTGACCTTGTTTTTTTGTTTTTTTTTCTTGTTTTTATGTCCTGTTGTGAGAAAATCTCAGAATAAAAAGACGGTTTACTCTCTTTTTCACATGAATCTAAAGATACAGCTGTCCTTTTATTTTCTCATAACTGCACATAGCTGCCTGTCTGAAAATATCTTGATATCATTTAAGTGTTGAACGCTGTCTGCAGTAACAAAGAAAAAAAATCTATAGTATGAAAACGGGAGGTTCACTGTTGAGTTTCTGTGGTTTTAGGTGCTTTTCTTGAGCCATTTGCAGCATGTGTCTCTATACTACTCAAGCTTAAAATAGCAAGGGGTTAGTAGCTCCTCTTCTCTAGTGAGCCCCTGGTCTCAGTTGATACATGGTATCTGTCAGGTCCTCCCTGATGAACATCTCCAGCAGCAGCCTCAGGGACATCAGTACATGCAGCTGCTGGCCAGGCTCTTCAGGGTATTCAACCCTGCTTTTGACTGCAGGCAGCAGATGTAGCAGCTTGGTGATGCCACATCTCATGAGGGCCTGGCACAATGTGCAGCTCCACTGGGTTATAGAATCAGATGCAGAAATACATTACACAAAGGTAGAGCTGATTTATCCTGCTCATACCAAAGCAGATAGAACCTCCAGAACATAATTATTGTCACAATTCTTAACAAGTACTCTTCCAACACTGAATCATTCATTCATTCATTTTCCGAACCGCTTATTCCAATTCAGGGTCGCGGGGAAGCTGGAGCCTATCCCAGCCAGCTTTGGGTGACAGGCAGGGTACACCCTGGACAGCTTGCCAGTCCATTGCAGGGCCACACAGAGAGATGAACAACCACACTCATGCTCACACTCACTCCTAGGGGCAATTTAGAGTGACCAATTAACCTATCATGCATGTCTTTGGATGGTGGGAGGAAGCCGGAGTACCTGGAGAGAACCCACGCATACACGGGGAGAACATGCAAACTCCACACAGAAAGGCCACTGACCAAACCAGCCAAGGATCAAACCAGCGACCTTCTTGCTGTGAGGCCACAGTGCTAACCACTGCGCCACCGTGCAGCCCTAACACTGAATCAGTAATGAATTATTCAAATTGGTGCTTGTCAAATGGCATGTGATCATAGCAAGGAAGTTTTTTAGTTAAATAGCTGCCAAGCCAGACATGTCTAGTTGGAGTATGACCCAGTTTGAGAAGCAACATGGCATCCGGAAGGTCCCATGTTTGTTAAATGTAAATGGCTCCCCCACAGCAAAGAAGAAGTCATGAGAAACTTCTTCCTAAGGAACAATGTGGTCAATCAGTACATTAATTTAATGGTCAAACAAATGTGAATCACACATATACACTCCTCTCTGTCGCATGGGGACAACTTTGTGTTTCTTAAAGGAAATCATGGGACTTAGTTTGTTGGTGTAGCCCTACTCTACTGAAATGAAGTGTTAAAAACACTTTACTTTTAAAATCTCATTTAATTACCAACTTTTTTACCTTTTGAGGTCATCCTTTTACCTTCACATTGCATTCTGGGACAGTTATGTAAATCAGTTGCTCTCAAGACACAAAGATGAGGAGGGGAAGGCAAATGTGACTTGTCAATGACTAGATTTTATTTTCAATTCGTGCCCAAAGATTTTATTTGCAGGTGAGTGATGTATTGTGATGCAAAACAAAATCCTCAGAGAAAACAGAGCTCCACCAAGCTATTGTATTATTTTCCAAAATTATTGTAATTATTTTTTAGTTTGAGAGAACAATGACAAAATTGTCCTTATCTCTGCATAGTAAAGAATCTTTTTTTTAAAAAATCCTGAATCAGTAATCAAAGTCTAATCAGTTGTTTCTTAATCCATTTCTCAGACTTCATGAAAATGTCGTTAAGTCCCTCCATAATGTTTTTTTTGCTCATGTTACCAACAGACAGACAGACAAACCAATACTGCTATGTGTATTTTTTTTTTTTGGTAGAGGTAATCAGTTTTTTTTTTTACTGTAATAGATTAAATAAAGTCAATTTGACTTATATTTCTTCTTGAAAATGTTTACTCTCTCTTCCAAAAGTCTCTTTTTTAGTTCTAACTATCCGTTAAGGATTTGCAGTTTATAAACTTTGAAGGAGTATTCAGATCTTAAAAATTTGTTAAGGTCAGATGGTGTCACTGACTTTTGAAATTTTCAAGGAAGAAGAGTCAAAGCTGCAGTGGAAGGTGATACGTATGGTCTGGAGCATCCTTGTTTATAAATGCTTTTTCCAGTTTAGCATGGATGGCTTCCTTCACAGTCCAAAATGTGTACATTAGTGTCCTCCATAGAGCGTCCATTATCACTGAGATGCAAATGGACTTCTGAATCTAGACCTGTACTCTCATGTGTTGTGCCATGCTTTCATGAATTGGTTGTTTGGTCTCTCTTGTACAAAGGTCTGAGCACTCTTCATTGCATTGCACTTCACACACAACCCCACTCAGTTTGTGTTTGTGTGCGTTGTCCTTTTGGTGAACCCGCTTCTGTCTGACAGTGTTATGTGGTTTGAAATTAATCAGGATGTTGTATATGGAGATCTTTGTGATATTTTTAGACACTCCTGCCGCATATGGAATGACAATATTCTTGTGTCGTTTCTTTCTATCGTCTCTGTTGGAATTTTTTTCCCAGATTTTTTTTAGCTGACTTAAAAAAAGCACAGTTGGGATACCCGCAGGTTTGAAGATGTGTTTTCCATCCATCTTCTTAACATTTTCAGCCTGATGGTGTGAGGATCTGATGATGGATAGTTTGTGTTCTAGTCGGTGCTGTAAATCAATAATAATCACTTTTACTTTAATAAGTGCAGTTGGGAACTTTATTTCTGCATTTGACCCATATCACAATGTGCTGAAGAGAAGTAAGCTGTCATGTTTTAGCACACATGGAACAGTTAGGGGGTTAAGAGCCTTGTTCAATGCAGATGTTGGCAGGCCAGGGATTTGAACTGAGACCAAAGATCACCTCTGTGACCACTAGGTTACAGACTATTTGTTGAGGTAAAAATTTTTATACTGACCTGTTTGTTTGGGTTTGTGATGAGCTTTAATGTTCAGGCTTCCATATTTTTCAAAGTGTAATTGTCCCTAAATATATTCAGTGTTCAAACAAGACAGAAAGGATGCTGAAACTACCGTATGTTGTCTTTAGCATCCTTTCTGTTGAACTTTACATTGTTATTCATTGAAAAGATGTTCTCTGTTAACGATTCGACTTCTTTGACATGATTTTTTAAAACAATTTCACATGTAATAAATGATTCTGATAGAAAATAGACAAAGAAACTAAAAAGAGGAACAGAAAAATAAAAGGGTGAGGAATTATTGACCCTATTACAAATTTAGAAATAGAGATCAGGAAAGAACAAGCTCATAAAGAGCCTGTGAAGGCAGCGTTTTAAGAGTGAAAAGACACATGTTGTGGAAGGATTAACTACTAAATTAGATATAGCAGGGGAAACATATTTACTCAAGCCTTTGAGACAGTAAGACTCAAAAGATAATTAACAGAAGTATACCCCTGTGCAACTTTAGATAAATGTCAAATGGATAAAATTTTCATTAACTGTGAGTTATTATATTGTTTTACTGGTAGTTTCTTCTCAAGAATAAAAATGGATACTTTCTAAAACTTATATTGGAGGTATTTTCCATCAGTCTAACTGAATGAACACAACCACGAAATTATGTGAGAACTTATTGACCTGTGTGATGTTTTACTCTCAGTCTATGGTTACTCTGCATGTTTGCATCAAAGCTACATGGACACAAATTACCAGAGAAATGGAAATATTAAGGCAAAATAATAATTACAGAACCCAGGAAGACAAGAGATAAACTGATTATTTGTGTTAGGAAAAAGCTAAATGCAGGCTCAAATTCTGGAGGCAGTGTGTGATGGCTGTGCCTACATCCACACATAGGTGATATCAAAATGCACCACACATACTCTTAGATTTATATTTTTTTCAACTAGGATAATGTTTTTGTTAGACATTAGTTTACCTTAGTTTAATTTAGCATCACAACTATTCTGAAATAGCATGCATTTTAGTTTTTTGTGATGCTAAATGATACTAATGTCTAACAAAAATAATATTGGTCTGTAAATTAAATCCTGGTTAAACAAAATGAATCCAAGTGAACGTGTGATGCAAATTGATACAAACTAATACCACCTATGTATGTCTGTAGACACAGCCATCACACAGGTTTTAAAAGATAATTTTTAAACATGTATTCATGAATCAAATGCATTGCAGTGATAGGGGACAGGAAACATAAACCTGAGCTTTAAGCAAAATGCAGGAAGCAAAAAGAAATCTGGGCACAAAATTTAAGGCAAACAAAGATGACATTGCAAAGAAGAAAGGGGAAACTGCAGTGGATGAGTTATGATAACAGTGATTCAAATGTGATTAGAAACTAAATTCAGGTGTGTGTGTGTGTGAAGAACAGAAATCCAAAAAGAAAAACCAGAAACAGACTCAGAAAATAAAACAGGAACACAAAAACAAAAGACAAAAATGCTTTAAGGAAAGATAAACTTTAGAAACCCTAACACAGAAACTGCATGCCATGACAATGATAGTGTAGGAGGTAGCAACAAAAGTTAGAACCACAGGTTTGCAAAGAGTGCCTCAAAACAGATGAGCAATTGCATCTGATTTGGAACAAAGGTTATCAGCATCTTGCTTAGTGCTCAGACAGTGTGTAGGGCACATTTGTTTTATAAAGAAACATGTATACAAGTTTGATGATCTTAGGGGTCTACAGGGGTCTACGCTGTGTGGTCTACTTTGAATAAACCCTGGTCCACTTTCATGGATAATATGATTTGTTTTGAGCTGTGTAAATGATTGTTCACACTGGTGTACACATAAGAAACAAACCCTAGGCTGCTTAAAAACTGGGGATCTCAGTTCATTGGCAGGTGAAACCTAGTTTGTTTAAATATGAAAGCAAACTAACCATCCAGTGAACCAAAAAGGTTGGACGTAGAACATGACTGTGTTTGAATGTCCACACTATTCCCTACATAGTGCCCTTTATGGTGGTCACGCCAATTTCAAGAGGTGTCTGAATGTCCAGAGAGAAAAAAAGTAATCAACTCAAAATGACTCACAATGCATGTTAAATAGTGAGCAACGATGGTCACTAGACGGGTTAATATAGCCCACAATGGACTGCATGAGCGAACTCAAAATGGTGCAAGTGACACAAACGTCAAGGCAGGTTAAAAAAAAAACTTAAATTATTTATTAGTATCTTTATTTATTGAATAGAATACACAGCAAATATAGAGTAAAATACAATATCGGATAATAAAATATTTTCACCTGAGGTTGGATTGGATTTGGGACAAAGCGTTATGGTTCCCATGGTCACAGCCAGTGGTCATGTGATCTGCGACGGGGCAAAAACAGCCAGCTTCAAGGCTTCCTGTAATCACCAACAGAATGGGCACACTATATAGTGCAGCTCTATGTAGTAGATGAGGGGTTAGGAATTAGTGTAGACATTTGGCCATTATAGTCCTGCCATTCCTGGTTCTCATACTTAACACATTCTTCAACACCACAGTAAAGCTCCAAAACTGCAAAAGCTTGATATTGCTCCATTGTTACCTTGAATTGAATTTTCAGCATTTTCAGTTCTGGCTGAATTTTCCTCATCTTTGTTCTTCATCAGCAGTTTTCAGGGGAAGCTCCTTACGTCATGACCCGATGTTGTAACTTCAGTAAGATGCAGTGTAAACGCAAACCAAACTGAAGGTACAAAGTTTGCCCATGCAATTGAATCAAGTCTCTCTGTCTATCCTGGTGTGAATGTGCCCTAAGGGGCATATCTTTTAATCAAATAACCCAGAAATAAAGTTAATTCTGCTCAGATGAATTTGGCCAGGACCATCACAAAGTTTGCAAGCACAGAAGTAAGAGATGATGATATGAAAATATGGCCGAACATGTGACTTTTAATCTTTGGAAGGCAAAAAAGAAAAATTCCAGCATGACAATAATTTAAAGTATACTATCAAAATGGGACAAGTCTTTTCAGAGGTAAACAAACAGAAACTATTATATGGTATTTGCTTTTCCTTCTCTCATGCCTCTGTGCTTCATTGTAGAAGTACCCTTGACCCCATAACCCTATCTTTAGCTTTGTCGTTTAATGGAGCAAACTATTAAATGACTATGATGAATCTTATCAGAAATTTGTTGAAGTAAGGCGTGTCCCAACACTGATGGCTCACTTTACATGACAGTAACAACTGTGTGAACTTTTGAGTGTATAAAAATAGCATATAATTATGTAACTTTTTAGATGATAGTGTTTCATTAACACATCACTCCCTGGTAGCATTGCTGCCAGTTGGATGGACATCACTATGCATGTAAAAAGTGTGCCTACATACACTGAAAAGACAAAAACATTGACTAACATAAAGCATAAATCATGACCAGCACATTAGAATAATAAAATTGTACTTAAATTGAACATTGGATGATCTTACAGTTAATATATAAGTGTATGTATACACATGTAATGTATTCCCATTCAGGGAAATTTATGCCAGTGAACAGTCTTGTGCTTGCATACCGTATCACCCCAGAAATTCAGCAGTATGCACTTTGCATACCACTGACTTTGCACTATGGTAGCTGACATGCAAAGAAATAAAAGGGAGAAAAAATAATCACATATATTACTGAATTAATACAGCATTTTTGAAAACCCCTGGAGAAGATGCAATCACCACAGAAAACACTGACACAGCAGATGATTGGCTGACTGAAATCCTTCTCCATCAATTAGATATTTCTCATGGCTATTACTCTGGGCAGGGCTGTACACAGGGTTTTAGAATTACTAATGTCCACCACTCGCTATCCCATGCACATCTAAAAAAAAAAAAAAAAAAAAAAAAAAATTTATTATCAAAATTTATTTTGGGGGCAATCTTATATTATACACAATCCACTCCTGTTTTCTAGTGGTCTTCTCTAATCTCTCTACTTGGTTTCTTCCTCTTTATTTATCTTTTCCCTCTATTTTTATATTCATACTTCTTCCATACTTCCTGTCTTTTTTGCTGCCAAAGTGTATTGAAAATAATTAAAACTCAAAGTAGAGGCACCTTCCTTAGTTTTTCTTTATGCCTATAACAAGTATGAAAACAAAACACATCTCTATGATATGTAGCCTACACTGAATGTAACTTAGCCAGTAAGTTTGTTTGTTTGTTTGGAACAACACAAGACTTTACGCCTCATTTATCTTGAGATGGGTGGATAGTAACCTGTCAGTTTTTTTCTTCCTCACCTCCATCATCTGTCTGCCTCTTCCTCCGACCCTCCCACAGCTGAACTTTGAATAGCACAGGCTTTTTATCATCATCTGAACAAAGTAAATAATGGATCAACATATATTAATAAATACTACAAGCTTCTGTTAAGATAATTTTGCACTCCATGTATACCATATGATATTTTTATACACTGTGAGTTGACATAAAGGAAGCCAAACCTTTGGTAGTCAGTCTGACTGAATGCATGGAAATAGTTACTACCTTCTAAATCTTGATTAAACAACCTTGTAAAATGGCTGAGATGCTGAAGCAAAAATGAAAGACATTTTGCAACCAAAGGATTACTTGTGGTGATTTTTTATAGAACATGATTCAACAGGACATCACAAAGCAATGTAAAAGACCACGATGGCTTAGTAAGATTTGTTTTAAATATGTTCTCCATTTCCAGCTTTGAAACTCCATTCAGACCTCTGGCACTTTGTCTTAAAATTGGCAAACCACAAACAGCCAGTACATGGTGGCAAAAAGTGGCTTTGAAACCAATGACTGACCATCGAGGAAACAGCAACTGCTGCTATGATCATGACATGCTGATACTGTCAGTCGCCGAACTTGAGCTTCTTTGAGATCTTGGCTCTGCTGTCCTGTTTGTATCCAGTCAGATTTTACATCTCATCTATTGTTTAGTAGTGTGGAACTGAGTATGCCTCTACTTGTTTATTTCCTGAGGTTACAAGAGTCAGAGTGAATTAACCTATTTTAAGCATTGGAGTTCAACATTTAACATTTGTATGGAGATTTTACATATAAGATTAAACATTTAGATAATGTTTAGATTTAAATGGGAACATTTAGATGAAGATTAAACATTTAGATTTAACATAATATTTAGATTTCAATATTTAGATTTATGTTTAATGTTTTGAAATAACATTTGATATTTAGAAGTAAGATTCTAGTCTAGGTTAGATCCAGATTAAAGTTTAGATTTAATATGTAACATTGAGATTAAGATTATTTTATATTTAATAAATAAAATGTATATGTATATTTGTAAATTATTTTTAATAATATTTTGTTGTTTGTATAGAGTCTAAGTGGTTTAACAGTGATGCTAACAATGTTGATTTGAGTTCATTTCAATTTTAAATGTTGAAAAATAAATTGTATTCTTGTTAGCCTACCCATACCCACAAAACTTTGGAATAACTAATTAGTCTACACAGATAACGATGTTGCTCAAAAGCATATATTATATTAAATTGAATGTAGATAGAAAAAAACAGTGATGAGTGATGCAGATTTTGTATGACCTTAGTTAGCATGGATTAGCTTTTAGCTAGCTCATTTTAGCCAGCATGGTTTCTTTTCCTTTTTTTCTTTTTTCTTTTTTCAAATAGCCATACATGTATATTATGTCAACACTTAATATAGTGTTTTTCTAAGCGAACATACTTCAAGAGTCTTTCTAGAAATCCTTGTTCAGTGTAGCTAGCATTGTTTTCTTTTAGCTAGCAGAGATTTCTTGCTAGCTTAAAAGACCAATTTTTGTGAGCCCCCAACTTAAAGAAGTTCCTTTTTAAGAAAAGGTTTTTGCATTTATTGGGTTTCTTTTTGCTAATACTGACATCTTTTAGTTCTGTCTCTTTTTATTTTAACACTGATTTAGACAACCATAGCAGAATTTTGTAGCTAATTTTGTTATTTTAACTTGAATTATTAATGTTATATAAATATAATAATTTGAATCTTTACTTTTTAGAGGTTAAGATTCTGTATGAAAATGAGAAAAGTGAAAAGGAAGAGACTTGCACATTCTTATAAAAGGTAAGCAATGAGACATGTGCTGAACCCATTTATGTGTGTAATCCAACAATAATTTAATTTCTTGATATACAGTAAACTGGATGGCCAGATATATTTGGGTTTATCATGCCTTCTCCACATGTGTAGAAGTCTGCTTTCACCTAACAATTTTTTTCTTTTTCAATGATTTTTCTTAGTCAATTTTTCTAATTTAAATTCAGAGCTGAGCAGATTGAGGCAGGTGACACGAGAAGAGCAGAACAGCTTGAACAGGAGAGAGCAGAAGGGCAGCTTGAGGAAGCGAGAAGAGTGAAGCAGCTTGGGGAGAAGAAAGGAACAGAGGAGCTTGAAAATGAGAGGGGCGCACGAGAGGGGAGCAGCACAGGAAGAGAAAGTAAGGAATTACCTGGTTCCTGGCATAAAAGTCAATTTGAATAATTCATCAGTATTTACTCAGTTTTCAAGCTAAAAGTGAAAATTGGGACACAAATTAATAAGGGCAGAAGGGTCACCCGAGACAATAAAAAACATGAAAACTGATCTCCAATTTTATAGTGAGTGTGAAAATTATTGGGTAAATTACTCTGGGACAACATAAATAGAATTAATGAAACATCTAAGAAAATAAATACAAATTTCTCCTAAGACATCTTTCTGAAATGATAGAGAAAGCTCTCCTAAAACAAAAATCAAAATCTTAATTTCAGTCAACAAGATCTTTCAAGCAGCATAGTGCACCACCAAAACCAATCGGCTTGATCATCCAAGATACAGAGCTGCAGATGTTAAATGGTGTAAATATGTAATGCCTTCAGTGGCACAGCCTTTGTAAATTTTACATCAAAAGGGTTGCAATGAGCCTTTGACCTTCATACATCATCCGGAGCTTGAACAAATTTTGAATGGAGTATGTTTACTAAAACATAACCTAAGTTAGCTTACCTTACAGAATGTCTGCTAAGATTTTATTCTGATAGAGCCTCTTTAATGTTACCGATAAAGAAAAATGATTAAGTCTGAAATGGAAAGTACATTTTTCGGGCTTCAGATTCTGGCATTGTCAGAGCCACATGTTGTATCAAATACAGCCAAGCACTGCACCAACACCAGCCACTTCCCAAATTTTCATTATGAGTTATTCTCTGTTTAATAAGTCACCATAGAACTTGAGAGAGATGTTGTAATCACCTAGTAGGTGTATATTTCTGAAGGATTCGTTGAGTCATAAGGATAAAGTGGGTGGCTTAACATTTAAGAACAGAAAACACTGTTTACACGCTGAATGCTGCTCTCCACAATTTCTTCTTAGCTGCTAGTGAAGATGTGAAACAAAATTCACATTAAAGACATTGGTACAGGGTATTAGTAAAGTTGAGTTACAGAGATTGTCTCAATAGTTTATTCTGATATTAAAAAGGGCAAACAGATATTTTCAGTGCCGTGAGCAAGAATCCAGACAGTTTGTCAGCAAAACAGAAACATGCTTTTGATTGTCTAATCCTAAACAATGGCTGTGGTTAGAAGGAAACATAATTGTCTTTGAAACATGTGGAAAGTATGTAAAGAATTGTCAGAAGTAAAGACAAATCACTATTTCATAAAGTCAAAACACATGGTCCAACACTTAATTATTAATTTACTGCAAAACTATAAGACTTTCAAGCTTATTTCTTTATTAGGATTCAGCACGCGACTTCCTTCTGAGGCTTAAACATGTGGAAAAAAGATTTTCTGAATGCAGTGCAGAGCGAAAGAGAGGTCTCACAGATATAAATTCAGTGACATGCACTTACAACTGAAAACCGAAAATGTCTCTGCTCTAGTGTTCATTAAAATGGTTGGACCTCTTGGGATGCCACAGCATATGTCAAGAAGCGAGTCTGCAGACCAGACACCCAGGAGATTTTGCTTACAAAAAGATTTCATATTTTCACCAACCGCAAATTTGCACCCTCTCAGTGGAACAGTTACCGTGGCACTTATATTGTCCCCATTTGTTCTTGTCCACCATTTCTGAATGGATTTAGATTTTAAGATATTGCAATCCTTATTTAAATTGTGTGTGTGTGTGTGTGTGTGTGTGTGTGTGTGTGTGTGTGTGTGTGTGTGTGTGTGTGTGTGTGTGTGTGTGTGTGTGTGTGTGTTTTAAACTACGTTATTACATAGCTGCTTTTCAAGCTTTGGCACCACCTTAAGACAAGCAGGTGTGGATCAGCAGACTACACCCTCTGTCTTCCTGAAGCCCATTAGCTTTAGTGATGATCTCTGCAGTTTGTGCTGCCAGGTGATAGAAGTCTGCTCAGACCAATACATGCTGGTTTTCACTGCATACTTTATAATAATAATAATTTTTTTTTTTTTTTTTTTTTTTTTAAATGGAAATAGATCAATTTAAGAAAAAAAAACATATCTTGTCTCTACTCTTTCCTCCGTTTGCAACCCAACCAGCAGGGAGCGGCAACAAGGTAAACACCGCCATCGTGTGGTCGCTGCATGTGTTGCACCCACTGGGCGGAGTCATTCACGAGGACCATGAACTTCTCTTTGTTGACGTTTCACTTTAGGAAGTAAATCTGAAATGGTCCGAGAGGAGTTGTCGGTCCGTCTTAACGACAAGGAGTACAAAAACTGGCTAAAAGCTGGTCGGTGTCTGCTGATACTGAAGGATGCCCTCCATCCGTACGCCGACCACCACATGAGGGCTTTCCACGGAGACCTGCTCAACCAAAACACTCTGTTACGGAATCCCTGCGAGACATCTTCATGTAGACCAAGAGGGAATAAGGTGGGAAGTCATTGTTTTGTTTTTTTTTAAAATGTATTTATTTATTTTAATGTTCTTGTGAATAAACTGTCGGAGATTACAAATCGACTTTTATTTACTAGATTACTAGAACTGTATTTATACCTATCTGTGTGTCTCATTAACTGGCACAAGACTTAAATATGTCTGGGTTTTTTTTGTTTTGTTTTTTTTTTTGAACAGCTTTTGTCACCATGCAGGGTGTGTTCAGAGTGGCAAAAAGTGATCCTGATACACCACAGACAGCCTGATGCCACTATAAACTGGATGAACTGTTTCCCTCCTCACTGGGGCACAGACCACTGGGAACTGGCCAAGGTATAGTTTCTACATCAGCTTGCACACAAATTTATCTAAAATCTCAGTTAATCATAGTATAAAAATTAATGTGAGGGCTTTTTTTCTTCTCACCTAAACAGATTAATCCTGGATTTCATATACAGTCAGGTTATTGTGTTAGGAGACACAGTTTAAACAATGCACGCGGGTCCGAGGCTTCTGGGAAATGTGGTCCAGTTATGACAGAAGTACAGATGTTAGCCGGTGCTTATTTTCTCTTCCAGGTTGTAATGTATTTATGAATAATGCATACAGTATATACACCAAGATACAGATGCAGTTAAACATAATTTAAATTCTGACATTTTCTAATAAAATCGTAGCTAAATCAGAAAGTTTAAAGATTTAAAAACATTTAAAAAGAAAGTTATGTACAACCCCCCAACAGAAAAAATCAAAAGGGAAAATTGTTAAACATAAATAATTATTCCTGAAAATAAAAAATAAATCAATAGAAATCAAAGTTTAGACTGAGAAACAAAATTATGTTCGCTTGTTTAGTTAGTGTCTCGATTATGTTTGAAAAATTTTGGAATAGAGACAAGAAATTAATTAAATAAATCAAATTAAACTGGTAGAACATCTAAATAAGTAAGTCAACTACGAGTCTGTAATGGCATACACATACGTCATTTCCATACTATAAGCTGCTTTTCATAGGATTAGAATCCTGCAGCTTAAACAAGGATGTGGCTAGTTTATGAATTTTACTGGCTTATGAGTCATTTTGTGCTTCATTCACACACCCTCTACATGGAAAACACACAAAGCAATGCACATGATGCAGCCTTCAAGTTAAAGACGATCTATGCGGCTGTTGAAGGAGACAAAAATGCTGCAGGCTTGGTAAAAGTTCATCTTAGGGATACACCTAAAAAGCACTATAACCTTCTCAAGCAAACGTAAACTTTTTTTCTTTTTTTTTTTTTACTATTAAAAGCTAACAAACAGCTGCTAATTGTCTAAGTGTTGTACATGGTTCTACTTAGATGTCCTACATTCTTGATATAATCACCCAAAAGTTGATTCGGTTATTATATATACTGTATATATATGTATATGTGAAAATGTAATGTAAAGAAAACCCTCTTTGTCTCTCTGTCCTCTACAGGCCTACATGCCACGAGGTCAGGCCAAAGTCCGCGGAGCAGATCAGTGTGATGCATCTGCTCTGCTCAACCTGATCAACTACTGTAAATGTTTTTCTTCTGTGGAGCCGAAGTTGGTGAGACAGGTAAGCATTTACAGGAATGAATACATGATGCTGCTGCAATACAGTCATAAGTCTAAGATTTCAGAAGCAACTTGTAGACTGTTTAATAATGTAGTTTTAACACTTAACTCTGAAAATATACTTACAATTCAACTTTGTCACAATATTCTCTTCAAAAAGCAGACTACTGTTAATCTTATCCACAATGTCTGGTCATCTTTGCAAGGTCGCAGCTAAGGTCCAGACTATATCATGTTTCATAGGTGAGAAAATACAGTTGAATTCCTAGAGCCTTATTGTTTTCTGCTCTGTTCCATCTTTCCCATCACATACTGTAAAGGGGATGTATTTACATTTGTGCCCCTCCTGGCGAGGAGACTGATTTAGTTAAACTGGAAATTGACAGTCTCTCACTGGGAATGAGATCATTTTCCTGTTTACTCCTGGCTGATGCTTCAGTGGCATTTGTAAGTTTTTCTTCAGGCCATGAGCAGAGTTGAGGTTACAATAAATGACTGTATTTTGCTTCTGGCTGACCTTTTATCTTAATTTTTTCTCTTTTTAAAAACCTGAACTGTCCCACCTTTATGGATCTGAAGCTATTCACACAGTCCTTTCTGTATGTTTGTTTCTGTTTTATTGTATGTGGTGAGTTCATATGTATGTATGCCTGTTCAATGGCTCCTTTTTTTTTTTTTTTTTGGTTTAATTTAAAAAAAAAAAAAAAAACTTATTTGCTTATAAAAAAAAAAAAGACATCAGCTGTTTTCTACACCATTCACCAGTGCTGTCTATAACTAATATGAATGAGACTAACAGCTCGAAACTGAGATAATTGTGATCAGATTCAAAATATTTTGCAGGACACTGACCATATAAAATTAATCCCAGAAAAAACCTAATTGTTAAGGTATTATTATATTAATCCACCAGTCAGTATTTACCTGACCTTAGCCATCTATTTTTGAAAGATCAAAAGAAATCCAGTTCAAACTTCACCTAAAAACATTTCTGCATGATTATGTAGTCATATAATCATATATTTAGTTAAATGACACATCTCTTTAGCCTGTAGAAGCCCCCATGTCTTGTCCATAAGCTTTCATAGCAACACAAGTTTATGGATTTGGAAAAAAAAAAACTACATCCAATCTTATATATTTTTTGCTGTTATAGTAAAATTTGAACTATGTCTGGACAAAACTTCAGACTAAGCTCTAATTGAGTTTTCTGTGATAATAGACTGGCAGTTTCCGCCATCTACAGGTGTGTGTTTCTACAAAAGAAAAAAAGTCTAGATTACGCACATCCTCATTAAGATAAAACTAGGTGCTGGGTCTGAAGGCAAGTTTAAAGACAAAAAGAGAAAAATAGGTCTGCACACTAGAATTAGCTCCCAATGTTTCATTAACAAGTGACGTTTCAGGCCACAACCCTTCCTCAGACCTTTATCTTGGAGAATCTTTGCAACCTTTTGTAGAGCAGAACAGGAAAAACACAACTGGCTCAGACAAAAACAAATGTTTAGCTTTAACAAGCACAACACCATGCATACAAAATCTGCTTATTTGTGGGAATTACTGTTTCCAACCATAGACCGTATATGAAAGATGGACGGCGCCTCTGGTGGTTAAAAGTGAAGCCTATGTGGAAGTGCATAAAACTGCAGTTCCCCCTTCATCCACTAGGGGCTGCAAAACAGAGCAAATCCCCATAGACTCCCATGTTAAAAAGACCAACTTCACAACAGAAATAAACATGTTTACAGCCTGGTTCAAAAATCCATTTTCGGTTTAATAGGTCAGGTTTACCTTCATGACAACTGTGGGGGGGGGAGTGAATTTTTTTCTCACTCGCCCATTTAAAAGTAATTTAATCTCAAGTTTGGCATATTCAGGGGCATGTCCTTGATTGACAGGTAGCCAATTTTCCGCTTCCAAGTCAGAAGAACGTAGATCAACGGCGTTTTTTTTAGCCGGTTAACAACATGACTTAGCTTTAGCCCGCTTACCTCCATTAGCTGGATAGCTCCTTTTATCTCTTGTTATCTCCCGGTTAGCTCGGTTTGCTCTTAGCTTCAGGCAGCTCAGACATCACTAGATGTCAATCATCCACTATGACACTCACAGGCCCCCTCTCAGCTCCACCTCTTTGCCCATATTTGTATTTTCCAGGCTCTTCAGAAACCTATGGGTGACGTCACGGAGGCGCCGTCCATCTTTTTATATGCAGTCTGTTTCCAACTGACTGATCAGAGCAGGCACAAAAGGAAGAGTACGGTTTTTTTAAGTTCCTAAACCTGCTTACAAGGTTGGGTTGCCTGGTTTGCATCTGTGACGTGAACTATTATCATACATTATGTTCTGTGCATTAGAGGAACGTAAGCCAAAAAAACTGGGATAGCATCATATTACTAATTCTAAATCAAATCCAACTTTATTTATAAAGCACTTTTCCTCCAATAAAATGTAACACAAAGTGCTTAACACGATATAAAAACACAACAAAGAAAATTTATCAGCCTTCTCACACACTCAGACTCACACACTAACACCCATACATACATCAATTTCCAACACTTGTCTTAAACATCACACATACACCTAACTAGATATATATTGCTGAGCCCAGATGAAGAAACGCCATCGCAGGAGCTGTCTGCACCAGGAGTCAACCAAACCACAATATCAACAAACCTTACTAATAGCCGCAACTGTGAAACATGTAGATCCATTCATAATAAACCGATGTTGTTATAATGTTACTGTAAGGGTAAAGCTAGAAGTTAATATGGATGGTTTTGGGGCTCTTTTTTTGCATTTTTTTTCTCTCTTTCCACCTCATATTATGAAATCACAAATGCTGTTGTTTAGCGGAAGCAGCTTAAATCATGTTTTAAGGCATAGGTGTCAAACTCTGTCCCGCGGGCCAAATTTGGCCTGAGTGTAATTATATTTGGCCCACGACATGATACCAAATGACTACTAGAGTTGGCCCCTCAGTATTAAACAGCACATGTACTGCCAATATTACAAACCCCAGAACGCTCCAGTGGTGGTTTGGTACATCAATCAGGACAGCATTACCCCTTCTGTAGACAGTAGTCATAGCAACTTCAAGTTACTGCAGCAGAGATGGCAAAATAAGCCCAGTCCTTCAATGAGGGAGTGTTGATGAAAAAGTGCATGATGAAAGTTTGTGAACCCAGAGAAAAAACAAACATCCTGAGCAGAAACACCAATCTATGAGGTTCATTGTCATTTATGATATTTATTTTAAAAATCTTCCAATGTCGGCACACGAGTTTGTCCAATTTTAAATTTTGGCCCACTATATATTTGAGTTTGGAACTCCTGTTTTAAGGTATCCTGTCATGTGTGTGTGTGTGTGTTTTCTTCCAGGTGATCCAATACAGGAATGAGCTGATGCACTCTTGTGAATTTCGTGTGAAGGATGAATGGATGACGCAGTACTGGACCACGCTACAACTCTTTGTGAAGCACTTCAGCCACATACCGCAGATGGCAACACTTGGACTCCAAATAAAAAACGTGAGCATTTTTGTTTCCCAGCTGAATTATAACCTGCAAACTGTGACAATGACTGACTTAACGTGGGAGTTTTAATTCTGAATAAAAGTTATTTCCGCTTTAAACTGTCAAAAATGATCATGAAAAACCCAATTCCTAATGCAAGAGTCTATTGGGAATTAAATTTAATTCTGAACTAATTCCACAATGTTTAATTCCTCTGTCATGTGAACCTTCCTTCCACTGTAAGTTAATTCTGATCGTTCTGCGCATGCTCCTCCTTACCTTGTCCTTCCTGATGACGTCCAGAGGACATACATATTCCGCGTGTTCTTTTTCCTCCTGTCTTTCAGTAGTCTATCTTCCTTCTCCTCTCAGATGCTGAAAAAGGTTAAGTAGTATGCTAATGTCAAGCTGCTGCTTCAAAATTATAATCAAAATAGCGGCGAAACTGGTATTTATGGTGTAGTTTTTCAAGTTACAACCAAAAAGACAAGAAGCAGGGAGTGAACTTTGTTTATTTTCAGTGGACATCAATACATCGCATGCCCTGTCCAATCAGAACCCTTTGCAAGCCGCCCCTCTAAAGCGGAATCAAGTAAATACATGTTTCATGTAAATCTCCATTCGGAATTATTATTCCATGTAAACTCGTAGGGGAATATTGTTCATTTGGAATTATATCATTCAGATTTTTTAATTCTGAAATAAAAACATCATCTAACTGTACCCATTTTTCTACTTACATTTGTTTTGGGCAGATGCTGACTGTTGATTTTTCAATAAGCGTCTTCGGCGTGGACCAAATGGATTCTGCCGGCTCGGTGCCTGGATTAGAGTCTGATTCTCTCAGCCAATCAGAGACAAGCGCAGAGCTTGTCAGTCAATGGGAAACTGAGCTGCTGCAGGAGATGTTGCAGGAGTGTCTGTATGCTTCTGAGGAGGATGAGGATGCAAAAACACAGGTGGAAGAAAAGAACAGAGATGTCTGTGTTCATTTATTCACCTAAACACAAAACTTAGACAGGTTGGATGACATTCTGTCATTTCCTCAGGACATGGAGCAGTTGAAGAGGCTGGGGGGCTTCCTGCAGGCCAACAAAGATCTGGGGGAGAAGTTTTCAGCACAGCTGCAAGCAATCAACTCACTGGAGGCGAGAGAATGAAAAGAAAAGGAATATGAGTGACAGTTATCCATTTTCTACATGTACAAGTAATTCAAAAATGTTTCATGGTTAAATTTATGCTGAAAATTTATTATTTTCATTTTAAAAAGGGAAAACACTTCAATTTATAAACTATTCCGTTCTTTCTTTCTGATTCAGCAGCACATAAGAGCTAGAGATCAAATTCAGGGAATTAATTTTTGAAAATTTCTGAAAATTTAAAAAAAAAAAAAAAAAAACAATGCTACAGTGTTGGATAAAACTAGTATTTATGTTTTGGTTTACATTAAAGCTTCAGAATATGTGTGTCAAACTGTGTCACAGATACGTCTGAGTGTGGTCTGAGTGTGGTCGTGTTGTGGAAACCAGCTGTTGCAGCAGTGTGTCAGAAAACAGTTGAAGAGACTAGCAGATAAACACTAAACGTCCATCAGCTGTGTGTCTGCGTATCAAGGTTGTCATGGCGATGGTAATGGCAGCTTTCTCAGATTTTTACCTTGCACACCTGGATTTTTACTCTTGAACAAACACAAGAAACAAAGAAAACATGTCTCTAGCCTACAGTAAGCAGTCTAACTTGTGGCTTTATGAGACCAGTATTTTATCTGCATCTCTGCTTTTACAAATTTTGAAGTTGCAGCAAGTTAAACTAAAGATCACCTCTGCCTTTCCCCGAAAATCTTAGTTTCAGTTTGTTTCTACGGAGGTATGAGGCGGTACTGTTGGCATTTCTGTTTCCTGTAGTTAAAAAAGTAAATCAGATGACTGAGAGACTTACAGTAGCTATACAGTGAGTTTCAGGAACTTAAAGAATTAAGCATACACTAAGTTAGGGATACTTTGCATTTTCTCAGAATGGGCCTAAAATGCACTATAACTTTTACATGTTAACTTTATTTGAATTTCTCTTATTGCATAGCATACATGCAACAGTGCAATCACCGCAACCTAAGAAATGCGTCCGGACCATGAACTGACCGCTGAAATGTTCTGGTTCACTGACAGCTTGTCTCTAAGCAGTCCTCGTAGGACCAAACTGAGGAGTGCTGTTCTTGATCTATGATATAATATAAGATATCTATAACACAAACATTTCACTTTTTTGGAAAATTTCACCAAAAAATGTAATATCCTTCAGTTTACGTAGATGGCCGTTGTGTAGTGTGTAGTAAACATGTAATTGGACTTTAATTGTAAAGCAGTTGTACCAATAAACATGTTGCCTTTTATTAACAAAGAATTAAAATGAGGAAAAGGGGAGACAAGTTTATTCATTTTAAACTGTTTTAAGTCTTGTGCCCCTCCTTTTTTTCCTACGTTAAAGTGAAACATATTTTCTGTCTGTGGGAAATCTAATGTTTTATAGCAGATTATACATGCATGTGTTGGTGTTCAGGCTGTTGCACTTTGCCACATAAACTGCAAACTTCTGTCAATTATAGAAAGCAAACAACATCCTTTTTGTTTTGTTTTGTCTTTTTCACCCTTGATAGCAGCAAGCCACAGCTTTCAATAATGTTTCGTTTTTGCACAAAGAGGCCATGTGGAACACTTGGTGGTTTGTGTGTCTTTTTAAAGTCTTACTTTAAAAAGACGAAAAAAATATGACTGTACAGGATAAGACTCTTGACATGCACAAGTAAATAAAGCACATTTATTTCAATGTAATTCAATTGATTTTAACAAAATAAAACTATAAATCCTGAATTGGAAATTATTTTATAAGAAATTAATGAGTATTAAAAAGACATTACGCTCAGTAATTGAGTAAAATGCATGTGTTTTTTGTGAACAGGAACTAAAGTCGACAAACAGTGAAGACAAAAGTTTAGATTGTTTTCACTTGCTTATCTGCAGGTTAAGTGAAGTGTAATACATGTAAGATGGTGCTGCATGATAGAAAGGTGTGAAAACCAGAAAAGCTTTTTCCTGTTTCATAACATAAACACTGCCACTACAATCTGCTGCACCCTCAGAAACGGCACAAATGGGTCTCTGTCTCTGAGGCAACATGGACAGGGAGGGAATGCTCATTCAGTCCATCTACTATGGGCAAATTGGAAGCAACGCCACAGAAAGGCTGCTGGAAAGGTTCGGACATGATGGCAGCTTTCTGCTGAGAGACAGTGAGACAGTGCATGGGACCTACTGTCTGTGTGTGAGGTGAGCCAGCGTATATTTGGTCAACAATGATGGTTTTCATCCATTACTGTGACATGCTCATGAGACTGAGCTTTCATTTGATCTTTGTGTTTATCAGAGAAAACGTGCGTCATGATTAGTTGGGCACGCAGTAAAAAGTTGTGAAAACCAGCGCTAGTTGATGTAGGGTGTTGCCACGCGAAATTCTTGTTCGTGGTTGCGCCGGAAAATTTTGTTAAATGTACATTTTTTAAATTTCTTAGTCATGTTGTGACGAAGACTGTGACGAAGGCTGACTTCCAGTAAAAACTGCAGATGAGGTTTAACAGACATCACTCATACCCTTTTGAATTGATTTTAAACAACTTTATCATTTATTTGACATCTGTCAGCAGAATAAACATCTCAAAGATCACGCAGGAGTCAGAAAAATGGAGTGAAATGTTTAGGTTTTAACTTCACCCTGCTGCTTTTGGACTTTATATTAATGTAGGGGGTTTCTGTGTGTGTTTTTTGTTTGTTTGGTTGGTTGTTGTTTTTTTTTAGCTTTTTGTTTGTATTTTGTTCTGGGGTTTTTTTTTTTAATACCAATACCACATACCAAAAATACTTTCCTGCTCTCTGGGAAAGGAAATAACAGTAAAAACCCTTCACAATCACAACTTTTTGTTCAACATTCAGTTGCTTGCTGCTATTAGTTACGTTTCAGCACTTGAAGGTCTTGCTGCACAAAGGAACACTGGTGGTATTAAATTATGAAAGGTGATTTACTCATTTGACTCCATAAAAGTTCATTTTTCCTGCTGATAAGAAAATGTTTTTTTTAGAAATATAAATATTAGATTTTGTTGACAAATAAGTTATTTATGTAGTAATAACACAGCTATAATCTATATGATTAAAACCATCATGAAAAAAAAACCTTCAGCCAAGTATTTTTATTTTCTTTTTAAACATTTTTCAAGAAATGACTAAAGTAGCATATTCAAATCAAATCCAATCAAACATTATTGATACAGCATTTTTCATACAAAAGCAGCTGAAACTGCTTTACATAATAAACACAAAACATGAATATACTGTATGTATAAAACCATCAGTTCTAGAACATACACCTGATTATCTATTATGATCATATTAAATAAATTACACCTAAATTAAATTGTTGTTTTTAAAAAAAAAAAAAAAGGTTTTGGTGTAATCTGTAACACCCGTGCACAATAATATTGTTTTGGGTTTTTTTTTTTCTAATGCTACACTCAAAATGTTAATCTTCCATGTTTAGTATGTTTTATTTTACTAAGTTATTAGTAGTTAAAGTATTTAAACTTCATGTACCACTGATAAAAAATACATAGGATATAGAATTGCTCAAATCCGAAAACATTTACACGTTGAAATGCAATCTGGGCTGATTAGAGTCCTGTGATTATAATCTCATTAAATAATTAGCTAATTTTGATCAAGCAAATGCGTTTTGAGTATTCAGCTGTTAAAAAGTGAGGTAACACAAACATAAAGAAAAACTAAAGAACTCAAAAACAATGCATCTATGAAAATATACTTGGTACGCTGTGGACTGTGAGTATTAGAGTGTCATTAAAGTGAAACGTTACTTGTGTATAATGTGATGTCTGTTTATCATTTAACTCTAAACAAACATCACATCAGCTCCACTGACATCAATAAGACTAAAATACTGATGCACCATTAATATAGTAATACTGTGTAATAAATTACAGTACAACTAAATTAATTTCAGTGTTGATATATTTTGCTTTATTTTTCCATTAATTTATATATTACTTTTACTTTATTTTAAAGCTGAAAATTTTATGTTAAAAAATAAACCAAAGAATTTCCTTTTTTTCTCACTGAAGTGAGACGGATATTGAAATAATCCAAAGTAATTACAATTAGATTGTAGTTGTGATAGTATTATAAAAATAAACTCAATCTTATTTACAAAAAAGTGTTGTTTTTTTTTTTTTTTGTTTTTCTTTTAAATTTGTTTGTATTGAATCTTTGGTTTAATTAATCTATAAAGAAGCTCTATTCATAATTCAGATGTATTAATAGGGAATACCTTATGAATACTTCATTTGTAAGTATTTAGCCAATTTGTCACTGAAATCTATGGAAATCCAGTTACAATATAAGTTTAATAGTCTAAACTTAAATACGAATGTGACTTCGATCATTCTTGCCCATTTCATAAAGCACCTATTTTTAACACTGCGTGATCTTGTTTTTTATATCTCTTCATATCTCTTCAGCATAAATATGTTTAACCTGAGTGGCAGTATGTCAGAAGGTGAAAAGGTTTGCTTGACAGTAGCTGAGGGTCACAGCGTATTCTGTTTGAATACTTGTATTCAGAGGATGGCCAAGTCCCACTGAATATTAAGGGTTAATCAAATCTAACCCTCTAATAAACCTTCTGTCCTCCTTAAAATCATAATATATTTCAAGATGTAAATCATTGTGGAAATCTGTTTTTAGACATCTTGAGTATGGCAACATTTTCATCCTCCTTTAATGTGCTAATCTGCTCATAGCTACTCACACTAGTGACCTGCTAGCTTTCACTCACAAAGCCAGAGCTGAGTGCCAGCTACTAAAGCTCGGTGCCTGGTCACAACATTAGGCTGGGGTCCAGCTGCTGATTGCCGATAGAGTTTAGGTTAAGTGCTCGTAGCTAGCAACCACTACCTTACACAGTTTGAGCCCAGTCCTCTTGCCCCAGTTGAATTCTCCTTAAGGTTCCTCGTTTCATAGCTTCCTCAAATTTCATGCAAACGCTATTACACCTTCTGTGTGTGTGTGTTTGGGGACTAGTTAATCATAAGTCTCAATTAGAAAATTAAACTTAAGTTTATTAAGACTTATGCATTAGAAGAGTTCATTCATTTTCCGAACTGCTTATTCCAATTCAGGGTCGCGGGGAAGCTGGAGCCTATCCCAGCTGGCCCCGGGCACACCCTGGACAGCTCGCCAGTCCATCGCAGGGCCACACAGAGAGACAAACAACCACACTCACTCCTAGGGGCAATTTAGAGTGACCAATTAACCTATCATGCATGTCTTTTGGATGGTGGGAGGAAGCTGGAGTACCTGGAGAGAACCCACGCATACACAGGGAGAACATGCAAACTCCACACAGAAAGGCCACTGACCAAACCAGCCAAAGATTGAACCAGCGACCTTCTTGCTGTGAGGCCACAGTGCTAACCACTGCGCCACCGTGCAGCCCATTAGAAGAGTTGTTACAAAGATCTGCAATGCATTTGAAAGACGACTGTTCATAGGGAAGTTCACCCGTTTATAGATTACAGGAGAGGTGTAGTTGTTATTGACAGCATCTGCATACCTAGAGGTATAAACAATGGTCCAGACAGGAGGGTAAATTAATCAAAGGGCTCCCAGGATGACAGACTTATATCTACAGAGCTTGGGGAAAATAAAAAAAAAAGGCTTGAGGAGTGAGTGGGGATAAGTGAAGAGCGATGCTTTGTCTTCTGTATGCAAGCTGTATCTGATGTCTGCCATTTGCTACAAACAGTTTGGTGTCATTGATTGACTAAGTTGTAAATTGATTTTCCAAATCAATGGCTTAACCTGGTTTTCTCAGATTCACACTCTTTAAACTAAATACATGTTTTGAATAAGAAAATAGAATCGTTACATTTCCTCCACATGCTCCCTCCCACAAGTTTAACCCTTTAACTTTCATGCTAGCAAAACGGCCAGAGAAAGATGTTTCTCTGTGTTTTTCTAGTTGATTTGGACAATAATAAACAGAATAAATGTTTTTTTTAGCAAATGGATGAGATGATAAAAAGGAGACGTTAATAATCATGAAACAACAGTGAAGTGGTTGAAATTTGAAACAGTAGTGTTATAACAAACACTTAGCTTAGGTTTTACACACCCAAGCCAGTTGGTAGAGATGCTCAGGCAAGTTTATTTTCACAAGTTTTTAAAGAAAATAATCAGTGTCACTTCAAATTTACCTCTACCAAATGGTAGAGCAGGACCATAAAGGTCTAACTAAGGATTACCAGAACTCACTTGTAGTTGAGCCTCACTTTTATAACTTTATATGGCACTCTGCATCTTTTAAACTAAAATCCCCACCATCGGTGCCTAATTTTGCTCCTGATTCATATTTTATAACTAACAAAAAATAACAAAGAAGAATACCTCTTATGGATACGTTAACCATGTTCAAACCTTAACATAACACTTTATTTAAAGTAAAAATGAATCAGTTGAGATCTACTTTCACATTAATTGAAATAAATGAGTCATCCTGTGCCTCAGTGTTTCGTCACGTTTCGATGTCTCTTTCAGATTTAATCACTCCATCGAAATGTGTGTGCGTGAATCCCTATTTCAGAGGAAACTATTGAAATAAAAGCTATTTTTACTTACAGGAAAGCACCCTTTGTGCATACCTACAGACTTGTGTGCTCCACTGATGGCTGGTTCATTCAGGTGAGTGAGCGTCATACATGCAGATCACACAAAAATACCCAAAGAAGTGTTTTTTTTAAAGGTTTGTGCATGTTTGTGTGGCTAAGCAGGATTCAAGAGACAGGCAGCCGAGATTTAGAACTCTGGGGTCATTGATAGAGCACTACAGAACAGCTACAGGCTCTCATGTTGGTATCGCCCAACTCACCGATCCACTTGACAAAGCGCAAACATACCAAGGTATGACTTAAACCTGCCCACAGGCTTTTTCCGACATCACATGTTCTAATAAAAAACACCTACGGTCTCTGCTGTATGCAGGGTTGCTACGCAAAAAAACTAGCCAGTGCACCACTTGTAGTTTGCATCACAGATGTTTCAAAGTAAATTTCATCCAATAAATGCATGTAGGCTCATGATTTGCTCACATAATGCTAACACAGTTGCATTATTCTCTAACCACAGGACTTGTCTACATGGAAATGAACACCAGTGACACCTCTGCACTATGAGATCGTATCTTTAGACCAGAAGGTTGTAATGATATGAAGATTCTTTTTTTTTACTTTTTCATGCATGATTTAATATTTGCATTGCTTTGTAAAAGATTTAAATAAATGTATTTTTCAGTATTGAAGAGTAATTGAAAAGTTTTATTTGTGCATGAATGTATGCAGCAGGGTGTTTTTAGTTATTACGTGGCTTGTTGGTTAGATTCTCAGTGGTGATCTTCAGCTGACTCCTTGGTTCAAACAAGCTTTATCAGATGGCTTTTTTAAAAAAAAAAAAAAAAAAAAACTTTTCTAAAACTGTTTTTCCTTTTCTGCCCAAAATGTTAACACTACTGACACAGGTGTCGTCCTTGGTTTTATTGAGCTTATACAAAGGAGCAAAACCATGGCAGTCTGAGATATGTGGGCAACACCTTGGTCAGCAACATCAAGTTTACAAGGGCAAAATGCAAAAGATAGAAAGTTTACTCTTTTTTTACACAAAGGCATAAAGAAAGCAGCTTAATCCTGATATCCAAACTGACTTTGTCCAGCTTTGGGGTCTGGGGAAAAAAAACAACACTAACAGGGAAGATTAGAAGAACTCTCTAGAAAATGTTATTTCATGTGGTGGGCATGAAGAGCTTTGGTAAAATCTTATAAAAAAAAAAGAAAAGAAAATCACTGTAGTATGTTTAAACCCCGCAACATCTTCTGACAAAAACTGGGTCACTCAAAGGACGAACCTCCCAAACACAAGCTGAGTGGGCTTTTAAGCAGTGCAACAAGGAGCACAAAGAAAACAACTTTTTCATAACCACAAGAGAGTCACACAGATCAAGACTCTGCAGTCCATCTGCATCTCCAGTAGAATGGATCTTTCAAGGACAGTAATGTCCATACTGAGAAGGAGAAGACAGGTGATTTAACCGAGAGGTGTCAAGAAAGCATCTGAAGTGAGGAGGACGCCTCCAGTATCACCTTGCCAGCTTTGACTCTCCCCTCCAGGCATTTTCTCAATTCACACATTTAACTCATGACCAACATGTTTGGTCAGGCAGGTAAACAACTTACAGGTGGTGATGACTTCAAAAGTCATCGCAATGTGTAGAAAACCCTGAAGGACACATGCAACTTTGATAACCCTCCAAATGTTAACCTTTCTTTACCCCTTCACACCATTTCTGCCTTTTTTTTAAATTTATTTATTTATTCATTTTATCAAACTAGTTTATTTTGTCTATCTGTTTGCTTTATTCACTCTTATTTATATGTATATTTCATATTATTTATCTTTATTAATGACTGTTAATTAATTATAATAAATTAATTATAATAATTTAATTTTCATTATAATTCGTTGCAGTCGTTTTGTTCTTGTTTATTTTTACTGACTTTTTTTTTTTTAAAGTAATTTTAAGGGCCAAGAGAGAAAGTGCCGTTGCATGTTTTCAAATTTCTGTGGTTTTCCTGTCAACAGACCTGTTTTTTTTATCTCTTCTCCATCATCCTTTGTGTAAGAATATGTCCTTTCATTCATATTTCCATCCTTCTGTTTTTATATCATTGTTACATCATTGTATGCTGATTATATCATTGTAAATTCTTTTTTGGTGATTTATATTTTGATGAAGGCAGCATTGTCATGTGTTTTATCTGAACGGTTTAGTTTCTCGCATCTTGTTGTGTTTTGTGGGTGTTCATAGGTTTTGCTGTTGCCTTCCTTGCATGTGACTTCCAGTTGCTGCACTGACTGTTTATGCAGCTCAACTGGGACAGCTGGTCACGCCATTCTGTTCGTCCTGTTTGTCTGCTTTCCAGTAGCGTATGACCAAGCCTGTAACATTTTGACATTTAAAAGGAAAGTGTTTTTTCCCATCTATTCTAACTTGTTCAAACCTCTGCTTCCCAGCTCCAGAGTCAGAACTGTGCAGTTTGGACTTTGGATTTTTTTTTTTTTTTTACCACGTTAAACTATAGGAAACCATCTGCTGTAAGTCAGTATTTGTGAAATTCTCATGTCATGCAACACCACCACCATCAACTACCTGCAAGAATCAGTTTCTCGCCCTCTCAGTCAATAAATCAGTTATGTTACTCAGATTTTCCAGCTCTCACCAGTGCAGTCACCAGTTTGTTTCTTTTTTCTCCAACAGTCTCCATCTGATTTGTTACCCCTCCTTTCTGTGCTGCTATTGACCACCTGAACTATTATTTTATCTACAAATCCCCTCTAATTGCAATCAGACTGTGGACCCACTACCATAGCTTTCTTTACATATTAAGCTCTAATTTATAATCTCGGAGTTTGAAATGATCAATTCTTAGGTTTCCAATATAATTAAAAAGAAAAAAACTTAATGCCACAAAACCTTACATATAATTTTACTTAATGTTTATGTTTGTTTGACAATATCTGAGCCAAAATGCAGCAAGACTGTGCCTTGGGGTGGCTGCCGATGGCCCCGGTCTCGGGGGTACTCCTGGCGTGCCTCTTGCCTTTGTGTGTGTCTGAACACGTTCCACTCTGCATGTTTTGCATGTGACACAGTCACCGAGTCGTCACGCAGTTTTATTCACTAACAGCAACTAGTTTTCTCATTTCTGTTTGTTTCTCATTTATATTTAACTTTTTAGATTCATAGTTTAGTTACCATGATCTAAAGTTGGCTTGTATGTGTATGTATATGTGTTAATACTGGCAAGTGCATATATGTTTGTACGTATGTATGTGTGTGTGTGTGCATAGAGGTGTGTGTGTATATGTATGTGTGTACATATGTATAAATATGTGTATATATATATATATATATATATATATATGTATATATATATATATATATATATATATATATATATATATATATATATATATATATAAATATATATATATATATGTGTGTGTGTGTGTATACATATGTGTATGTATGCGTGTGTATGTGTGTGTATATGTATGTGTGTGTATGTATGTGTGTATATGTATACATCTGTAGGTTGTTTTTTTCTTTTTGTTTTTGGGTTATTTTTTGGTTTGTTTTTTTTTTCTCTCCCTTTATCTCTTTCACTTTTCTTATGAGGTGTTTTTTCTCCTTTCTCTTTCTGTCTTTCGTCTGTCCTCTCTGGTCCAGCAGTACAAGCTCTACAATTCAAACAATAATACAAAATAAATATAGAAATAAAATAAAAATTCAGAAAGTCAAGGGGATCATTATATCTATAAAGCTTCCCTTGGCAGAGAAAATTTGCTCAGCAGAACACAGCATCCAGACCATCATTCTGCTTGCCTAAATGCTGGACAAGACAAATAAATAAATAAATAAATAAAGCAGCAATACATACAAACTGAGTATAGTCAATGATTTAATATCTGTAAAACCAACTTGAGCAGAAATAGCCAACTTATTTCTTGTATGATGCTGTCAGTCTCTGACATCGTTACCGTGGAATTTTGACCCACTAGGCTTTATGTCACCTCACTTTATTGAGATTTACTGGTTTGTTTGTACATAACGTCCCTCAGGGTCCCAAATCAAGTTGAAGTCTGTTTTAGGCCAATAATTCTTTTCTTTTTCAGCTCTTCTGCTGTAGATTTGCCATGTCATGACCATAGACCGTATATGAATCGATATATTTTTGTGGTCATGACCAAGTCTCAGCCTCGCTGCATCTCACAGAGCTTCATGTTTGACTTGAGAATCAAGTCAAGTGTGTGCGAACCTTTTATAAACAGATGTTGTAGGAAAATCCTTCTTAAAACAAAGACAAATATTTAAAAAAACCAAATATAAAATATAACTTTATTGCACACTAAAGTATATACATGTTTTGTAGAAGCTCTCGACAAATATTTTTGGAATAATAAACTCTTAATGTCACATTTTATATGAATTCCAATGTAATATTTTTTATAGAAAGAATCAGAGCATTAAATGGTCCATTGTTTTTGTTACTGTCATATTGGAGTTATGTCCTGAAATATGTTGGGAAAAAAAAGCATCATGGTGTAAGTGACAAGGCAACAAAATGATATAACTAAAAGTTTCACACAACTTTACACATCTTTCTAAGAAAATTTATTAAATATAAGCCATATCATCAAAAGAGAATGATATCTGATATGATAAAAATCAGCTTTGCAGCATTCAGCACATGTACATCGCCACCTAGAAGCATGATATAAAATAACAGGCATTGCATCTACTGTCGGGGAATCCATCCTGTGTTGCTTTTAGCTTGTTTGTCCAGGATTTTGCTCTGCTTCTTCCACCTCTGTGATCTCCTCCTCAATCTTAGCTGACGGTGTCGGACAATACATATATAACTGCCAATCCAAGAAAATAAACAAATGAAAAAGAAAAACTTGGAAGCATTTGTACATTAATTTTTGTGAATGCATGACTGGTTAAGCATGACTATATTAAGTATATGATGTACAAATACGCGTGTAGAGTACAAGTAAGTGCTTACGTTTGTTTGATCGTTTCTTTCCAGGAAGTTCTTGTACTTTGGTGGGGGGTGAGGAATGGGTGGGAACAGAACTTTACTCAACCTGTGACAACACACAGAAACAAAAGTGCAGTGACATTTTCATTTGTAAGCTTCAAATGTAAAAAAAAAGAAAAATAGGAAACAAATCCTCCCATCATCTTTTATTCTTCCTCTTTTTGGTTAAACCTATGAAAAGAAACTTTCTGCAAGTTAAGGAAGTTCAGTGGCTTTAAAGACACTATAACGTTCCTCTTGGTTCTTCTGTGTCCTACTGCAGCTCTGCAGCTTCTGCTGACATGGCAAACCTATCTGCTTATCCTTCTTAAAATGATGCCCTTCTTTCTGACAAAGGTCAGTTGCATTTATTTAAGACAACACAAAGGTCATGATCCAAGGGTTTTTAAAAAGAGAAGTGCATTTTGTAAGAATTATAGATGTTAAAATGTTACAAATACCTTCCTGAGAAACTACATTGTTAATGGAAAAATAAATATTCCATTTATTTCAGTGAACTTCTGAGTTTATGGCTTTTTAAAAACTGTTTCAGTATGTGCCCATGAGGTGACTTTCTAGGTTATTTATTTATTGAAATGAGCTAGTTTAAGTTTCCGCTTCAGTTGGGTCCAAACCTGACTGATCAGCAGTATCAGATGTAACATAGTGCATGTTCTTGTTTTTAGATTTCTGTTGAAAGGAAGCAGGGCAAATGGAAATGGGGTGGGTTTAGAAGAATTAAGACAAGGCTGCAGAATAGGAAAGGGGAAGCACAATTAAATGATTAATAAGACTTATTTTATAAAACACACTCATCAAGGTTAAAGGAAAAAAGCTGCTTTTACTACATAAATCTGTGGTTTGCGACACTACAATGTGTTTACCTTGATCAGCTGATGACAGAAGGTAAAGCACCTCCATTAGCTTTGAATTAAAGCTGACATCCTTTACTCCGGACTTTACTCCAACTTTTACATTTCAATCTTTCTGATCCCACTCCTCTAATTATAAAACCTAATAATTGTACTCGGGTTTTGCAGTAAAAAAGCACCCTATCTATGTCTCTGTTAATTACTAAAAGCAGGCATAATTCCAGCTTCCAGATGTTTTAAATCACCCATTTGCATTGCATTTAAAAACGCAATGGCAGGAGAAAAAGTGTTTTAGTGTTTTAAATACTTTATCTATTGGATGTGGTTGAAGTAAATGTTGATTTAAAAAGCCATTCAAATGATTGAGTTTCAGTCTTAACAAAAATAAACATGGAAAAAAAGATGATCACGAGGAGCTGTGAGTGCATGTGAATGTGGAGAAGTTATGCATTAACCAAAAGCTCAGTCATTAAGCTGGACGAGTTACCTCTGAGAGCGCACCAGCAGAAGCGTGGCCAGGAGCATCATGGGAATTCCAAGTGAAATAGAGACGATCACCAGACGGTCAAAACTGTGAAGTGACTGTTCCACCGCTGCAACACACACACACATAGATCTAAAGTAGTCTGTTACTAAAGTCCTGGCTTTCATAACTTTACATTCAGGTTTCCAAATGCAAACATGTCAAAGCCAATCACCGATCAAACCAGTAAGTGAAATGGTTTTATCAAAGAGCACTCACTGACAGCGTCGCTCCAGGCACTCCAATGTCTAGGTCCAATGCATATCTCATGTAAAACCCTTGTCCTCATTCTTATCCTGTAGTTTAGGGACGGATCTGCGTTTGGCTCTGTATAAGACAGCCCACCCCTAAAGCATGTGAGATTTTCCTGTTTTGAAAAGAATTAACAGAAAATTCTTAATATCTTTGCCACACTTACATCATCCTCAAGTTGCATTTCTCGTTAACTTGGTTCCTTAAAAATCTTATCATGTTCGTCTTTTGTTTCCATGTAATTTGCATGACCACCAGAAAAGAACAGAAATCTGCAGAATCAGATTTTCCATACCTGATTTCCAGTGTCCAGCTGGTATTCAAAACATTCAGTGTTGCTGCTTAAGTCTTTGCAAGACAGATCCCATTTTACATGAAGGCTTCCATCTATGATTAATGCGGAGACATTTGCTGGCGGAGGCACTGGCACTGCAGGACACACAATCACATAAAACACGTTGATAATTCATTCTTGTCTTGGCTTTTAACCCAGTGTGAGTTTGACATAGCTTTTAACATATTCATTAGACTGTATTGTATCCTCACTTTTTTCAGTGTTTACATTAGTTGTGGCATCTTATGTGTTTTATTTCGATCATGTCTTTTACCTGTTGTGCAGCACAGTCAACCATGTGTTGTTTTTTAAAGCGCAGTGTAAATAAAAATGATATTGTATTCTGAAAATCTATTTTTAGCATCCAAAAGTGTACATCCTAGATGAGGCTTTAAGATTGTCAAAACTAATTACATTCTAATATGAAATAAGAAGCTTTGAAATTGGAAGTAAAACTTAAAAACTTAACTGGGATCAAATGACAAATCTGTTCTTAAATTATATTTTCAAACATTTTATAAAATTGTAGCATTCATGTTTATCTTTGTATTTGTTCTTAGATAAGAACCAATTCTCAGGAAAACTCTTAGCAACATATTAGAGCCGAGATGTTCAAACAAAATCAGCATTTCTGTTGTTTCCTGCTGGTTTGTTCAATAAAATACAACAATATAACTACAGTTGGCAGATTTTTAAATAACTTTCAGTAAAGTAAAATTAAAAAAAATTGTTATTTAGAGATAAAAAGCAAGATTTTCCAGATCACGTCCAAAATAATTTCCTTTGAGCGAAATTTATCTTACTGATAAAAAGCAAGTATATCCAATGGAGAGACACCCTCCATCCCCTCCCCCCATATCTGACTCCAAATCACTTGAATCCCCAAATTCACCAAAGATACTGATTATCCTCCTGCCCACTGTTTCACCCACGAGGAAGACTACGGTGGGAAGAACAGGAGTAGGCTACTCGAGGGAAGTTTGAGCAACATGAGGGCAGGGAGAGAAATCATGGTATTACTTAATTATTTATTTTATTTATTTACATTAGTAAATCTAGTATAATATTGTAAAATATAATATGTATAATATTGTAAAAAATATCAGCTGATTTAGATTATTGATGTAAGCGTAGTAGACATTTTAATAATGTCAGAGCGCCTTCGTTGTGAGAGTGAATATGCAGTGTTTTCTTCTTGATGTTTTTTCCTAATTGCAGCGTATTTTTACATATGAAGCGTGTTTGCAGCTATCATCCACCGTACTGATCATTCGTCCTGTAGCTCATTTTCCGTTATCCTGTAAAATAACTTATCCATGGTTTGGCATGAAAGAAACTTTCAGTCGTTTATGATGATCAGACAGTGGCTGCAGTCAAATATTTTTTTAAATTGTTACTCATGTCAGGTAACTGCGTAAAATTATCTTATTATCAAAGTCATGACATAAGACACTATTTGTTCAACAGATGTTGTTTTTCTAAAAACTTTACCAAGGCTCAAAGAGCTCTACATTCAAACTGACTGAACAGGTTGTGTTTTTATACATGTGTATGTTACCTGTGGGTTGTCCTTTTATTACCACCCCTACTGGCTTAAAGAGGGAAATACAACTCATTTGACTATTTTTATACTTTTTACATCTACAGACATTTATCAATCTTATAATGTTATCACGTGTTTTTAAAACTGCTGCTCCACAATAAATATCTATGATGTATTTATCCACTCAGATCATAAGATATCTATCATAAATAATATAAATATTTAGCAACTTCTTAAGAAAACACTGTGTGTATTTTAGTGTATTACTCAGTATCTTCTTCTCATATGTATAGGTGTAAGTTTTCCACTCATCGGGTCGGGAAATGTTCAGCTTTAGGATCACAGATTGTATCTCTTGTTTAGGAAGTGTCCAAGTTACGGATCCAACTCTTTTCACAGAGGTTTGGCTTTTAGAATTGATTGGTGTGTTTCCTTCACAAACACTGGAAGAAGAAAAGACACAAATTCAGTTAAAAATCTGTTTCACTTCCTTAATAAAAATAAAAACAGATTCATATATATATATATATATATATATATATATATATATATATATATATATATATATATATATATATATATATATATATATATATATACACACACATATATATGTATGTATATATATATATACATATATATATATGTATAATATAAATTACCTGATATGAACAGAAAGCTGTGTATTGTCATCCCATTGCTCCCCCTGGATTGACCAGGAGCAGTTTAGCAGATTAGGGAGGACCAGGAGGCAGTTAAAGGTTTCTTCTAGTTCATCTACATCACTATAGTCTTCAAGTCCTGCAGAATCCAGCACATAAACCTAAAAAATGTTTCAATAACATTGAGAAATGAATATAGAAAGTGAAAATGTATTTGAACTGCAGAGTTTTTCAGTTAAAATAATATTTCAACTCTTACCGAGTCGACCCCGTGACAGACATCTAAGTCGCTGCTTTCAGCTTCTATTATGAGAAATATAAATTCACAATTATAAATGTTTGAGCATGCGTCCGACAGCATCTCAGTGTGAGCGTCAACGCAGCCCATCAAATATACCAGGCATCTTACATACTTTTTTGTAGCTCCACACAGATAAATTCTTTTGAATATTATATTATAATGGTAATTTTATTCTCTTTCAATAAACTTGTGAATAACCTGATTTACTTTAATAAATAATTTCATTTTTCCAAATATAAATATAAAATATAATATAAATTTAATGTTGTGCATCTAATAAATAACTTTAGAGGACACCCACCACTTTGGGAGACCCTCAAAATGAGAAGAGAGCCCCACAGCACCGGAAGAGCAGGAAGCAATTTCATCGCCAACCTACACACACAAACACACACATACACACACACACAAATAAATTTATCTTTCTTTGCAGCAACTCTCCACTGACAAGACAAGTTCCCCTACTGCTAATTATAAAAATAAGTGAATACATAAAACTTAGCATAGTGCAGGGCGAGTTTTCAGTCCCTGTGTTGGACCACATGACTGTATCACTTCACACTGAGTGATTTCCTGACTTTTCAGACTTCCCCTTTTCTTGAAGTGCTTTCATTTAGAAGCAGAGTTCTTGAAAGACATCTCGTGGGATACAATCACATTTAAAGAATCTACATTCCTCAGTTGTGTGTTAATTCTTCACTTTGCGAGTTTTATCAACATTGTTTTCCACAATGAAACTGGAATCATGTGTAACAGCAGTGTGTAAACAAATACCCCTCATAATAATGCAAATTGGACAAAGCCATGATTCTCTTATGTGGTTTAAGTACCACATACATAAAAACAGTAAAACAAAAGCCTGGATGTTAATGTTGATGTGAAAAGACGTAATAAGAAACCCTTACCTCCTGCTGTCCCTCCACTCTGACGTTGACCTTGGTTGTCTGACTGCCAAAAGACAGAATGATACATTTCTGGGCAAAGACAAGGAGTGACGTCACATAGTCTACTGTACACAGGAAACCAAACCTTTTCCTCCTTTTTTTTTTTTTTTAAATCGTTTTTCTTTCTTTTTTTTTTTTTTTTTTTCTCTCACATTTACACCACAAGAATAGATTTTCATCACCCTGAGCTTTTACATTCTGTTTAAACCACAAACAGGTGTTTGGGTATATTTGTTTCTGTATCTGTAGACAGAATAGAGACAACACTTGTTTCTTTTTAAGACTGTTATGCCGTAACATTTGTAAAATTTAAAAGTGACTCATATATCTGAATTTGGCTGCAGAGCTTTTGTTCATGTTAAATGAGCAGTTTTTGCTGACTTTGCTCAGTGGGTTTAATGGTTTTGCTGTAAATGTGTATAATGGCTAAATTAGTTAAAGTGTTACATGTTAGTGTGTGGATAAATTCTAATTTTAAAACAGTCTATTGAACAATAATCCAATAATGTTCCCTCCTTGGAGAAGAACTGAGTTATATACGAGTTAACTCTGGAAAATAGAGGCAAACTCAAGATATATTCAAGAAGCTATATGTATAAATCCAGCTGAGTGGGTTTATACTGGTTATTCATGTAATTTTCAATAGCACATAGAAATAGTATTAGATGCAAAGACAATAAAATGTGGAAATGCTTTTAGATCATTCATATATTTTTATATTTACAAGAGGAGGCAGATTTCGCTCTCTGGCTTGCCTTAACTCGACTAACAGTCTGAATGACACAGACCTGACCCAGGCAGCTTTGATATGTGGTCCTAAATCCGACATGTATCTGATCTTTTGCCATGCGACTTCAGTCTGAACGGTCAGGTCGCATTAATCCACGACAAACGTCATTATTCTGCGTTTGTTGTTTATGAACTCTTTATCGGTAAAATGCGCTCACATCACTCTCCCACCAATCCTGACTGCGACTCCGTACCCAAACGTTTCTCTCCACAGTTTATGCTGCCACAGCTCCACAAAAGGCCTTGACCAAAACTTTTAACTTTGTTTTATTGAACCTTTTCTGGTGCCGTCCATATTTACTCCTGCAAACACAAAGACGTCACACGCACGCTCACTGCACTTTGCCGTGTCTTCCACGCATGCGGGACGCTTCTTGTGCGCATAGATTCATCCTGGAGATCACATACAAGTCACTTTTAATCGAGATGTGAACGACTTGCAAACGTACTCATACTCAGCTACGCGTCGTGGTGTTCTGAATGAGATCAAACCCGTAAAGAGCACATGTCTGAGTGGTTAATAGTTACTTACTGGTTACATTTAATTATAATAACTTTACTCACATTTCAATAAAAAAAACACCTGTTCCCTGACCGGGAATCGAACCCGGGCCGCGGCGGTGAGAGCGCCGAATCCTAACCACTAGACCACCAGGGAGGATGTCACGTAGAGCACAGAATTAGTATAACATATAATGCACAGCATATTCTAGTCTGAGATGTAATACACAGCAACAAACCAAAATCTGGTGGGGGGGTAGGGGAGGCACAGATTTTCTGACTGATATATTATAAGGACTCCCCCAAGCTTCCAAACTGGGTGGAATATTTTTTTTCCTCATAAAAGTCATGCCATAGAGGGTTAACTAGTCTTTCGTACAGCTGTCTTGTTTTTTACCTTGTTTGTTTGGTTTTTAAAAAATATATTTCCTATAGCTACAGCTCGGTCGGACCAGTGATCCAGCGCTGCATGGATCCTACTGTCAATGTAATACTCCTCCACTAGGTGTCAGCTGGTAATCACATTTCAATTTCTCACACGGTTTCACTGACCACCATTTCCTTCCGAAAACTTCCACATCTTATAGGAAGAGTGCATGCGGACTGTTGGCATCTGAAAATAAGAATTAAAATAATTAGACAGCAGGCCCTTTACCAAGACGCCAGGTGTTTGTTGTAGGTTTGTGAGTTTAGGAAAGAAGAACTATCGGCTTTTCAGCGTGGGATAGGAAACACGACTAACAAGGTATGAAGCGGGAAGACTGACGATTATGTAACTAGTTTATGTTTATGTACGACTCAGTACTCAATTTATGTCTTTCTATCTTTACTCTCGTTGTCTCAGCATGTCGGCTAAAGAAACAGTGAGGAAAAATAAAACAGCCATTCAGGCGACTCTATGTGGAGACCACATATTTATCCTAAACAAGGTCTACGAGCACAAAATGATAACTTTACGTGACTACAACAACCTAAAAAGCATCAATAAAGAAACTGTGGAGGGACACGTTGTTGAGCTTGTGGATAAGATCATGAACAAAGGAGAAGACTCGTGCAAAAGCTTCCTGGATCTCCTGCAGACCGACGAGGACATTAAAGCGACTTTTCCTGATCTGCAAAGCATCCTACTGGATGCCACCCAGCCTTTATCCCAGCCTGTCCAGTCTTCTTCTAGTCATAATGGTAATTTAACACATATCATCAAGAAAATTTGTTTTTATATGTGTTTAACAAAAAGCCGACATTTTTATGGTGCGTTTTGTTTCGATTTCATTTAGGTCATCTGCATTCAGACAAGAAAAGCCAGAACAAGGTGAGCACATAATACTGACTCAGTACATTGTTGTATGTTTAAATCTAGATATAATGAAGGGACATAGTTAAAACCTTCCAAAATCAGAAACAGTTTTGTCTCCACTACAAGTCAGCACATAGTTATTAGTGTGTAGTAACACAGAGCTCATAACCTTTGTTATTATTTACTGTTTGTAGAATGACCCTTATCTTTTGCAAAGCCAGCCCGTTGGTCTCTGTGTGATTATAAACAACAATAAATTCTTTGATGGAACACAGAGAAGCGGAACGGAGAAAGATGCTCGTATGTTTCAGGCACTTTTTCACATAATTACCACAATTGTTGGTGGTTTTAAGCTTAACTCTTTTCTCTTGTCCCTAATGACATCCCCTGCAGAAAGCCTGGCAGAAGTGTTCAGCTGGCTTGGATTCACTGTGCTGATGTGTGAAGACCAAACCAAAGAAGAGATGGAACAGACAATGACATACTTTGCCTCTCTGACTGACCTCATGCCGTCGCAGAACTTTAATGTTCTTGAGTGGTCCGCCGGCAGATTTGTCCCTTTTGAACGGGTTCCTCGGCACGGTGATGCCTTCATCTGCTGTATTCTGAGCCATGGGCAAAACAGGGCAGTTTTGGGCATTGACAGGAATCCCCTTTACATTAAGCAAATTAGAAGAACATTCAATGCAACTGAGCAGTCGCCCCTCACAGGCAAGCCCAAAGTGTTCCTGATCCAGGCCTGCCAAGGGCCTAACACAATGAAAGGGGTGCTGTTGAAAGATCTGGAGACTGATGATTCAGGTTCACAGTTCATCCCTGTAGAAGCAGATTTTCTGGTTGCTGTTGCCACTGTTGAAGATCATCTATCGTATAGACACCGTACTAATGGGAGCTGGTTTATCCAGTCTGTGTGTCAGCAGCTGAAGGAGCACTGTCCCGGGTAAATATAAATTCCAATTATTTTGTCCTCAGACACCTGAAATATCAAATACATTCATAGTATTTTATACTTTTCATAAAGAGAATGAAATCTTTGCAAAGCACAATAAGACTTTGGTCATTTGTTTGAAATGACCAAACAAATGACCAAACAAAAGGTTCAACAGACACAGGACTAAATATATTATTTTCACTGTATTCACAAACCACTTTGCCTTAAACTTTTTTTGTGTTTCTACATCAGTTGTTTAATTTGAATATAGACTTAAATACAATTGAGTTTGTCAGCGAAGATAATAAAATTAATTCAAATCAACTTGATTTTGTTAAATGCTCAAACAAATGAACAAATCATAATTTTTAGTTTTCTTAATTGTAGAAAATTCACCACCATTTCTGTATGAGAGGTTTGCATATCTGCTGATATGATTGGTGCCTTCTTGTGTTGCTGTTTCCTTATCGTTGCATTGACAGTGACATGCATTTCCCATTTGTACACATCATTGTAGAGGCAAGGACATCCTCACCATTCTGACCGATGTGAATGATGACGTAAGTCGAAAAGATGCCAGCAGGAATCCTGGTGAAGCCAAGCAGATGCCTGTAGTGAATTTCTGCACCCTGAGAAAGAGACTTGTGCTGTCGCCACGTCACGCTTCAAACTAAGTCACCACAAATCCTGCAGGCAGCGCACGCTTTACTTCTGAAGTAAGGATGTACAATTAACTCAGGTAATAATTAACTGAGTGAAATGGGCCAAATAAAAGGATAAACTGCGACATCTCAGACCAGACTAGAGTTGTGGGTATTTTTGCTAAGGTTTCTTTAAAAATGTTTTTTTTTTAATTGAATTTTGTCATTTTTTATATCTTTTGAGCTGTCATTTTACCCTGATTGTAAAACTTTTAATAGTATAAACTTTTTATTTTTCTACTATTATCTCTAATCTCAGCTGATTTTTTTCACCTATTAAATAGTTCCTTGTCAGCCTGTCGTTTTGAATGACTCACCAACTGTTGTTGTGTATGAGTTTTGTTTCCCCTTCCTCCTCTTAAAGCTTGTTACATCCTCCACGAGAAGCGAGGACTTTTTTTCTTGTTCTCAAACAAAATAACATTCATTTTCTGAACTGCTCAGGGTTACAAGAAACTGGAGCCTATCCCAGCAATCACTGGGCGAGAGGAAGGCAGGGTACACCCTCGACTGGTTGCCACCAATCAAACCTTCCCCAACCAAGGCTCAAACCAGCAACCTTCTTGCTGTAAGGCCACAGTGTTAACCACCATTACACCATGCTTCCCAATCATTTTAACATCAAATTTAAATTTTAAAAAAAAATTCAAAACCATATTTATAACTTAACCAAATTAAAAATGCACCCAAATGATTCATTATGACACCTTTTCTTTGCGAAATTACTTTTATTATTTAAATTCAGAAAAGTCTATAATGTTTGTTAAAATTTATTTTCTTTTGTAGTTGTAATAAATTAAATTCCGAAAAACTTTCTTTCAAATGTGTCTCATTCGACAACACACATTTCAGTCATGTCTGGGCTTATTTCTTGATATATGTTTTACAACGGGGTTTTCCGACCGAAACCGGAAAAGGTTTTCGCAATAAAAGTTTAAAAAGTGTACAATATTTTTAAGTTTAAAACGCAAGTTGTCTAGTAGGCAAGCTTTCAGCAGCTGATGTATAAAAACCTCATGTAGGTAGGATTTTATCAAAGTAACGACAGTCAGGAGGACATACTCTTCGTCCCCTCGAGCTTTTAATTTAAAAAGAAAAAAAGGGATTTCGAGCGCTTCCTCCGAAAATGAAACCAAACGAAGAGAAACATAAAACAGCTGGACGAGTGAAATAGACTAAATAAAAGGATAAAGTACGACATCTCAGACCAGACTAGAGTCGTGGGTACTCTTGCTATCCGCGAGGATTAACAATTTTCTCTTCTTTTTCTCTTTTCTGGAGACTGCTGAGTTTGACGGGAGACTTTTGATCCGTAAGTGAAAACTTGCGTCACTTTGCGTCAAGTTTTTACGATGAACCGCAGGAGTAACGTAACAAAAAATTCCTATAGTAGTAAACCGTCGACGTTAAAGTAATTTAACTTGATTTTTAGTGCCACAGTCTTATATAAAACCATTTTAACATGTTGCAGTCCTAGGTTGTAGTAGTATTCTAGTGTTAAAGGTGGCAGTGGCTCAGGTGGAAGAGCTGTCTTGTGACAAGCTGCCAGTCTGCGGTTCGAGTCCTGCTCCCCATGGGACATGATGATTGTTCCTTGTTGACAACGAGGTCCAAAGTTGGATAAATGCAGAGTTTTGCGTCAGAAGTGTTAATCTTGTGCAACAATCCTATGGCAACCCCTTAAGGGTCCGACACTTCGAAAGGAAGGGACACATATATGGTTTTCTGTGAGTTTCGCAATGTTTCGGTTTTTTTTCTTCAGGAACCACAATATGGCTCATTGGCTTTAATGGAATTACGCCAGGCCAGTTGTCTATACCAGAGTAGGAAAAAAAAAAACATTATAGTTAGACAGGAAAAATAAAAAGAGAAAAATCACACAAACTACCTTATTAAGTCTTGCATTTACTCAAAATGGGCCAGTTGTTCAAAATATTTAATCTGGATTTGGAAATCCCATTTTTGGGTATGCAGGGTCTGATAATCTATGATATTATTATTATGATTTCAAAGCAACATTGTATTAAATCAATCTAATCCAGATTCACACTTTTTAAGATTTCCAAAATCTGAATTATCAGGAATTAAAACTATGTGGGTTACCAGCTATGTAACAGAAAGCAGGCTGAAAAGCCTTTAAATGTTATTTGTTCTGTGACAAAACACAAAAATTATTTTTTTAAAAATCTGTTTCTATTCATAATTTTATTATCTCACATCACAGTAAATAAAAAGCTTATTCATTAACAACTATATTGTGGATATTTTGAGAACATCTAAAGAAAAATGCTCAGTGTCCCTCTCTGTTAATTACACACCTGAGCCTCATGTTAAAGAGTTTTAAGGTCAGAAAGTTTTGTAATGAGTCTTTAAGGGAATTGTTAACTACATTTTGTGATTTGAAGTTTCCTTTATTTGACTCTATGAGTTTCAAATACTTTCAGCAAACCTTTTGATTTTTTGATAGTTTTGGTTCTATGTTTCTCATATTTATTTATGTCTGACAGCCATAAAGTCTGTGCTAGTGACAGGCGCCACAAGATGGATAAACTGGTCCTGTACCAGATAGATGAAGAGCTGGGATCCTCTGAAGTGGAACAGCTTTGCTTCCTGTGCAGTGATGTTATCAAGAGGAGGAGTCTGGAGAAGGTGAGTTTTGCAGATGAATTTTTGCTCTTGCATTTGTCTCACTGTCATGTCTAGAAAACAAAAAATAAAGTCTGTCTAAGTCTAAAGTTTCTCTTTTCAAAGCATCTTTTGGTTCATGTGTTTCTGGGTTGTGTCCATACAGGTCAAAGACGCTAAGGCTTTATTCACTATACTGGAGGAAAAAGGCCTGCTAGATAATAGTGCTTTCCTTTGTCAACTGCTGGAAACCATCCATCGAGTGGATCTCCTCCGTAAGCTGCAGAGTAACACCAGTTCACAAGTGGAAACAGATGCTGTTCCTATCCTATCTACCTATAGGTAAAGACACTAAAAGGAAGGTTCAAGTATGGAAGATATATGGAGTAAATTTCAGCAGCTGTGCTTCTGAAATTGTTTCATTTTTTTATTCCAGAGTTCTTTTTTGTTTTTTTTGTGTTTCCGTCTAATCATCAACATTTTCATTCTCCTTCTCGTTGCAGAGTAATGCTTTACGACATATATGAAGACATTACTAAGGACAATCTTGACAGGATGAAGTTTTTGTTGACGGAGAAGCTGGGCAAAAGGAAACTGGAGATTAGCAAAGTAAGAGCGCTGACACACCTTGACACACTCACCTGGAGTGCAAAAAAAATCTTACATATACATACATAGATAGATACATTAGCAACATGACATATTGTTAATAGTTAATTTACCATTTGTTCAGAAATAAACATTAGACATTTTTAAATTCTTTAAAGGTTGAAATGTTTTAACAGATATACATCTGAACAAAAGTGAAGAATAATTGATCGTATAATTCTGAATAATTATAATGAATAACAATAAGTTATTATGCAGTCATCACCTGAGTCTAGGGCCGAATGATTCCTGCATGTAGAAAATGTGGACTGTATAAGTGGTTAAAGAGATACCATGTAACTTTTGGCCACTGAACGTTTGTTATGAAAACGTCAAGCTTAGTCCTTGGCTGATGGGAAATTACAGTAGCACTGCTTCCTGCTGAACATTGTATGAAAATCATAAAACTAAACAAGCTAGTTGCTAATGGTTCTGTTTCTTCTTTGATATTTACATGAATTATAGGAAAGCTATTGTGCCCTACTTGTGCAATATGTTTATGGATTCATGTTAGCTTTGGTACAAAGGCAATTAGTTGCAACTAGCCAAATTTATTTTTCTACTAAGCTAAATGCATAGTAATGGTATACTGAAAAGCAAAATAAAGTCGTATACTGCAACGTTCTGCAGCTCATTGGGCTCATACTGCCATCGTTTTGAATAAATGCTGGCATAAAGATGTAAAAAAGTTTAACACATTTTAGTACAACAGGGAAAGAGCTAACGTACCAGTATAATAATACTGGGGCAAATAGAGCTGGTTTTACACCCACACTGTTATCAGACTCCAGCAAGCAAATTGTTTTTTTTTGCTACAATTGACTTGTGTCTTTCATCTAGAGCAATTACTTTCCTGCTTTCTCTTTCTGTCCTCCTCAGACACCATTTTCACCTTCTTACTTCGTTCAGCCATGACAAACTTTTGTTCAAAGCCAATAAGAAAGCAGAACAAAGCTAAGCTTTTTGTGTTTATAGTAGTGGCGCCATAAAGCAAAGCGCTCCAGGTCACATGATGAGAAACGGATCCACCTCTGTTAAGTGACAATGTCTGGTTTCTGAAGACGACAGCCCCCTCGGCACGCAGGCACGTGTCAAGCTCTGTATATTGACCCCAAAAATCATCCATTATTTCTCACATTAGGCTAATGGTTGTTTTGTTTTTGTTTTTTTTATTAAAAAATTAGTTAGACATAATATTAAAAATACAAAACAGTCATCTTTTTTTTAAATATATAACTTCCAAGAACAAACCCAGCCTGTTGCACCATAAAAAAAAATTACAGAAACAATAATAATTTAAAGATTAAGTTACTCATATAAGATAAGTGAGTAATCCACATTTATAATCTGGTCCAAAATAGGTTGCCAGATATTGAAGAACTTATTAACGCATGTATCATTAAGCTAATGTTTTGGTCAAAGGTTGCAGGTATCCCTTTACATGCAGAATATCATAGAATTTACTCATATGGTATGAGGGTGTGGTCCACTGTCCCTTCTAATATGAGTTTTTCAGGGTCTCTGGGTCAAAAGAACAACAAAAGTAAAATAACAGTAAAACATTTTTGGAGCAATGTGACTCCCCATCTTTGTGATGTCACTTGCACTGCAGGGCTCAAGTTTCCCCCAGGAAGTGTGTGATGCTAAGAGATAAACTGAAACACCAAACTTGTCCAAGAAATAATCCCCAAATGTTTGAGCTGTGGCTGGAGGCTGGCCTTAAAAAAAACATTTAACATCCCCCAGAAAAAAATAATTCAGGGATTTAAAAAACACAAACATAAAACAAGAATTTGGGGGGGGGGGGGGGGGGGAAAGAACATGTTTCATAAAGGCCAGCTATATGTGAGCACCTCCTGGTGGACATTTTTCACTTTGATTCTGAATAACATCTGACTTGTTTTCATAAACAGCTTTAACAGTAAATTATCAGCTTCTCCAGAATTGGTTACAGATTTACTGTGAAACTGCTAAACTTTTATAATTACAGATTTTAAAAAAACATAAAACACTCCTCTTTTTACTATTTGCAGACCGCTCTGGACGTGTTTACTGAGATGGAAAAGATGGAAATAATGTCCAAAACAAACGTTGACGAACTCCATAGAGTGCTGCAACAGTTTGATCAGAAACTGGCAATGACTGTATGGAATTACATGCAAGGTATGTCCCCCTCTTCCACGTGGGAATGAAGGCAAATGTTAGTGTTCCTTAAGGCAGATCTTGATCAGCTTTGTTTACAAGGTTGCAGATTATTTCAGGAGCAAAAAGCCCAAAGTTGCTCATGTGTGCAGCAAGCATCTTACCTTGCTGCTCTGCCTCCAGTTCTGTGTGAATCACTTCGCAGTGATGCTTGACAGGCTGCACTTTAAAACAGTTGCCATTTCTCTTTGCAGGGTTGCAACAACCACTTCAGCAGATCCGGCCTCATGTCAGCATGGATCAACAGGTATGTATGTGGAAATCTTTGCTTAATGTTTAACAGATAATCATCCAGTAAATTAATTAACTGATAGCCATTACTTTTTTTCCTCCCACAGGAGCTGAATGACATTGCCACTCTGCCACCTCAATCATTTCTGTCCATAGCTGATACTCAGCCCAGTTGTAAGCCTTTAAAAAAAAGTTTATGTATTGTTGATTTTTATTTAATTACAAGCAACATATTTATTTGCACTAGCAGCCATTTTAAATGACTTTTTAATTACAGCTTCAAAACACTTTTGTTCCTTTCTTAATGCCATGTTGAAGCTAATTCTTCATTTGTACTTCAGGTGGAGGAGAGAGCATTTACTCTGATGCTAACCCAGAAACAGGGTTGTCATCTCTTACAGATGAGGTAACCCTCTTGCAGACACACTTTCCTCTCATCTGATGTTTTGTTGTCAGTGGTATAATGATTTATCTGTGTGGTTGTGCTTGTGCCTTTTAGAAAGAGAAGTTCTTTCGGACTAGTAACCCTCAGTTTGTGACTAGTCATCAACAAATGGTCCACTTTGAAACCATGTGCAAGAACCCAAATGGATGCAAGTATGTTTTGTTTTTGTTTTTTAGGTGCATTCACATCAGGATAGTACGCTAGACTCCATCTGATTGGTAACTTAGTTTAGTTGGGGAGCAGCAACATTATTCCGGACTAAGATTGTGTTTAAGCTGCTCTTCTCAAATAAATCTAACATTTTACTAAATATTCAGATCTGCATCAGATCCCACTGGTCTGGGTTAATCAGATTTCTATCAGAACTTTTTACAAATTCTTCCTTGTCTGACCACGTGCTATTTCTCTCATCCACAGCCACCTATCGCCCCAAACCCTTGTACATTTTGGTTGTGTTTACCTGCGTACACTCAACCCACAGTGCACTTTGTTTGGTAGTCTCCTTCCTTCCTTCCTTCCTGCACATTCACATTTCCCCAAACGAATGGGACTTTCTCAGCAAATAGACTAGAATTCAAATCAAAAAGGCTGCTGTGACTGTGCACTTAGAAGACATTCACTTCAGCCTTTTTGATTCAAATCCTTGTCCGTTTGCTCAGAAAGTCCACTTCGTTTGGAAAAATGCAAATGTGCCAAACAAATTTGGATTTGGATCAAAGAAACAGTCTCGGTCCGTCCACAAACACATGTATCAATTTGTTTCAAGCACACCAAATACAGGAAGCAGACTGCAGAGTCAGGTCACTACCTGCATTTGGTGTAATACTGCATTATGTGTAAATACATAGCAATTGCGCAAGGGGTCCACTATCTGTTGGTCATACTGTGCCCATTGTTGCACTTATGTCTGCAGGATACTTGCATCAGACAAAATAAAAAACAGTGATAGATTTGTCTCCATGTTTGGCTTTAAGGTGGAGGAAACAGCATTTTCTTCTTCATGTGGGTCTTGTCTTCTGTTTTGCTAAATACTAGTAAAGTACCACCTTTGGCAAGAATGAGGATAGAAGCTGTGTCCCAACTGTGCAGAGCACTTATGCTATGAAGTGTTCTACATAGTCTGTAGACTCCAGAGTGCACTTATTGTCAATAAAATGAGACAGCCTATCTAGTGTACAATAATTACCCATAGTGCTCCAGTCCTCCATGGCCTAGCTATTACAAATGCCATGTTTATCTAATTAGTGATCCCATTCTTTCACAAAAAAAAGGCAAAAATGATTTTTTAAATGACAGAAAATGCCATTAATTATTTTATTTATTTTCATTCATCCTTGTGATTAAATTACAAACATGAAGAGGAGGCAGTCCAGACGAGCTCTCCCCGGACTAAGAGCGCAGTGAAGCTCTCTGCTCAGGCTCACAGCTCATTCTGTCAAGCTGGCGTTAACTTCAGTGAAAATTAATCCTGGTTAGACTCATGTAATTAAATCCATTTGTGGTTAATGGACACAATGCTGCCCCCCCCCCTCTCCCAACTTGTCTGCTGGGACAAATATGTATGTGACATTATAAAAACCAAGTCCTCACCAGCACTCTGCTGCTCGTTCTTTCATCAGGCATGCAATGAATTTTGGGAGAAATCAGGCTACAAAGGATTCATTTCAAGCTAATTTGGAGCCAAACAAAGTGCGGATTTGAAGGAGTCGTTGAATTAGGACAGCACTTGACACGCCACAATGACGTATGCAGTTGACGAATCCACACTTTGAATTGTGCAGACCCTAAACTGAGACACAGCCATATTAGTGTAATAGTTTGGCTCATTTAACCAAAGTGCAGCGTGAATGTGATCTCGGTCTGCATGGGTACATCCCCTGCAACTGAGCTGAGTCCCCTATCGGACTGAGTCTAGCAGACTGTCCTGATGTGAATGCACCCTAAATAGTAACATGGTCTGATATAAGTCTACATGAGTATCTGACTGCACCTTGATTATTCAGTGCTCATTGCAAACTATTTTGCTTCCATTCTAAGGCAGGAGGACGACATAAGCCAGAACAAGGTGAGCACATAATACTGAGTCAGTACATTGCTGTATGTTTAAACTTGGATTTAATGAAGGGATATAATATATAGATTAAATGTTTCCTACTCGTCCACATCAGAAACAGTTTTGTCTCTATTTCTAGTCAGCGCATACTTATTAGTGTGTTGTAACACAAAGCTCATAGTTGTTATTATTTACTGTTTTCAGGAGGATATTTATCACTTGCAAAGCCAGCCCGTTGGTCTCTGTGTGATCATAAACAATGAGAATTTCCACGATGGAACACAGAGAAGCGGAACGGAGAAAGATGCTCGTGTGTTTCAGGCACTTTTTCACATAATTACCACAATTGTTGGTGGTTTTAAGCTTAACTCTTTTCTCTTGTTCCTAATGACATCCCCTGCAGAAAGCCTGGCAGAAGTGTTCAGCTGGCTTGGATTCACTGTGCTGATGTGTGAAGACCAAACCAAAGACGAGATGGAACAGACAATGACATACTTTGCCTCTCTGACTGACCTCATGCCGTCGCAGAACTTTAATGTTCAAGAGTGGTCCGCCAGCAGATTTGTCCCTCTTGAACGGGTTCCTCGGCACGGTGATGCCTTCATCTGCTGCATTCTGAGTCATGGGCAAAACGGGGCAGTTTTGGGCATTGACAGGAATCCCCTTTACATTAAGAAAATTACAAGTACATTCAAAGGGACATGGCAGTCACCCCTCACAGGCAAGCCCAAAGTGTTCCTGATCCAGGCCTGCCAAGGACTTAGGAAACAGCAAGGGGTGCTGTTGAAAGATCTGGAGACTGATGATTCAGGTTTACTATGCATCCCCAAAGAAGCAGATGTTCTGGTTGCTGTTGCCACTGTTGAAGACCATGTGTCGTATAGACACCGTACTAATGGGAGCTGGTTTATCCAGTCTGTGTGTCAGCAGCTGAAGGAGCACTGTCCCAGGTAAATAAAAATTCTAATTATATATATCACCTAAATATCAAATACATCCATAGTATTTCATACTTTTCTTAAAGACAATGCAATCTTTGTAAAGCACAATAAGACTTTGTTTTGTGACTACAGTGAAAATAATTTATATTTAGTCTTGTGTCTGCTAAACCACTGTTCAAACAAATGACCACTTTGCCTTCAACTTTTTTGTTTCTGTATTAGTTGTTCAATTCAATTTACTAAATTTAATCAAATTAATATTCAAACAAATGAACAAATCATAATTTTTAGTTTTCTTAATTGTATATAATTCTCCACCATTTCTGTATAAGAGATTTGCATATCTGCCGATATAATTGGTGCCTTCTTGTGCTGCTGTTTCCTTATCGTTGCATTGACAGTGACATGCATTTGCCATTTGTACACATCATTGCAGGGGCAAGGACATCCTCACCATTCTGTCCTATGTGAATAATGAAGTAAGTCAAAAAGAGGCCGGCAATTTTCCTGGTGATGAAAAGCAGATGCCTGAAGTGAGGTTCAACCTGAGAAAGAGACTTGTGCTGTCGCCACCTCACAAGTCAAACTAAACCACCAAAAGTCCTGCAACCAGTGCACTATTTACCTCTGAAGTAAGGATGTATAATTAACTCAGGTAAATGGTTTCTTTAAATAGGTTTTTATTAGGATTTTAAAAATTTTATTTATTTTTTTACTGTCGCAGATTTTAATGTCAAAGAATATCAGAAATTTAAGTGGAATGATTGTGTGACTGATTTTATTTTCGCATCTAAAAATCAGAAACTAATTTTCTTTCTGTAAAAGTAATTGTATGATCTGTGCATAAATCACTGAACATTTAAGACTATGCACAATTCACATTTCAGTCAAGATTATGTCTTTTTTTTTTTTATTTATCATTGAGGTTTTGGGGCTATTTTGTAATTTCCCTCTCGGATAAATAATAATTTCTTCCCAGTAGATTTAAAACGAAGACAATTCGTAAACAATGACAGTGCTGCATTGTTGTAGGATATATGTTTGTGACACATGATAAATATTAAATCACTATTTTGCTTGTTGTTTTGTTCATGTACTGATTTAGTTGTGTCTTGTGTAATGCTAATTTTGCATGAATACCTTGTTGTGTAATTTAAGCTGTCATTTTTACCCTTATCTTAAAACTTTTAGTCGTCAAAATGTCATATTTTTGAGCTGCCATCTGGTACCTAATTTTACCTGATTACTCTTACTTATGACATAGTTACTTGTAAACCTGTCTTTTAAACCAGTTTTTAATTATTTACCAAATGTATTCCTGATGTTTTGTATTGGTTCTGTTTCCCCTTCCTCAACACTGTCTTTTACATCTCATCAACAACATAACCTGATCATTACTTGCACCTCCGCAACATGTCGCCTCTGCCCGTCCCTCACCTCTCACTCCGTAGCTATACTTATCCACAGTCTTGTCACTTCCAGGCTCTTCTACTGTAATTACCTTCTGTTTGGGCTTCCCCAAAAAACCCTCCATAAACTTCAACTGGTTCAGAAAGCAGCTGCCGGGGTCATTACAAGAACCCCATCCATCACATCCAAACTTAAAACACACTTGTTTAAACTGGCATACTCTCTGTAACATTTCCCACAGTCTCTGATTATCATTGTTTTATGTATCTTTTATTTATGTGTTTTATTAATAGCCTATATTGTTGTAAGGTGAGTTTGAGTATCCAGAAAGGTGCCCAAACATAAAATGTTTTATTATTCCTCCTCTTCCCGAATGTATTGGTGGTTGGCAAACAAAATTATAATGCACTACTGCCACCAGCTCGTAAGGGGTGTAGATAGATACCACAGAAAAGGGGGATAAAAGAAAAAAAATCATCACCTATATTTGAATAAAATACTGCTTCTATTTACCTTTTCAATGATAATTGTGTTTGACATCCCAATACCCGCAAAGCATATGCACTTATTTTCCATCTGGTGTTTTATTGCTTCTCAAAAAACCTACTGCTTCTGAAATCACCTCCGTGACCTTGGGTCCTGCCAATAATAATGTATTGTAGGTCAAACTTGTTTTCCTCTACACAGAAAAATAACAGTTATGATGGATACACTTTATTGTAGAAATGTAATGACTCTGCTCCAAATGTGGTGTCTTACTAGAAAAACTTGGCTCCAAATCTGAACTGGAAGAAAATTTGGTGTCTTCTCTCTAAATATTTTATTGTAAATAATATCAAGGAAGTATGGCAATCAACCTTGTCCATGCAAAACATTTTTTACAATGATGCAAAAAGGATATTGGTGTCGATTGCTCATTCTGTAATCATTTTGTAGAAAACGTGCATCCTCTTTTCTGGTCATCTCTATTGTACTTTGTGGCAAAATAATATGTACATTTATTGTCCCAGAAATTTATTTCTTTTTTACTCTTGCATATGAATGTTGTTTGGTTAATTTTCCTAACTGTTGCCCCTTTGAAATGATCGGTGGTGAGGCACCTTCTTTCTGTCTTTATTTTTGAGCACAAGTACAAGGCCAAAAGTAGGCCCCCTATGAAACACACAATGTTGGTGTTAGGTTAAATTTGTTTAAGATTTACCAATGCATAAGATTCAAAAGAAGACACACATCCCAAGAATTTAACCTTTTAACTGCACCACAGCGCTCTCCCCCTGAGCAAGCTGTGTGATAATATCAACCCAGTAATAAGTCATGCAGTGCACTGGTTTGGCTGAAGGGTCATGTGACTAATGACTTCCGCTGGTTTACACAATAAGACTATTTGCTTTTCTGTTAAAGACTGGCAACATAATCCCGCCAAATCCAACCAATATCACATAATTAATTTAATTTTATTATTCACAAAATATCATATGGAAATATTCTATTCAAAATCCCTACTTCTTAATTTTTTGTAAAAGAACTCAAACTATTTTGTGAAAAAACATTATAAAAACAAAAAGCCGTAACCCCCCACAGATCTATGTCCGCTTTTTAAAATTCACGCCAGTTTTTTACTTTTTGACGCACTGTTCACGCTCTGTTCGTGTGTTGTTTTGTAATGAACTTAAAAACAAACAATAATAAGAATAAAAATAAAGAACACACTTGGGGATAGAAAAAAAAAGTAAATTTTTCTTCTTATTCTCGGACTCTGGACTCTTGGTGCGTCCTACTTCCGGATATGACTGCGCACTTTTAAGTAGTCCCGCGTCGTTACCATGACAAGTAGTATTCGTCCGCCGTCTCCGTGTCTGAAAGAAAGCTGTAAAGTGAATATATTGTTTTTTATTTTTCTTTTTTAAGGAAAGAAAAAAGCATAAACATTTCGTGGGAAGGGCACACGACAGGAACTTGTTTTAGTAAATGAAGGTTTTATGATGGAGGGACCACCAGACGATACGTCAATCTGTCCCGTTGCGGTGACGGAGGAAACCAAACACAAACATGAGTTTGCTTCTGATCAAGCTGTCACATTTATATCTAGTATTGGTGAGTTAGGACTAATGTGTAAAAAAGATATGCGTGTTTGAGTTTGCAACACTTGCTCGTGGTAACTAAAATGCAAGTAAAATGTTTATGTACCAATTACATTTGATGTGTATTAAAACTTCTAGCAGTTTTTGTATATAACTCGCTACATAAACATGAAAAGTAGTGTCTAGAAACTTTAACTGCAAGAGATCAGTTCACAGAAATGAGAAAGTAGGCATTGAATTGTCTTTAAGAGTGCTACTTCCTGTCAGATCCTGCAGAGCTGCAGAAGTGTGTGTTTGCTGAGTCTCTGATGAGGGTGTCAGAGGACGGCAGAGACGTGGGGAGGTTTAACGTGAACGTGGAGTTTACCTGCAGACTCCAGCAGCCCTGTATGCTGGTGCATGCTCAGAGCCAGGGGGCGACTGGTGGCTTCCCATTTGGCATAACAGTGACAGGTGAGAGAGGCAGAAGCACCACAGATTAGACAGTCTACACTGCTTTTTTTTTTTTTTTTTTTACATTATCCTTACAACCTCTTTTCTCCTACTTTTGACCATTCAAGCCTACCTAACTGCTGAACTGGAAGTGCTGGAAGAAGACTACTATGAGTATCTCAAAGTGAGTTATTACAATCATAGCAAGCTCACCTGGAGCAGCAATTGCTCTAAAATTCAATTCATTTCAATTCAGCTTTATTTGTATAGTGCCAGTTCACAACAATGTTTGTCACAGAGCACTTTACATACACATAATTTCAAGCAAATTCATACATAGCCTTTAATAGAAACCAACTGATAGCATTGAATCATGACTTTGATCCAATCCCCCATCCTGAGCATGCACGAGGCGGCAGTGGGAAGGAAAAAACTCCCTTTAAACAGGAAGAAAACCTCCGGCAGAACCCGGCTCTTGGAGGGCAGCCATCTGCCTTGACTGGTTGGGGTGGAGAGGACAGGAAAGACAGAAAGAAAGAAAGAAAGAAAACCTTGCAGTCTATAACTATTCACCTGTTTTATTTTCTTCAAAACATGTTTTCAGCTTGAGACCCACACTGTTGAAAAGAGATGTCACATGGTGCAGCAAGATGGTCAGATGAAGGTCAATAAAGTTACTACTGTGGAAGGGGTAAGACGATAAAGTACAGTTCAAGTCATCCTTAAAAAAATGGCTGTAATTAACAGATGCTATCCATACTATCCCCTTGTCACACTTCAGCTGTCATAAGCTCTCTTTTTCATACATTTAACTTGGAGATGCTACTGGATGCCATACTTCTTTGTTGTGTATACAAATAAGGATGTAACAGAGGAGAGTGTATCATACCCCATGTCTACCCTGAGAGGGCTGGTATCTGAGGGTTCCCACTTTCTGCTGATGCGTCTGATTGCTCTGAGAAGAAAGGTGCCAGAGCATATGGTCTTTATCTCCTTGGACCAACAATTAAAAATTATCCGCACTATCTTTGTGAGTTATAACAGCTGTTCGCATTTTCCTGGACCATCCCTGACATTTCTGAAACATGAAATGTGATAGTTTTTTATGTTTTTTGGGTCAGAATGACCTGGGTTTGAAGCAGCTGGAGGTTGGCAGTGACGTGTTGGAGGTGTTTGGGGTGCAGAGGATTGTGGCAGAGAAAAAACCCATCACCTGGCAGTGCTACTTTCTGGATGACGGGTGAGCTAAGAGACTACAGCTTGGCAGCGTCATCTGATCAAACTGGTTACCTCTGTAAATTGTGCACTCTTGTGGTTTTTGTAGTGTTTGCAACCACAGATTAACATCATATAACATCAACAGGATTAATACTTGAATTAAAATTGAATTGTAAATTGTAGTCTGATGAGACTTTGAAACTGAAATCCTAGCTTATATCAAGTTAGTAGCTTTGCCAAAAGCGGTTTATGTTTTTGGTCTCAGATTCCAATGATGAAAACCCATTTTAAACTTTTGACTTTGTGCCAGTTACTTTTCTATTACATTTTTTAATTTTTTCTATGAACAAGAACAGTTTAACGGAGTCTGTCTCTAGATGGGTATCTGTTCATTTGTTCACCACTTAAAGTGGAACTATTATGTGCATTTCGGGCTAATTTAATCTTATTTCCGAGACCAGAAGGGCTGGGATTGATCGAGTTATTGTCACAAATCGCTTTCTTTACTTCAGACCAACCCTCTCCGTAGGCTGTCAGATCAGCCTGTGGGCAAAACGAGTGGATTGAGACTCTTCCGCATTAAGCCCCGCCTCCCGCCACTGCACTACATCGGGAGCGCGCACCGCCGTCATTGTAACATCTCATAAACAGAAGGATTAAGCTAATATGAACTCAATAAAAAATACAAAATACAATGTCAACACATAGCATACAGCCCTACATGTTGGAACCTGAATCAGACCCTGAAAACGAAGTGGAAAACAGCAACCCACAGCAACGAATGCAGCAGGATGTCTCTCTTTGGTAAATTCACCAGCCATCGTTGGAAATAACTTTATCCAACGTTTTCCACCCGCCTGATGTATTTGTACATGCCCTTGTTAACCAGTAGAAGGTAACCAATCACCGAACCTTATCCCCCGGGACGTCATAAGGATTTCAAAGTAGGAAAAACTCTCTAAAACGATGCATTTTTCGTCGCCATGAAAACCGAAGGAGAGCGTGATGGAACTCAAACTCAAACATGCGTTTAGTTGATAAAAAACAGTGCCGTTCACATGTCTGATGAGGATTCAACACTGTAACACTGTAGAAAGCTCAGAAAACTCCAAATACCATAATAGCACCTCTTTAGGCAAATCTGAAGTCATCCTTTTTTTAAGGCACAAAAAGAAAATTTGAATCAGACTCATTTTTATCGACTAATTTGAACTGCATAAATTAGTATTGATAGCAGCAGTATACACTTTGTGACTATTTCAGTGGAAGATATGCAGTAGTTGTCCTAACCAACTATTAAATATGTATATTTGGCGTTAATATATCCTTTTAATTCAATAAGTTGATTTCATGTTCATCTGTTTTACATATGTTGGAAGAACGGAGAAAGAAAAATATAAAAAGTATCTCTCTTTGGGTGTCACGGACCCCCTGTTAAAGGCTTCCACTATGGAGAATTTAGGATCTACCTGCAGCCAAGTCCTAAGATGTTCAGTACCTGTGTTACTTATCCAAACTGTGCTGAATTAGAGATTATCAATCATACACAATCATAATAATTCCTTCTATTCCTTTGTCTAATGAAAACAAACTTTAAATTCCTGTTTTGGTTTCACTTGGCAGAGCTTACCTTTGAACTATGGAAATTCCGCTTTTCCCAGATACTGATGAATCAGCACAAAATAAATTATGATGTTATAGAAATTACTTTAGACACACACACTGAAGTCAGGCATAAATTATAAGGAGGTATTTAGCTGACTGTCCCATCACCTGCTGTTTTCCTCAATATCTTGAATTTAATAATAACAACAAGGATGTGGCTTTCTGCAAATGAGTTTTCACACCGCTTTTCGTGTAGCACTATTGGTTTTGTTTTGTTTCTTTGTTTTTGTTTTTCAGGACACCTGCAAAGTGATCAAATATCCTTGTGATCACTCATAAGCTTTCATAGAACTAAGTCAGGCCAGCAGGCTTTACCAGGAAGTGTGTGCTTTCAGTTTACCATGATAATGTGAACAGAAGTGTGTGAACAAGCTCTAAATGTTATCTTGATTAAGTTCATACCTAGATTTAGTGCTATCCAGCTGCGACAGATCATCCTGGAAGAATATAAGCATTAGATCTGAACCATGACAGATTGTGTGTAGACTGATCTCCACCATCTTCCATGTTTTTTTGGTTTAATACACAATATGACAAATAAAAGAGGAATATAAATAAAACTGACTGATTGTGGCAAATACATGGTTGGCATTAATGCTCTCTAAATCTCTGTGTAAAATTAGATATTTGAGGTTTCAGGTCATTATCCCATATATTTCCCTGATCAGGCACTTAGTCAGCCAAATGCAAGTGGGATCACCTGTCACCATGAGGCTTCTGCAGTTACCATCAACGACAGACAAAGGTAACTATTATCGTAGACTGAGAAACAGGCTTTCCTGTTTATGAAAGGGAAATCACTTATGTGGTTTGTATGTGTGCGTAAGCACTAGGTTTGAAGAAGAATCCACTGGTGTGGGAAGAAGACATGCAGTTGCACTCTAACTTCCTTGACAGAAAGGTAATCAAAAATGTTCTTATTAGACATAACATGGTTTTATCATTCTACTTATATTTATTCTGGCCAAATGCACCACAGTAACTACTGTATAGTCTAAACATTTTATCTTACACTCAAAACAACCATGTATGAATGTGTGTCCATGTGTCTGTGACAGGAGGTGCTACAGGCGGACCATGCTTCGTACCTGAGGCAGCACCCAGAGATCCGAGCCCTCATGTCTGACTTCTTGCAGTTCTTGCTGCTGAGGAAACCAGATGATGTCATTGTGTTTGCTAAAGAATACTTTCTCAATTTTGCCTCCTGTTCTCCTCCGGAAACAAAAATGAGCATGCACCCACTCTGAAAGCACTCTCCAGGGCAGATCTTACATGCCGACAGTTGTCATTTTATAACTTTGTGCCCATTTATTATATTTTACTGTAAAGAATAAACTTGTATGATTAGTATGTGTTTTTACAAGATGACATGCTTTGCTTGACTGCTTTACAAGACTGATTTTCTCTAAAGACAGGACACTTTTGTTTCCTCCACATGAGTTCCAACATCTCCCATTTATTGATTTTAATTCAGTTTTATTTAGCTTAAGATTGGCACATTGGAAGATTCTTTTGTCACAGATTTATGTATATTATTGTTATTTCTTAGCAAAAACACCAGAAGACAGTCCTGAGTCTTCAATACTATCTAAATCAAATACAATTTGATTAAAATAGAACTTTTAACACTAGAGCAACACAATGGATTTACATGATAACAACAATTACATTTCATATGAAAATCATTTTAACATCAAATTAAAAATAATTTAAAAAAAAAAAAAAGTCTTCAAATACTAAAAGTGTATAACCTAACCAAATTAAAAATGCGCTCAAATTATTCATTACGAGTTACACATTTTTACAGATTAAACTTCTTGCTTTTTAAAAATGTCTCCCATTTGACAATATGTCTGGAGCATCTATGGTCAGAAGTCAGAAGATTGTCTCTCTCGCTGTATTTATTTATTTACGACGGGCAGAAAGGCGCTGATACCGGGGGTTTTCCGACTGAAACCCGGAAAAGGTTTTCTCATCAAAATAATAGCGTATAATATGATTCAATAAGTTCCAAAAGCCAAGACCACTTTGGGTAGTAGGTAAGCTTTCAAAAGCTGGTATGTAGAAACTTCGTGTAAGCTGGATTTAATCAAAGTAATGACAGACAGGAGATATTTACAGTCTCTCTTCGTCCTGTTAAGCTTTTAATTTAAAAAAAAAACAACAAAACAACAGGGCCTCGAGCGCTTCCTCTCAGAATCGGTCTAAGCTGAAAATGAAAGCCACTAACGAAGAAACCCAAACGCAGCAGGGCGAGTGAAAAAGGACTGCAACGTTGTGGATTTTTCCCCCCCTTTTTTTTTTCGCTTTCCTGGAGGATTAACAATTTTCCCTTCTTTTGTCACCTTTCTGCTGAATCTGACGGGCGGCTTTTCAGTCGTAAGTGAAAACTTGCGTATCTTATCTTAACAATGAAAAACTCAAAAGTTGTTGGTTTGAACCGCAGCAACAACGTTACGCAACACAAACTTCACATCATAGCAAAAACGTCGACTTTAAAGTGATTTAACTTACTTTTTAGAACTGCAGACTTGCATAAAACTACTTTTAACATGTTATTTAATACTTTTTGAGTAAAAAAAAAAAAAAAAAAAAGCTCGTACGTACGTGTACGTGAAGTAACGTGACATGCTTAACGAAGTTTGTCACGACTCCGTTAATAACAATAAATGTTATTTATATAGCTGAATAAATACAAACGTGAAAAAACTTTTTAAAAAAAAAAGAAAGAAAAAGAACAGAGTTTGAGCAACTTTGTGTAAAAGATAGTCACATGTAGAACAGGCGGAAATGGACTATTTGACTAGAATAACAAACAAATAAGCTTTGAACAACGTTTGTACTAAGATAACACCTTCCAGTATGGTGTCATGTAGTTATACAGTTAAACCAAACCACCTTAGAATTTACCTAAAGATGTAAAATTTGTCTTTTATTTTTAGTCTTGGTTATTTCATTACAATTGGTCATTTAAAAAAAAATCACTTGGATCAGAATTGTCTGGATTTGGAAATCTAATTTTTAGGTATCCAGAATCACAAAATTTCACAATTATGTCTGTTTTTTTCAAAGCGACATTGAATTGGATCACCCTGATCCAGATTCACAATTTTCAAGATTGCCAAATTATCAGGAATCAAAAGAATACATGGGTTACCAAATATGCAAACAACAGGCAGAAGAGCCAATATGGGGTCACTTTTATATGCTTTTTATTGTGAGACAACACACAAGTCAGAAACATCAATTTCTATTCATATTTTTTATGACCTCTCATCTGAGTCACAGCAATTGAAACAAACATATTTATGAACAACTGCACTGTGGATATTTCGAAAACACTTCTAATAAAAATAGCTCAAAGTCCCTCTCTGTGAATTATGCAAATGAGCCACATGTTAAAGAACCAGACCCACCTTTGGTATGCTGCCAGAATGAGGGACTGACTAAACATATTGTATGGGATGTCATTGTTTAAAACATATTTTAGACACTTCTTCTCTGATAAATCACGGGAAAATTGGTTATTTTGTTTGTGGTTGTTACTGAAATTTGTTTGGTGCTTTATGTTCTGTTTTTTATTTTTGCTTTACTATGCTAGAAGGTTTAATAGATGGCCTATGCCAACTTTATCCACTTGAAGGTAACAATTCAACGAGTGAAGTAAATATAAACATATGCACTGGATAAAAACAATCTATTATTTGACCAAATTTAAAGTTTTATGACATTTTCTTTCTGAAATCAACCTTGAAACCCAGCCCCCTGTTAGGATAATGATAATCCTGTTTTCTGAGATCAAACTTATCTAGATCCTACTGAGAAGTTCTGAACTACACAAACTGAAGGCTTTATCCAGATCAAAACTAAAACCAATTTCAAAATCCTTCTTTCCTTTTTGAACAAGATTTGATCTAATATGAAAACTCAGATTATGTTTGAACAACTGGCCCAGTGTGATCTTAAAGACACACAGAACACACAACTTTTTCCATTTTCCCAGTGAGGCGCCACCTATTGACAGCTGATTCGGCATCTATCTTAAATCCTACCTGTACTGTGAGTTAACTCCAGCAGGCAAACAACAGTCTTACAATGACTCTTGTTTCGTCCCTTTCTGTCTCTTTTCTGTATCAGCAACAGCGTTCACAACAGCCAGTATGTTTATATCCATTTTCTAGCTTGTAAAGCAAAACTCTGCAGCAACGTTATGCAGTGTCCCGGATGAAAAAGTTGTATAATACGGTTTTTTAGGCTCGGCTCCAGAAAATTTGATAGATATTACTGTAATAAAAAGTCCAGAATGCATAGTTTTAAGGTCAGATTGTTGAGTAATTCTTTAAGGGAATTATTACCTACATTTTGTGATTTGAAGTTTCAGCAAACCTTTTGATTTCTTATTAGTTTTGGTTCTTTGTTTCTCATATTTATATATGTCGGACAGCCATAAAGTTCTGAAAGCTGAGCACAGTCTGTGCTAGTGACAGGCGCCACAAGATGAATAAACTGGTCCTGTACCAGATAGATGAGGAGCTGGGATCCTCTGAAGTGGAACAGCTTTGCTTCCTGTGCAGTGATGTTATCAAGAGGAGGAGTCTGGAGAAGGTGAGTTTTGCAGATGAATTTTTGCTCTTGCATTTGTCTCACTGTCATGTCTAGCAAACATGCATCACCAGTACACTCTATAAATCCATATTTATAACAGACCTTCTAATAACAACAATAACTCCCCACTTTGTGACAGATAACTAACATTCATTTCAAAGCCCCTGTGTAAACTGGCACTGCATTTAGTCACATGTTGTATATATTGTAAATTTCTAAATTTCTATATTCTATATTGCCAATTTTACTTTAGATAGTTTTATTTATCTTTGTAAAAGTGTACATATTCCAGATTGCTTTATGGATAGTACCTATTCTATTTTATTATTATTATTTACTTTTTTTTTTTTTTTCTTACCTACTATTGCTGTTCTATTTCTTCCTCTATTGCTGTTCTGAGCTACTGTGACAACAGAATTTCCCTTGTGGATGAATAAAGTCTGTCTAAGTCTAAGTCTAAGTCTAAAGTTTCTCTTTTCAAAGCATCTTTTGGTTCATGTGTTTCTGGGTTGTGTCCATACAGGTCAAAGACGCTAAGGCTTTATTCACTATACTGGAGGAAAAAGGCCTGCTAGATAATAGTGCTTTCCTTTGTCAACTGCTGAAAACCATCCATCGAGTGGATCTCCTCCGTAAGCTGCAGAGTAACACCAGTTCACAAGTGGAAACAGATGCTGTTCCTATCCTATCTACCTATAGGTAAAGACACTAAAAGGAAGGTTCAAGTATGGAAGATATATGGAGTAAATTTCAGCAGCTGTGCTTCTGAAATTGTTTCATTTTTTTATTCCAGTGTTCTTTTTTGCTTTATGGTTTTTTTGTGTTTCCGTCTAATCATCAACATTTTCATTCTCCTTCTCGTTGCAGAGTAATGCTTTACGACATATATGAAGACATTACTAAGGACAATCTTGACAGGATGAAGTTTTTGTTGGCGGAGAAGCTGGGCAAAAGGAAACTGGAGATTAGCAAAGTAAGAGCGCTGACACACCTTGACACACTCACCTGGAGTGTAAAAAAAATCTTACATATACATACATAGATAGATACATTAGCAACATGACATATTGTTAATAGTTAATTTACCATTTGTTCAGAAATAAACATTAGACATTTTTAAATTCTTTAAAGTTTTAAATGTTTTAACAGATATACATCTGAACAAAAGTGAAGAATAATTGATCGTATAATTCGGAATAATTATAATGAATAACAATAAGTTATTATGCAGCCATCACCTGAGTCTAGGGCCGAGTGATTCCTGCATGTAGAAAATGTGGTCTGTATCAGTGGTTAAAGAGATACCATGTAACTTTTGGCCACTAAGGGCGTCAAACCTTAATCTTCCCACAAGCCGCACAACAGTCACAAATTTAAATACTCCATTATTGTTATGAAAACGTCAAGCTTAGTCCTTGGCTGATGGGAAATTACAGTAGCACTGCTTCCTGCTGAACATTGTATGAAAATCATAAAACTAAACAAGCTAGTTGCTAATGGTTCTGTTTCTTCTTTGATATTTACATGAATTATAGGAAAGCTATTGTGCCCTACTTGTGCAATATGTTTATGGATTCATGTTAGCTTTGGTACAAAGGCAATTAGTTGCAACTAGCCAAATTTATTTTTCTACTAAGCTAAATGCATAGTAATGGTATACTGAAAAGCAAAATGAAGTCGTATACTGCAACGTTCTGCAGCTCATTGGGCTCATACTGCCATCGTTTTGAATAAATGCTGGTATAAAGATGTAAAAAAGTTTAACACATTTTAGTACAACAGGGAAAGAGCTAACGTACCAGTATAATAATACTGGGGCAAATAGAGCTGGTTTTACACCCACACTGTTATCAGACTCCAGCAAGCAAATTGGTTTTTTTTGCTACAATTGACTTGTGTCTTTCATCTAGAGCAATTACTTTCCTGCTTTCTCTTTCTGTCCTCCTCAGACACCATTTTCACCTTCTTACTTCGTTCAGCCATGACAAACTTTTGTTCAAAGACAATAGGAAAGTAGAACAAAGCTAAGCTTTTTGTGTTTATAGTAGTGGCGCCATAAAGCAAAGCGCTCCAGGTCACATGATCCCATGAGAAACTGATCCACCTCTGTTAAGTGACAATGTCTGGTTTCTGAAGACGACAGCCCCCTCGGCACGCAGGCACGTGTCAAGCTCTGTATATTGACCCCAAAAATCATCCATTATTTCTCACATTAGGCTAATGGTTGTTTTGTTTTTGTTTGTTTTTTTTTTATTGAAAAATTAGTTAGACATAATATTGAAAATACAGAACAGTCATCTTTTTTTTAATATATAACTTCCAAGAACAAACCCAGCCTGTTGCACCATAAAAAAATTACAGAAACAATAATAATTTAAAGATTAAGTTACTCATATAAAATAAGTGAGTAATCCACATTTATAATCTGGTCCAAAATAGGTTGCCAGATATTGAAGAACTTATTAACGCATGTATCATTAAGCTAATGTTTTGGTCAAAGGTTGCAGGTATCCCTTTACATGCAGAATATCATAGAATTTACTCATATGGTATGAGGGTGTGGTCCACTGTCCCTTCTAATATGAGTTTTTCAGGGTCTCTGGGTCAAAAGAACAACAAAAGTAAAATAACAGTAAAACATGTTTGGAGCAATGTGACTCCCCATCTTTGTGATGTCACTTGAACTGCAGGGCTCAAGTTTCCCCCAGGAAGTGTGTGATGCTAAGAGATAAACTGAAACACCAAACTTGTCCAAGAAATAATCCCCAAATGTTTGAGCTGTGGCTGGAGGCTGGCCTTAAAAAAAACATTTAACATCCCCCAGAAAAAAATTATTCAGGGATTTAAAAAACACAAACATAAAACAAGAATTTGGGGGGGGGGGGAACATGTTTCATAAAGGCCAGCTATATGTGAGCACCTCCTGGTGGACATTTTTCACTTTGATTCTGAATAACATCTGACTTGTTTTCATAAACAGCTTTAACAGTAAATTATCAGCTTCTCCAGAATTGGTTACAGATTTACTGTGAAACTGCTAAACTTTTATAATTACAGATTTTAAAAAAAACATAAAACACTCTTCTTTTTACTATTTGCAGACAGCTCTGGACGTGTTTACTGAGATGGAAAAGATGGAAATAATGTCCAAAACAAACGTTGACGAACTCCATAGAGTGCTGCAACAGTTTGATCAGAAACTGGCAATGACTGTATGGAATTACATGCAAGGTATGTCCCCCTCTTCCACGTGGGAATGAAGGCAAATGTTAGTGTTCCTTAAGGCAGATCTTGATCAGCTTTGTTTACAAGGTTGCAGATTATTTCAGGAGCAAAAAGCTCAAAGTTGCTCATGTGTGCAGCAAGCATCTTACCTTGCTGCTCTGCCTCCAGTTCTGTGTGAATCACTTCGCAGTGATGCTTGACAGGCTGCACTTTAAACCAATTGCTATTTCTCTTTGTAGGGTTGCAACAACCACTTCAACAGATCCGGCCTCATGTCAGCATGGATCAACAGGTATGTATGTGGAAATCTTTGTTTTTTAATAGATAATCATCCAGTAAATGAATTAACTGATAGCGTTACCGTTTTCTTCCTACAGGGGCTGAACAACACCGCTACTGTGCGACCACAACCATTTTTGTCCATAGCTGATACTCAGCCCAGTTGTAAGCCTTTAAAAAAAAAAGTTTATGTATTGTTGATTTTTATTTAATTACAAGCAACATATTTATATGCATCAGCAGCCAGTAAATCATTGTAAATGACTTTTTATCTACAGCTACAGAAAACTTTTGTTTCTTTCTTAATGCCATGTTGAAGCTAATTCTTCATTTGTACTTCAGGTGGAGGAGAGAGCATTTACTCTGATGCTAACCCAGTCTTTGAGTCATCGTCTCTTTCCAATGAGGTAACCCTCTCGCAGACACACAGGTATCTCTCATCTGATGTTTTGTTCTCTATGGTAAAATTATTTATCTGTGGTTGTCCCTTTTAGAAGGAGTACTACTCTCTGACTCACAACCCTCGAGGTTTGTGCGTAGTCATCAACAATGAGAAGTTCATCGGGTCCGGTCTGAACTCACGTTCAGGAACTCACAAGGATGCAAGTATGTTTAGGTTTGTTGTTTAGGGTGCATTCACATCAGTACGCTAGACTCTGTCTGATTGGTGACTCGGTTCAGTTGATGGGATATCCTCCACTAGAGGCAAGATGTCATCTTGGGTGGAGGTCTCCACTCTCGTGCATGTTTTGGTTGTGTTTACCTGCGATGCTGCGCGCTCAACCCACAGTGCACCTTGTTTTGTAGTCTACTTCCTTCATTTGGTCAACTTGAAACAGACTGAGACCTGCGTTTGTAGGTAGACCAAGTGCGCTTCTTTGATCCGACTCAGATTTTGTTTGTGCAGTCACAACACCACAAACGAAGCGGACTTTGCGAACAAATGGAGGCAGATTCTAATCAAAACAGCTGATGTGAATGTGCCCTAACAGTCACATGGTCTGGTTTAAGCCGATATGAGCATCTGACTTCACCTTGCTCAATATGACTATTTTATGCTCATTGCAAACTACTTCCATTTGTCTTTTCCTATGTCACCCAGGTGCTCTGGAGAACCTGTTTAAACGTCTTGGCTTTCAAGTGGTAATACACAACAACCTGACTGGAAATCAAATTCGACATGAAATAACAAATCTGGGTGAAAGGGATTTTGTAGATGACGACGCCTTGGTAAGTGATGCCAGAGTGGAGTTGTATTCTTAAGACTAACATATTTAGCTTTTTATACATTTTAGGACTTGGGTATATTGTTTTAGTGTTTTAGCTAATCGAGAAGAAAAAATAGTTTACAACCAGCAACATTTATGGTAGTGTTGGTGGGCTGAATTGAAACATAGTACAAATGATGATACACAGCTGCTTCTCATCTCTCAATCAGGTGATATGCGTGCTTTCCCATGGAGAAATGGGGTCCATCTTTGGCGTTGATGAAAATGAAGTGCGCCTGCCAGAATTGACAGGGCCCTTCAAGAGTGGCAGAGCCCCCACATTAGCAGGGAAGCCGAAACTCTTCTTCATACAAGCATGCCAGGGGAAAAACCTGCAGATAGGAGTCACACCCTGCCGCACGAAGTCAAGACAGGAGGATATACAGATCTTCAAGACAGATGGCCCGACTTCCGTCCCAGAAGAGACCGTACCTTCGGATGCAGACTTTTTAATCGGCATGGCCACCGTGCCAGACTACAAGGCATTTCGAAACATTTACACAGGCTCCATCTACATCCAGGAGCTGTGCAGGCAGCTGGATAAATCAGCAAAAAGGTGAGAAACGGATGAAGCGCTGCTCTTGTTCAGAGCTGGTATTAACAGCTGTCTTTGTTGGTCGGAGTGTTATGTAAGGATGCATTCATTGCATTTTGCATAAAACTGTGTATAATACTTTCAGCATATTAATGATGTTGAAAAAAAATCATGTTCATTGTGTTTGTCTACCTTAAAAAAAAGAAAGGTAATAGTAAAAATGTAATGGGTCAAATGGAAAAAGCCAAAGCTAAAGTGGCATATCTCCTCCTGTTGCGGTTCAGTCATACATTTGAATAACCCAGTTCCCCTCCTGTGCTTGTATATTGGGATAATGACAGTTATCCATTTCATTGGCCTGGTTGAGCGAGCTGTGCATTAATATGCAGATTGTTCCTTCCTGTAACTTAACACAAAACATTTACAGTAACTGGGAAGACATTAACTATTTCAAATTTTAAACAGCCTTGCATCCAGGAAATAATTTTCAGAAAGACAAACTTTGAACATTTTCCTTATGCCAGATCAGAAAGCATTTTTCCCAAAGATCGGTCTTTAAAGCCTTGTTTTGTCACACACTGTTTCCCAAAAAGTCCTTCACTATTTACTATGATTTCTTCCCTCTTGTTTTCTGTGCAGCTCAGAGAATGATGACATCCTCACTGTCCTGACACGCGTGAACAGGGAAGTCAGCAAAGGAGTGTATTCAAACTTCAAACAAATGCCTGAGCCCAAATACACTCTGACCAAGAAGCTCGTCTTCAAATATGTGTGAGCTGTCTGGCACCAAGGACCAGACTCTTCAAGCTCATTAAGACTTGAAATTCAGTTTACAATATATATGGCATGTATGTGTGCATGTGTTTGTGTGTGTGTATCAAATGATTGAATTAATTTGTATTTTGCAGAAAATCATGGATATTAAAATGTCATGTCATTTTTGTGTTTTTCTTCTTGAAATATATTTTTTTCAAAAATGTCTGTTTTGTTTTAATTTGATCATCACAGGCCTGTATATTTGGCAATAATCAGATTATTGACTGACTAACCCAGCCAAGCCCAAGTCCCAACACACCTGATATAAAAATGGCTAAATTCCTTCATTCACATGACATTTAGCTCTGCGGAGGCCTAATACATTCATTTATTTCATTCATAATCCAAACTACTTAAGGGTCACCTATCCCGGCAGTCTTTGGGTGAGAGGATGGATACACCCTGGACAGGTCGCCAGTCCATCGCAGGGCGGAGGCATAACAACCAACCATCTATTCAACTCTGATGTGTTAGAGAAGAGTTGCATCTAAAAGCTGCAGGATAGTAGATCAGAAGGGCAAGACCAACCCCTAATATTTCCAAATATTAGCTTAGCAAGTAGTACAGAACTAAACATTTCAATATGAGCTCCTACATGAGGATATTTAAAGGAATTTGATAATGAGAACATATACAAGACAAGTAATGAAATTAGTTTGTATTAAACCGAGTTGATGTGGTGTACTATGTTGATATAAACTGATTATTTTATTACCTCGGGGAAAATTTGTACATAAATACCTAACTATATTGAGTGTTTAAACAGGGTTAAGTCAAATTCACATGTAGTTGTAATGCACCTTTATTCAGTAACATGATACTCTCTTGTTGATCGTGAGTCAGCGCTTGTTGCATCCACAGTGTGTGGGTGTGGGACAGATTCCTCCGGACTCCACCCTGCCAGCTCCCCTCTTTACGCTTCCAGGAAAGCTGTTTTCATCTGCACAGACACGACTGGCGAAGACGACACAGCCGGGATATAGGCCTGCCAACAGCTGGAAAACCTGCTGAGCAAGTTTGTATCGAGTCACTTCCTGAAGCCCGAATATTTCACTGTTTTCTGTAAAACACGAAGAAAACGTAACTGACGACTGGGAAATAACTCATTTTAACTCCGGAGGATTTACGACCAGGTGGATTCCTTATAATTACGTAAGCTGAACTCATTTTGCATTATAGTTTCCTTTACACTTCAATAGGCAGCAAATGGGTTACGTGCCAGACGAGGGGACATTGTGGTCACTTAAATCTGTTGGTGAATTTCGTTGCGATGTGGGGACACTGGGCTCTTTGCATGTGTAGCAGTTGCTCACCTGAACAGGCCTTTTGTTGGATGAGGTTTAGTCCTGTCCTCGTGAACAGGGTGTGATGTTTGAAGTCGCACTGACGCTTTCTTTACTCCCTCTATATAAAAATAAAAGTGTATTTCTTAGCTGATGTTAAAGGTAATACTATTTTACAAAGCCCAGCTGCCACAGTGAATCAAAATCCTAAATCTATGGAGATTTCAATGAATATTCACTTTAAATAAGCATTTTTAATAAATCAGAATGATGAAAACCAAGTTAAAATTCTGATCATTTTTAGTTTGTTAGACCTATTCTGAGATGATCTGACAAACTGAGTTCAAATACTTGCTACAAATACCCACATGCTTAGTCCACAGTATGAGATGCTCAAGTCCAAATACTACAATATTTAATCCAAATATTAGGATGTTTACTCCAAATTTTGGGATAAATTATAATTCTGACAGAATGCTGTCAATTTTCAGATACTAAGTCAAAATTTCAAGATTGTATCTAAAACATTTTAGATTGTAAGTCCACATTTCAAAATGGTGTTTCTTAAAATTTGCATCTGAATGTTTAAAAGCTAAAACAAGATTTCTATATTTTGTCTGAATTACTAGAATATCTTAATTTTAAGATGATTGATTATTGCATGTCAGATTTGATGCTAATTAAACTGGTTCCTCCACTGGTTCTATTTTAAGTGTTGCTGGTTTTTGTCACCCCTGACACATGTTGCTGGCATCAAATTAAAGTAACTCGTCATTTACATGAAATAGTAAATTATCTCACCTAAAGCACCTGCTATGTTTTCTATTTGAGAACAAAATGATAGTTATTGGTATTTCAAATTGTTGCATGGTCTATTTTACACAAGTTCATAGTTTTTTGGAGTTAACTTTAGCACTAACAGTTCAATGTTATTGACTGGAGAGTGTCAAAGAAACAAGAGAAAACCATAGTCTACAGTTTAAAACCAAAACAGTCAAGCAGACATGATTAGTCTTTGTTTGGGGGTCATTAAATCTCAGCTCTACTTCATACCTGAGGATATGATGCTTTATGAAAACAATATGGCCAGACTTTAAAATGAACCTGAGGTAGTATTCTTCAAATGTTCTGTATTATGAGTGCACTGAAACTTGATACTGTGACAGCTCTCCAAGTACTCCAACCATGTGCTGTACATAGGTTATATGGTGATTTTAAGCTGGCCATGAAAGGGAGCAAAAGGCATGCAGAACTGTCTTATGTGTCTCTGTGTTTGCTTTGTGATGGACTGACAATGTCCAGGGTGTACTCCACCCTTATCTAAAGCCTCCAGCTCCTTTGCAACACTGTGTCAGAAAAATCAGGCAAAGATAAGATGGATCTTTATCTACACTACTCACAAAAAATGAAGGTCTTTCAACTGATGGGTGAAATTTACAGAAAATGTCAAATTGATCCTTTAGTGGAATCATGTGATGTTTTGATTTAATTTTAAATAATTTATTGAAACAAAAGCTAACAGCGGTGGTTATACCACAACATAGAATGCCAATGTCTCAGTGTGTTAGGTGTCATCTTGGTCTGATGATTAAATAATGAAGATGACTGTTTGTTTAGATTCTAAAAATATTCGGTAGATCACTAAATGCATGGTTCAGACACCTTTTTTTTTCTAGTTAATCACTGAAAAACTGTTGGTGTACACAGTACACCATGTTATGCAGTGAATAAATGTTGAACACTTGAACATGTACATTCAGTAGTTTATAGAAAGTCAAAGTCAAAGAGAAAGTCTTTTCTTTTTTACATGAAATGTACTACAATGTGTGTGTATTAGTTGTAACTTTGGAGTATATTTTCTGTTATTGCTTTTTGGATTTGCTAATATATTATGAAAAAGACAAGAGAATAAAAAAATGTAATGAAATGAGTTATAAAAGCTATAGCAAATTTTTGGTGTATTCTGACTGGGATACTTCAATAGATCAGCTTTAAACTTGTTAAAAAATGTGTTCATGTTCTGGTGAGATAAGTATAAATGTCTGCAATAATTACAGACTTTGTGAGCTGAAGGGAAGCATGACTTCCTATTTTGTGAAAACTGGCTGCAAAATGCAAATGCATTCGTTTTAAATATGCTTTGTGAGACTTGTCATTTTCTTTAGCTTTTTTCATGATACATTAGCATAAGTATTCTCTCAAATAAGCCTTGATTCATAAGGAAAAACGCAATCTACAGAGCAGCAGAAAGTGTATCACAGCGGTTGAGCTTAAATGAAACAGATACAAAACAAAGATGACTCCATACAATGGCTTTGATCACATGTTAAACATAACTACACAGTATGGCACACCTTAAAATAGGATGAAACTACAATAGAAGAGAGGAGGCTTTCACCCAGTCTGCAGCTTTTCACATTGCAGGTTAACATGCTGACAAAAATGTCATTTTATGGGTTTTTACTCATCAACGGTATTATTATTATTTTACAAGTCATTTTTAAAAAAACGTAGACGGTCTTCAGGAAGAAAAAAAGTTCTATTGAATCGGCTCATGCTATTTTTGTGTGCTATTTCTGTTATGTTATCTGTCTGTGACATCATTCACATGACCGAACACAGGGATTTCTTCTTGTATGGGGCCATCATGCCAACCATGCAACTTTTTGTCTGAGTGTTCTGTTATCAGGACTGCATACGGCACGTTACAACACTTACTCAGATACACATAACACATGGTCTAGCAGTGATTGTGAGATGCATTTTATACAAAGTAAACATGAAAGTCAATATATGATTGAGTCTCCCAGAGCAGAGTTACACCCTTCTGCTAAAAACCCACTTTAACCTGAAGCCTTTTATCTGGAAACTGTCTCAGTGTCCAGTAATGATCAGCTCTGTTCTTCCTTGTGTGACTGGACTTTTCCAGTGTATGTTTTCTGTCCTGTTGCTTGGTGCTGTGATGTGATGTAATGGCAGAAAGAGGTGGGGCCAGCACTGAAATTCCTTCACTGGTTTATTCCCCTAAATGCCTCATTGATGGGGCAGTGCTGCTTTTAGATGCCCAGGACATCACAAAGTAAATAAGAAAGTACTGAAAAAGACATGCTGATATTTTTAATGTGATGTTTTGCTGTCTGCTGTAAATTCAACAGAAGTCCAAGGTTGTTTTAGTAATGTTTAAATATTTCACATTTAACCTTTAGGATTGTTTATGTTGTTTAAATCTTAAAGTTTGGTTACTTCTGCATTTAATGTGATGAGTTCCACACAATGCTGCTGGTTGTTGTTGATGGAAACCACATGTTCCTGTTGACCTGATACATCCTTGAATGTATTATTAAGGGTTATGCTCTTGTGTAGGCTGACACTGAGCCAGAAGTCTGCTGCCATCCAGCCTTAGATAATCTCAGATAATGTGTACACAGTGACTCCACACACTAACAGGCTTTTTCTTACTTCTTTTTCCCATTGGTCTCAAATGGCAGGGTTATTTATTTACATTTATACATGTAGTGGTATTTAATGGCTTAAGGCAATTTGTTGATAATAGATTATTTGTTTTCTGTTCTAAAACAGCAGATTACAAGCAGGCCCAGGAGCCAGAATATGTTTACAGACATAGCCAGACTGAGAACGTTACTGTAGTGTTACAGGAAGTAATGTTGCGTTACTGGTTTTCCCGTGTGGCTGCACAGCTGTTGGACATAGAGCTGGTTCTGTGTTTATTGCAGACATGTCTGCCATGTAGAAGGCAACCAATTTTATGTAACTTTTGACTGTCTAAATGAGATCAGAAGCTACTCTTTCTACTAGTCAAAAGAATTACTCTTTAACTTGTTTCAAGTCTTAAAATAAATGAATATCCATTACTCAGCTGTTTAATTTCTAGTTAATTTGTTAATTCATGAAAGTGAGCTTTTTTGAGTTCTTGGTATGTGTGTAATTTTCTTTTTTTTTTTTTCTTCTTTTTTTTTTTTTTTTTAACTGAATTGTATTTTTTTTTCATGATTTTAGTATCTGGATCATCAGAATGTAAACTGAGCCGTTTGGAAAACTACCTTGTCTCCATTTTTTTAAACAAAGTTTTGAATAATTTAAAATTAATGTCTCACTTGGGCTCACTTTTGATTTTTTTTATGTTTTTATCCCAAACTGGGTAATTTGCAATATACTTCTGATTGTTGTTGTATGTTTGGATGTATAGTACAGTAGTTACTTCAATGTGTGTTGTCTATATACTGATTTTATAAAGGCAGCTATTGGAACAGCACCCGAGTCCAAGACAAATGTTCCTTTTGAGGCAGTAAAGCTTATCACATTGTATACTGTTATGATTTCTATTACACTTAATTAGCACACTTGTACAGAGTCTGCTAATTGCCCATTGATTCGAGTCAGGTGTGTTGCAGCAGGGAAACTCCAAACACCTGCAGGACTACGGCCCATCCCTGTAGACTTCAACAATTTCACAAGTCTTATCGGCCTCTCATGTTCCTTAATTTCCAATCTATGAGAATTATGACAAATAGAAATGATGGTTTTCTCAATTCCTTTTCTGTTTAGTTGTTTATAATGAGATGGATTTTTTTCCTATTAACAAGAACAGTAGAGGAAGGTTTTGTTTTTAATGCAAATATTCTGTATTATGTAAAGTAGCTTTTCATGATATTTGTATGAGAAATGCAAATGGATGTTCTCATTTGAGTTGGCGTCCTACCACCTTCCCATCTCACTCTTTATCTTCTAACTCCGGGTGTCCAAAGTCGCTGTCTTGCAGGTTTATGGTGTATTCCTGTTCCAGCACACCGGGCTTACATTAAGTGGATCCAACAGTCTGTGAAGTTCTGCCCAATGACTCATTAATTTGAGCGGGTGTGTTGGAGCAGGGATACATGGAAAACCTGGAGGGTTGTGGCCCTTGAAGACTGGAGCTGGACCCCATTGGTCTAAACTTTCCGAACTGTAATTTTCCCTTCATTTTCACTGAACACTGAAATGGAGCTAGTGAGGAGGAAATAAAAATAGGCCAGTCTGTTTATGCTACATAAGAACTTGAACCTGAGTTTCAGATCTTAGACATCACAATAACACAACGCTCTGGCTAAAACCTTTGTTTTTTTTGGAATATCGCCAGCATTGTGTTAAGAGATCTTGCATCTTCTCTTCCTTCCCTCTGTACAGGTGTCATGTCCAGGTCAGACTCCCTTCCAGGGTACAATGAGTCCCATGGCCCAATGTACGCATCTCAGGGTGGAGGTTATCCACAACCGCCTCCATATGGTTTCCCCTCTTATGGTGGTTCCCAGCCTGGCCAGCCCTCTGCTCCCTACCCTACTGGCCCAAATGCCCCTCTGTTCCCAGGCCAGCCAATGGGGTATCCTCCTGGACCTTACAGGGGACAGCCTCACCCTGGTGGGCCTCCAGGATCGGGCTACCCTAACCCACCTCCCATGCCTCCGGTCATCCCACCAACCATACCATCAGATGTCTTGAGCTCTGGTACGACTACACCTTCTAACTTATTTTCTTACTTAGAGCCTCTTCAGCTCATGTCTTTTTACAAATGACAGGAATATTAGTCTTTAGGTCCCTCTGCATTTCCAAAAATATCAAACATTCCTTTGTTTTATTTAAAAGTTGCATTAAAAAATATGATCATTGGTGTGATTTGTTGTGTTGCTGATTGCTGTTCTGTTCCACTGATGACACAGGCGATGAGTTTGCTGCACACGGCAGTGGCTGGGACAACCTGAGCATCCGACATGCTTTCATCAGAAAGGTAAAGTCGTAAACCACAGTTATTCCATCTCTAATAGTTGCTCAGCTTATCTGGTAGATGGATCAGATGTGTGCGGCTGCACGGTGGCATAGTGGTTAGCACTGTGGCCTCGCTGGTTTGATCCTCAGCTGGTTGGAGTTTGCATGTTCTCCCTGGGTATGCGTGGGTTCTATCTGCGTACTCCGGCTTCCTCCCACCGTCCAAAAAAATGCATGTTAGGTTAGTTGGTTACTCTGAATTGCCCATAGAAGTGGGTGTGAGCATGAGTGGTTGTTTGTCTTTGTGTTAGCCTTACGATGGACTGGCCAGCTGTCCAGGGTGTACCCTGCCTTTCTCCCAAAGATTGCTGGGATAGCACTGGGATAGGATAATCGGACAGGATGGATCAGACATGCCTCCATAAAAAGAAAAGAAATCCTGGTACTAATCTGGAGTGTCAGGATGCTTTAAGGGACACTACAGTGATTGTATTTCTTTTGAGTGTTGCTGTTTTCCTTTTTATCATTCTGTCATGTTAACAATGTTTAAGGCAAATATGCTGCCTGGAAGCCCCATGAACAGACATTAACTGGCTTCAACAAGCTCTGTAAGCTGTTCCTTTCCCTTTACTTTGCTTAGAGGACTGTTGCATGCTTTTTCAGTCATCTTTGCTGGATTTACAGAGGTAGGAATATAGATTACACCAACATGTATAATCTCAAACTGTGGCTGATATTAGATAAGTTTTCTGGGAACACTATGATCGTTTTCAGTTTTATGTAAATCAAAATTTAGGATTTTTTTAATGAAGTCTGGTTCATCAGATGCATTATTGTGAATAGTTGAATATCTGTCCATATTTTACCTGTGACAGCCTCACCCTGGTGGCTGTCCCAGTCCCTTGCCTTTTTTTTTTTTTTTTTTTTTTAAATAATTGCACTCCTGTTACAGTTTATTATACTCTTTTATATCTTGTTGTAGCTGCAGTTCAAGAGCTAAGGTTGGTTGTCTAATAATCAGAGGGTTGATTACTTTGATTCTTGCTTTATTTTTTACTCTACATGTTTCGTTCTCAGAGGTCTAAACATCTGTGCATTAAAGTTTTTTTTTCTTTTTAAACTTTTATTTGCAAGATTATTTTAAAGAAACACTAAATGTCAGAAACACTAAACAAATACCAAGTACTAAATTTGGAGCCAGATATATAAAACTGTGTGCAAAACATGTGCACAAATTATTTTTAACAGATTATCTAAATCTGCGCAAAATGTTTCTCTTTTATCATGAATACATTTACACATGTGGTGTAAATGACAAGTTTGATTTTATTTTATTATTTGTGTTTTTTTTTAAACATATTTTTCCTCTGGTATATCTACAGATCATAAAGGCTTTTTAAAATGTTTATCTATCTACCGTAGTTTCTGGGCTGCTGAGCACACCTGAATGTAAGCTGCAGCTTCACCAAGCGAGCAGCCCATTGATTCCTTTTAACAGTCACATTGATCACCTTTAATTTGAAGGCAGCATCATATGCATTTCTTTGTGTTTTTAAATGATAAAAGTGTGTGCATAAAGCACAAAATGACTTGTTAGCTTGTAAAAGTTCATACGTTAGCTGCTTTTTAAGATGAAGGATTCAAATTGTGTGAAAAAAGTAGCGGCTTGTTGCCCGGAAATTACAGTAACTATCCATCCATTCATTATGAAGAGCAAACTATTATGTCACAGAAATCATCTTTCCCACTTTAAAGTAACTGAAGAAGACCAAGCTTTCCACCAGCACTTAAATGCACCAACTACACATAAACCTGTAAGGCTCTGGAAGCACGAAGAGTCCGAAAACCCCTTGAACACTGGTCTGTGTACATGCATTTTTGTCTGTGCATGCCCAGAAATCCATGAACACATTATTTAACAATTTGTACGCATAGGAGCCATTTTGAATCAAAACTATGAAATGTATGAAATTGAGAGTAAAATTAGGGTGAAAAACACATTTTGTAATTTATGCATATGTAAATATTTTGTGTGTGTAGTTTCCAGATAGGTCTGTGCATTTGAACAAACATTTCAAGCACCCAAACTTACCTACAAAATGGTTCGTATAGGTTATAAACCATGTCTTACACATGCACCTAACCAAAGTTACACAGAATTAGTTTACAAATCATATAATACACACATAAGATGATACCGAGTTGATTTTCTGTCCAAATATACCTGCGATATAAATACACTGGGCAGCAAGACTTTGTGGTAGAAATGCAACGATCCACTTTTTGGGGGTTCTGATCTGATACCGATACCTGAAATTTGAATATCTGCCAATATAGGTATTTGCTGACACCAAATCTGTTCATGTGAACATTATTGTGACTATTATTGCTATAACTGTGTAAGATTTCATTAGTTTGAAATAAATGACCCATCCTTTCTGAAGTTACCTCCCCAATACAAACATAATAACATTACAGATCTAACAATTTCAACAAGTTTTATTATTGATTTGGACATTTTACCTCAATATAACTATAAATGTGTGGTTTTGAAACAAAGATCTAGCTTTTAGTGTAACAAAAAATGTCACATTTTAACATTCAAGGCTTTTATTTCTTTTAAAACAGTCCGAAGCATGTCATCAAACACATCCGCGCTAGCTTTACTAGTGTGGTATCGGTTGTTGTATCGGTACACTTTTATTAATACCAAGTACGAATTCACACCCTTAGTATTGAGCTGATACTGATGCTGGTATCTCTATCAGTGCATCCCTACTTTGTGGCAAGTTTGAATTTATCACCACGTTACAGGGTCTCCTGTATTGTATTTTTTAGTCTGAGCTACATGATAAGGTAGAAAGATGAAGTCTCTTTAAAGCACATTTTAAACTGTGTATTTAAACATGGCCTGATGATATCTATGTTGAATCAAATGATGACTGAAAGATTTAACTAAATGTTCAGTTCATAGTAAAACTTAATCCATTCCTTTGCTGTTGTGTTTTCTTTTATAAAAACAACCTCCACCGATAACAGCATGTTTGTTTTTCAGGTGTACTTGATCCTGGCATCGCAGCTCCTTGTCACCACAGCCATTGTGGCCGTATTCACATTTGTGTGAGTACACTGAGTATTTACTCTTTGTGACTGTCAGTATATGAGTGTTTGCCTCTTTTGACGGCTGTGTTTTCCACAGCGAACCCGTCAGAAACTTCGTGCAGAGAAACCAAGCAGTGTACTGGGCCTCATAGTAAGTCTCAATCTGCTCTAACGTCACAGACATTACTTATGATTTGCCTCCAGTAGAGTTTTTACACAAGAATATTTTGTATTTTGCCATTTAGTGCCGTTTATACCGTCACCCATCTTATGCTGGTTTGCTGTAAGGGCCCAAGGTGAGTGCCAGGAATCATTTTTGCAAATAAAGCTTTCTTAATGTTGTTTGATACCGAAACTGTCCTGGATACACCTTTTTCTTTTTCTTTTATTTCTTTTTTTTGTGCAGGAGAAAGTTTCCATGGAACGTGATTCTGTTGCTCATCTTTGTGAGTTGAAGTGCTCTGGGACGACTGAGGCACATGATTAGTTTCTGGACTGAAAATACTTCAGCAGATTTCAAGTAGCTAAAAAAAATATTTTGATGGTCGAGCAAAGTGGTGTGTTATCTCATGCCAAAATGACTTTTTAGCGAGTTTGTTTTTTACCTGTTTTGTCAGATTAAACAGCCAAATTAACCATGACATGTTAGCTAGTACTTCATTTGTTAATCCAGAAGAAGTGGAGGAATGCACGCATCCATTTAGTTGTTTTTGTAAAAACTTAAGTCTAAAAACACAGTTTAAAGTTTGTTTTATTAAAGTATGAAGCATTTTTTTCATTTGACAAAACAATTGAGAATTGTTGTGGCTATATATTTAGATTTTACATTTAGTCTTAGAAAATGACAATCCTTATTTCCAACAATGTTAGAAGTGTCTTTTTTAAGTTAATAGGTCACACAGTATGATAGATTTTGGACAAATGACCTATAATTTTTACACCACAGACTTTGGCTTTGTCCTACATGACCGGGTCCATATCCAGGTAAAAATACAGCCAGCATGATTTAAGCATCCAGATATCGTCCGAATCATCATCAATAACCACGTGTTTGTCTTTGGTTGTAGTTACTATGACACTAAAGCTGTGTTTCTGGCCTTGGGAATCACTGCCGTCGTCTGCATTTCCGTTACTGTCTTCTGTTTCCAAACAAAGGTGTGTGTTTCTGTTCCAGTTCACCGATGGAAAAACACGACAGCATTTTTGTTCAGTGACATGTTTTAACACATCTGTCTGTGGTTACACCATCTAGGTGGATTTCACTAAGTACCAGGGCCTTTTCTGCGTCCTTGGGATTGTGATGTTTGTGACTGGAATCATTACAGCCATTGTCTTGTCCTTTAAATATGTGAGTTAGAGCTGATGTGATGAAGATAAACACCAGTTCTTAACAACCTTCTAGGTTTCTGTGTTTCCTAACCATTGCTTGTTGTTGCAGATTCTGTGGCTTCACATGCTTTATGCAGCTTTAGGAGCCATAGTCTTCACCATGGTGAGTGCTTTATGGAAAGTATTTCATCCATAAATTCTAAGGTTTATGTTATCTGATCAGTAAATAACCCAGTCCTTACCAGATGTCAGTGTAAGGAAAATATATCTTCACAAGAACAACACACAAAATGTTAGTCTCCTTATTTAACCAAAAAAAAAAAAGCCAAAATAAGGAAGCAGTACGATGAAGAACCACTTTTAGTAGCAATATTTTGAAGTTATCAGTCTTTCATTTCTCTGTGGAGGATTTTGGCCCAATCTTTTCTTTATTACGTGGTGGTGGTGTAGTGGATAGCACTGTGGCCTCGTAATCACTGGTTCGAGCCTCACCTGGGTCTGGGCAAGAATAAGTCTCTGCCAAATGACTGTAGAATCGTACTTTAGTTCATTCAGGTTTGCAAGATTTGTTTCTGCACAACTCTCTTCATGTCGCAACACATTTCATTCAGGTTAAGGTCTGGACTTGGACTGATCATTGCGACATCTTGATTAGTTTCTGATTGAGAATTATATTGAGAATTATATTACACGTATATTACACGTAGAACAAACGGACAATTCCTCACTTTTACACGGCAGTGAAGAAACTGCATATTTAGTAAGAGGCTGGAAATTGGCCTATAACCCTTCCCTGATGACCAGCAAAGATCATTGCTGATGTCTTTCCTCCTCTGCATTGGATTGACACTTCCAGTAAATTCCCAGAAAGTCTGTTTGTTTTTTTCAACTGTTCATTTGATCCCAATGATCAATAAACTGAGTACCCTGGGTGCTACTTACCTTCTTAATTCCTATAGAAGCAGTAAAGGTTTACTCAGTTTTTCATTTAATTCTTCAGCATTTGTGTTGGATTTTGTTCAGTAAGCAGTGATGTGTAAGATGATGTGCTCCTCTGTATGTCTGAGCTTGTGTGAGCTTGTGTGAATGTAAAACCAGCTGAGGAACTGATTATGCTCGTTATACACTACCAGCCAAAAGTTTGGACACACTTTCCCATTGGATTTAATGGGAAAATGTGTCCAAACATTTGACTGGTAGTGTATGTTGACACAAAATTAAAGAACTGAATGAGGTTCTACTTTTTTCTTTCTTCTACTATATATTCTATTATACTCTTCCTTTCAGTCTTTAATTGTCTGTTTCTTTGTGTGTTGTAGTTCCTGGCTTATCACACACAACTGCTTATTGGGAACAGGAAGCACTCCATCAGTCCGGAAGAGTATGTGTTTGCCGCGCTCTCCCTCTATGTTGATATCATCCAGATCTTCATCTTCCTTCTGCAAATTATTGGAGCTTCCACAAAGTAAAACTACCAGCTCGAGTCCACATCGAGCTGCAAAACCATTTTGTGATTCTTTTGAAGACCCTTTTTCCCCCTCAGTTAAAATCAAAATGCATTTGCAAAAATTCAAAGGGCTGAATTGTTAATGTTAGTGTAGGTTTAACCAATACACGTGAAAAGTGCACTTATTCTGAAACATGTTTTTGTCTATATCTGCTATAAGCAACTTTAAGTTAAATCATACAACAGAAATATCTTATCTGGTCAGCAGGAACATAATCCCCCCCCCCCCCCCCCCCCCCCCTTGCTGTATCTTAGAAATATTTTAGAGAAATGTTTTTATTTCTCTTATAAAGATTTAGAAATTTTGCAACACAGATGACACCTCCTATGGTCGACTGTACTCCAAGGTCCAAAATATGTGGGCAGTACCTCCAACTAAAAGGCTCAAAATGAGCCGTATTCCAGTTTACAATTAGCAGTAGCATTATCTCTGCTATAGTTGCTTTATGTTAAAATGACTTTATATCCAACTTCACTTACCAAATCAGTGTAAAAATGGTTCTGGGAAAAGATTTTTACTTTTTGTACAGGGTTATATACCAAATGGTTTCATAGTAAATCTCTGCTTTTTCTAAACTGTTTTGTGTTCAGTCAGATGGGGGACAGACTAGCATGGGGAGGTTTTCCACACTGTTCAGCATATTTAATGCCATTCAGCCAAAGAGTCGCTGCACGAGGTTCCTGACACAACCTCCATCTCACCTGGCTGGTCGTCCACGCCTCAAAAAGTATATGCAGATCAAAGCAAAGTTACATACAAGCCTTTACTAAGTTCACCATGTAAAGCACAGAGGTCAGTGTATACAAGGAGGGATGTAATTATACATATCATATATAATAACAATCTGCTTTTCATATCAAATAAAGATTTGTTTTTAAATTATGTGCATTTATACCAGTGGTGGTTTTAGTTGAAACAGATATAAGCCTTTTGCTTTTGTCCATTACACTGATATTAGTCTTTCAGCAGTAGTCCAAGTGTCACGCAGAATATGATGCAAATCATATCTGGCGTTCGGCATCATCGGTCCAGTTTAGGCTCCTTTGCATGGTAGTGGTAGCGACTTCCTTCATAATCTCCCTCATTTGATCGTTTCATCCTCTGTCTAATCTTCAGCTGCTTCAGTCGGTTTTTGTCCACTTGTCTCTTGGCCAGGATGAAACCGATTATTCCCATGGGAAGACCTATCATCCTGCATGGAGAAATTATATTTTTGTCAGCAAGTGCAGCATGTAAGAATATGACAGGATAGTATCTGATGAAGTAGTTGAGTAACTTGGACGGATGTTTGCATAAATGAGACACTGTATTTTAGCCAATTTTGAGTTCAACCCACCTGAACAACATTTTGTCAGCTTTTGTTTGGTAAATACAGAATTGGACATTTTTAAAATACAAAAGACACCCTGATATTCACAGATGTTGCTGTTGCATGAAACCAGACCAGGTCACCACCACAAAGACATCCAATTGTAATATTACGTGCTGTCCTTCGGTTTTGGTTTAATTTCCTGGGAGTTCAGTGACTTGAAGACATCAATTAATCATTTAGTTGGGATGGCAGCAACTAAATGGACATGGTCAAAATGTGTTAACTTCAACCTGAACATCAGAATGAGTAAAAAAGAGGATTTAAGTGACTTTGAATGTAGCATGGTCTTTTATACCAGACAGAAACTGATCTACTGGGATTTTTACACTAAACTATAACTGGGGTTTACAGAGAATGGTTTGGTTTGGGGGGAAAAAGGAGAAAATATCAAGTTGTCTGGACCAAAATGCCTTTTTTTTTTTTTTTTTTTTAACTTATTACATTTTTAATCTAAACAATGCAGCACATTATGCATGTTTTGTGCAGCTATCTTCTCTTTTCAACTGTGCATAGATTTTACACAGTTTATCTACATTTTAAAAAACAGGCTCTTGAAAAAAAGTACATCAAAAATCCGTCTGAATATCCACACCGAAACATTTATATAGTATATAAAAACCCACTGAAAAGAAAATTGAGCATGTTATTGTCCAACACAAAATCCAAACAGACCTAGCTTCTGGAGTGATACCTCCAGAAAATGATTATATAAGATGTACGCATGCTGCACATGCCTGGTATGTATATGCCCTTCGCATGAGAAGGGCTTTGTAAATGTGAGATTTGATAAAGAATTTGACCAGAGAGCCCCAGCTTAATTTTATCAGCAGAGTCAGAACAAGTCACCATTGTATTCTAAAGGTAAACATTTAGAGCGTAAGTGTACTTGTGATTTTCCCACTCTAATAAAAAGGGCCCTTTTTTTTCTTCTTTTTTTTTTAAATCCACATATTAGCTATATGTGGGAAGATCTGCTTTCAACCATGCTGCTGTGATCAGTATATTTAGAAGGTATTTCTCTGCCTTTCTGTCAATGTCGCTGAGGACTGCTCCCAATGATGTACCTGCTGGGAAAAGCCGTATGTCTTGCTTGAAGATAATTTTGAAGGCATCAAATGCAACTTTCTTCCAGAGTGATGAGCTTATGGCACAGCCAGAATATATGAGTAGTAAGCAATATTTTCTACCCCATGTTGGGTAATATAGGTGGTGTTCTAAAGAATCTAGTAAATAATTATAATTATTATCCAAAAAAAGAAACATTTAGCCTCCATTTAAATCCACCACCCCCTTGTGTTTGAGTTTGTGGCCCAATTAGCCAAAAGATGGCTTCATTTATGTCCAGCTCCCATTTCTGTTATCTCCAGTGAGTTATGCCTACCCATAAATAAGAATAGATCATATGATTTAGTTATAATTTTATTGTCTTCATTTCTCATTTGGATTTCTATTAGAAATGTTTCTGTAAGACAGGATCTAGTAAGTTTCTCCCGTTTCTTGTGTGTTATAAGGAAAGTTCTTGGCTGCATGCGTTTAAAGAAATCTGTCCTTGGGAGACCAAACTCATTTTTCAGCTGTTAAAATAATTTTAAATTGTCATCCTTGACTAGCTGGTGTTGATGAGTAAATCTATGGTTTGACCCAAAGTGGCTTGTTGATGTCAGAGGAGATCAGGCATCCTGGGTTATGAAAAGGCAACAACAACTCAGAAACCACTGGTGACAACGAAGATATGCAGAACACCATCTCTGAACAAACATATCCAACTTTGAAGCAGTTAAGTTGCAGCAGCAGAAAACCACACCGGATGTCATACAGACCTAATCTAGACAACAGAAGAAAAATATTGCCTGGTCTGAGTCTCCATTTCAGCTCCACATTCAGATGGTACGGTCAGAATTTGTAGCATGAATCCATCTTGACTTGTATCAATGCTTCAAGCTGGCGATGTAATTATGTAGGGAATATTTTATTGGCACTTTCAGGGTTTAGTACAAACTAAAGTATGCTTTAAACACCACAACCTTATTGAATCTACACCAGGAAGAAATGAGATGGTTCTGAAGGCAAAAGTGAGTCCAACCTGGTAATAGCAAGGTGGATCTAATAGTGACCAGTGAATCTAAACTACAAAAGAAAAATACTCAAATTAATGACTCATTTTACAGAACATAATAGGTTGAAGGATCCATTTCATTTGACTGTAAGTTGAAAACCTGCAGGACTGCAGTTCTAGAGCAAGCATAGACCTGTCATGAAATGTCTAGAGCAACTCAGCCCGGTCCTAACAGATCCACAATCCAACAGGTTTTTCATGTATTTCTGCTTCACAGCAGCCTGAATCAAATGAAATGGATGTAACAGCCTATCAGGTTCTGCACAAACACTCAATAATTTGAGGTAACTGTGTTGGAGCAAGGACACATAGAAAACCTGCTGAATTGCAGACCTTGTAAGACCGAGCTGAATATCCCTGGGCGAGAGATAACCCCACTTTAACAAACCTTAATGTGTTATTAACTGGCTTGCAAAGAACTCGATTAAGAACTTTATTAATCTGAATCAGGTGTCTTGGAGTGGGAACACACCTAAAAACATGCAGGACAGTAGATCCTGGGGAGCTGGACTTAGAAACACTAGTTTAGTGTCTGTTTGCAGGGGCAACTTGTTGCTTCAAGATAAGAAACTGAATACTTTGTATTAGGGTGGAAGTGACTCAGTTCCATCCTACTGTAAGCAAACTATTTTAAAACTCTTTCTTTATTGATTATTGGCAATACTGAACACCCAGCATTTAAACTTCTAGTCATGTTCACTGTTCAGTTTATTAGTTTATCATCAGGGATGTATAAAATGAAGAGCAGACTTACCATGCATAACCTATTTTCATCATGGGGTTCTTGGCCTTTCTCCTGGGGATGTACTCAGGACCTTGGAAGTCTTCCGGTTCCTCTGGCTCGGCTCTCTCTGAGCTGCGTGTCTGGGGGCTTTTCTGAGGCTCTGCTTTGGAGCTGCAGAAAGATGCAGCGGGGCAGACATGTAGCGGCAAACGGTGACATGATGTCTGCTTTTGGCAGAGCTGAGTAGGAAACAACCGGCCAGGAGAAAGGTGCAGCCCTAGAGGACAGATTCAGCTTTTACTCGATGCGATAAAGTTGACTGCAGCCAGTGAGAGGTTACTGTTGTCTTTTTAGTCAGATTGCATGAACATAAATAAACAGCTCCGCCTCACTGTGTTGCTCATGAACATGTGGATTTAAATTCAATGTATGATGGCATCTTTTGAGTTTTACTTTACCTGTCAGTGCTGTTCGGACAACTCTCACACAGTAGGCAGCCATTTGTGTTTGGTCTATAGACTGGTTTGGTAACAGCCATAGACATAATATATACAGAAAACCCTCATTGAGAGCTGGAGAGTGAACCAGCGTCGCCGCCATATTGGATGGGTCTCCGATTTCGAGTTTTGCTGCAGAATCAACATAGTTTCCCCACAAAACTCTTTTTTTTTTTTTTGTGGAACAACGCGTATATATAACACACAAAACACTTTTCTACATAACTGGATGATAAATGTTAACACAGTGAATAAAATCTACTAAATGCAAATGATACATTTTACTCCAATGAGGTGTTGAAGAGAGAGGGATAAAGATAGAGAGAAGCTCAGTGTATCAGAAAATGTCCCTCAGCAGTCAACTTATAGCAGCATAACTAAGGGATGCTAACCATCCCTAGCTATAAGACTTATCAAGATATTTTAACATAAAAGCATCTTGTTTTTTAATGTTTTACAGTGATCTGTACCATAACAATATCCCTTCCCTTTGTAACAAACCAAACTGAGAAAAAAATCAGGTAAAAATTCGTGAAATTATTGTGGTTGGGCCAACACCTTAAAAATAAATGCATTGGAGGCGCATGGGAGACCCATTCAAGATGGCAGCCCGATGAGAGGCAGCGTGATGCGGCGTCTATGTATACATGTCTATGGGTGGCAACAGGCATGCCGCATGCGCAGTGCGGTTTTGTTCAAGTTAAGTATGGCGCCATCTAGTTTAATGTGTTTGTTCGTTTACATTTTTATTTCTTATATCTTCTTTTATGCATGTGTAGATATATTTGTTACATTCAACATTCAGTGCATTGGAAGTTTTGTTAATTTGTTAAACAGAACTGTGTTTATTCAATGTTTGACTCTCAGACTAGGAAAAGTTCAACTTAAATTCTTGTTCCTGCCTCCTGTAGTGGTGGCAGTGAGGTCTTGAAAAGTATCACAAAGTACGCACAACCTACTTTGGACAATCTGTGCCACCATAGCCCTTCCTTATTCTGGAAGGAAGCATTGACGCTTTGGACCCTTGGGGAAACATCGATACCGGAACCTGATTTAGACTAGTATTGTTAATTGCAAGAAGATAATGGTTACTTAGTTAAGCCTTCTAACAACTACTCTTTAGCACATGACAGTTCTGTGTAAAGGCCCTAAACAAATTTTTTTTTCTGTCTCTTTCACATGCACTTGTTCTGAAAATGCTACCTTCCTTAGTAATAAAAATGATGCCATCTAGTGGACAATATTAACAACGCGCCTTTAATAAAATGCGAACGTCACAAAAAATACAAAAATAAAACATTTACTGAAACGTTTTATTTGAAACAACATTCCCATTTGCTTTAATATAATATTACAAAAACAAAACATAACTTGAAACTGTGTCAGCCTTGCTGTTTGTCTCCCATATACTGCTATGGAAAACAGCTGTTAAAGTGTTCAGGCTGACGCAAAGCCATAAGTCAGTGAACAACTAGAAAAGTTTAAGTAGCATATTTACAGCATCTATATTTCCTTGATAGCTTCAGATTGTACCTCTTTTTACAGTTGAGGTCAACTCAAATAAATCTAACAGCTTTGAATACCTTTTTTATGCTTGTGGTACATACATAAATCACTAAAACTGAACATTGTGTGTCGTTTTAAGTCATAAAGAGAAGTTTAGTCCTCCAAGTTGTAGTTGGGGTTGACGACCAGAACCGCCTCTCCCTCTGTGCCTTCTGACTCTGAGCCCTTCAGCCCAGTCTGAGACAGCTCAATGAGGATGTGATCCTGCGTGAACAGATTTACTGTAAACAGACAGGCCTGCATTTGGAGACGATTTAATTTTACCAAATTCCTGCAAACGTTTTACTCACATAGTGCACCAGCCTGTGGATAACCTTCTCTATCAGACCCTTCTTGTTGATGAGCTCCTCTTCCGAGTCAATCTCCGACTCGATCTCCTTCAGATACCAGTTCACTACTGCAGTTTTCTTCAGCTCCCCCTCCTCCTCAGCTGCAACACAGTGATAAAAATGCAAAGGAGAAAAAAAAAGTTGACTCACCACAGTGACAGACTACCAAAACAAATTCAGTAAGAAGATACAATAAGAGAAACAGAAGAGCTCTTTACCATCCTCTGCTCTGCGCAGATGCAGGACCAGCAGGTTGGAGATGCGTTTGTACTCGGAGAACGACAAGCGGAGGGATGGTTTGGGCTGGCTGCCAGGCTCAGCAATGCCATTCACGCCATCAACATGACCATTAATACCATTAACATGACCATTAATACCATCTACATGGCCATTTACTCCATTTGGAACATTGTTGCCTGCAGAAGTAAATAACAGTAAATTAAGTTCATTTTGACAAAAATGTACATGAATGCCTCGTGTCTTAATATCAAGGGGGTTGTATAGTTGGGACAGTACCTTCCTCTTGCTCCTCCTCCTCCAGTTCATCTTCCTGCTCCAGGTTGATATCAGGTGTCTCCACCCTGATGATGGACTTGTTGAGGAGACGGAAGGCCTCCTTCACATGTTTGGGCTGCACCTGCAGGCATGCAGCGAAGAGCAAACATCAGTTTCTCTTCAATGTAGAGTGCTTTAAACAGATTGCTTTCACCGTCATATTAAATAGGTTTCTGGATGATTTTTTGAAAAAGTTTTTGGTTAATACATACTTCATCACAGCAGTGCATGCGAGCCATGGCCTCTGAAAGTCGGATCATGCTCTCCAGCTGTCGCACAGTTATCCGCCAGGCAGATTTGGTCACGCTTCCAGTGCCGTCGCGCTGGCGGAGACGTTTATACTGCTCCACGATGAACTCCTCTGATTCACTGGAGATCTGCAAAGGTAGGTTCCACACAAGGATAGATTATAAAACCTACAATTCCCTGAGCTCAGAGTCATGAAAACAGACCCCACATCCCACCAGAGCGAAGCATCACAGCTAAACTGAAAAAGGCTCAAAAACAACTACATGCAAAAACGAGAGACTTCCGAATGTTTTTCTGGTTCTTGAGCACTCACCTTAGGTTTGAACTGCCTGGCGAAGAGCAGGTATCTACGGATCTCATCCAGAGAGTAAAGTCTGTCTACTGACTCTTCAACACGCGAGTGCAGGTCCACAATGCGCCTGGCAATGGCGTAGTCTGTAACCTGAGATTGACAAAAGGCACAGATCAGGTCAGAGGCTGGGTTACTACAGCATTTATAAAGACAAAGGTTTAAGAGGGAAAAGTTGTCAAATATTTAAACTCTTCACGCACTTCATTACAGTCATCCACCAGGATGAAGAATAGGTCGAAGCGACTCATGATGGGGGCAGTCAGGTTGACATTCTGCTTCAAGCTCTTGCTACGGTCGTAGCGCCCATTCACAGGGTTGGCAGCAGCTAAGATGGACGTGCGAGCGTTCAGGGTCGCCTGGAGGAGGGAAAAAAGAAAAATTCAGCTTATTCTGCAGCAAGAGACAGAAATCTCTCCTGGATTCCAGCTTGTATTCGGTAAAAGTTTCTCTTCACACAAAATCGTTTGGATCTGATGTGTTACCTTGACTCCAGCCTTGGTGATACTGATGGTCTGCTGCTCCATCGCTTCATGGATGGCCACCTGATCCTTAATGTCCATCTTATCAAACTCATCAATGCAGCAGACACCCTGGGGAGAATTTGACTTAATACCACAGGAGGCATCTACATTCATCTGTCAGGGTCTTTTAGATCATGTAGCACTCACGTTATCTGCGAGCATCAGAGCTCCAGCCTCAATGACGAACTCGTGTGACTCCTCGTCTCGGACCACCGCTGCTGTCAGACCTGCAGCACTACTGGCTTTCCCGCTGGTGTACACAGCTCTGGGACTGAACTCCTCCACATGCCTAAACACACAGTGTCAGATTCCTAAAAGATCCTTGTGAAACTAACTGATGTAAACGACGTGGATGCAAGTTAACAGAATGGATTCTCATATCCTGTCCACATACTTGAGGAACTGGCTTTTCGCTGTGCTTGGATCTCCAACGATGCAGACATTGACATCTCCTCTCAGAGAAGTTCCCTCCATGGTTGTCTTGGGAACGCCTCCGAACAGCATCAGCAGGATGCCGCGCTTCACCTCGTCATTGCCTGTATCATCAACCATTTGTAACATTTAGCTTAAAAGCACTTTTATGAAGCAAACTGAATCTAACAGTTGGAGTAAAATGCTCAGAGGAGGTCTGATCACTGACCGTGGATGGTGGGGAAGAGGCTGGTGCACAGATTGTGATACAAGTTCTTGTCCTGACTCATCTCAAAGACCTTCTCCCACTCCTTCTCCGTCATCTGACTCTTGATGCTTTCAGCCGTTTGCTCCTCATCGCGCAGCTCTTTACCTCCAAACTACGATAAAACAAAGCTTTAGTTCCACTTCAGACTGAAAGTATTTAGAGGATTAGTGTGTGTGTTATTTACCCGTGGGTTGGTCTGGGCCACGTTGCACGCCAGGAAGGCCAGTCTGTAGGACAGCTCTCTCACTCCCAGAGCTTTCAGTCCTCTCAATCCCTCAGCTTCAAATCCCTGAGGACCTCCCGGCACACGGGTACTGTTCTCTGCTCTGATACCTGGGTGACATCAATATGCATAAAGACGGTCATACTACTAATAGGAGCAAGTACTTCATCAACTAAGATTAAAACAATAATAAAACATACCAGGAGTGCTGAGTTGAGACACATCTGGTACGACAATAAGCGTCCCTGTGAAGTCACAGCGGTCTCCAGCCTGAGCCGTCTCCACGGCCTCTGCCCTCAGAATGATCTCCAGGGAGCGAGGGATCGAACCGCGAGGCAGCTCTGCCTGCGTCTCCTGGATACGCACCTGAACACACAAAGATCATACAAAGTCAGAAACGTCAGGACGTCATTTATCCACAAGCCACCATCTGCTGTCCCAGTTACCTTCTGAAAGTCGATGAACTTGGATTTGTGTGTGTCAAGGTGGAAGCGGGAGCGGTTGTTGCAGACGGGGTTTCTGCATATAGTTGGTGGGGAGTATTTAAACTGCTGAGGGACATCTTTGATCACGGTCTGGCAATCCATGCACAGGAAGGTCCCACTCACCTGCAACCACAGAGCTGGTCATTAAATCATCATAAACAAAACTAATATTATTTCAAGTGCACAGATGACTGATTTGTTAACGGTGCAGAATATCTCACCAGCTCAGGGTGGACTGGGTGTGTCCTCACCACCTGACCGCTGATCTTTACCAGAGTGCCGATGCGCATGGAGGAAAGCTCACGGATCCTAAATCATACACAATGCATTAATTCTGAGTCATTTCTATAAAACTGACTTATGTCAAGCTCACGTTGTGTCTTACTTGTGCCTGGTTGGCAGATCCTCAATAGCAACATAAAACTCTTTGTTATGAGGAACATTTCCATGATCCCGAGCAAAATTACGCACTGCCCGGCAGAGATAGGGATGCACTCTGAAAACAGAAAATCTCTGGTTAATAAAACCTACAAAACGTAGTTTAATCTTTGATACATTAAAAAAATGTGAACTTTAAATTTAAGGCTTAGCTTGTTCCTTAAAAATAAATTCTGCACATCAGCTGGTTTTTTTCAGCTGTCATGGATCCAGGTCGTGAGTTTCAGCACGACTGGCGTGATTTTGAGAGTCCTTACCTGTAGTATTCCTCCTGGATGGTTGTAGCCAGCTCCTGGTTGAAGCCTTCCAGGTCAGTGAAGCTCACCAGCAGAGTGTTCCTCTCAGGCCTGATCAGCTCTTCGGCCTCCCGGACATATTTCACCTCTCCATCTCCGGTCTGAAACCTGCACAACAGAAAGTCCTCATTACAAACAGTTTAAATAAGAAAAGAAAAACCGATCAAGCCGCACAGAAAAGGAAAAAGCCTCATCACGAGTCGTCTCCAACATGTCCGGGCCGACAACAATACCACAGAGTCTGCTGCTGGTTGACTTACTCCTCGAGGAAAGCCTGGAACAACTTCTGGCATTTTTCAGCCAACTCGTCTTTCACCATCGCTCCGGCATTCTCCGCGGTTGCTGTAGCAACATCCATGCTGCGAAAAGACAATCAAGGTGTGGATAAAATGAACAAACTTCAGATTTCTGTACCGAACAGCTTCTCTCCACACAACACGTTCCCGTCCTGACAACAGAGCTCAGTTTCGCGCGAAAAGCAAGGCCACGTGACGTTTGGCGCGCCGCTCTGGACCAATCTCTGTTGCTATGTAAATGATCTCCGGTTAGTAGCCAATCAGATGCAAGAACACCATCCGCCACCTCTGTAGCACGTTTCCTGCTTTAAACCAGCCGGTTTTAGGTGGAAAACTCAATTATAACTTTGAAATGTCCCTTTTCAATAGGAAAACTACCAATCAAACTTGCTAATTTTCATCACCAAGCTTTATTATGCTGGCAGCTTCTTTACAAACACAATTACTCTCCTCACCACTGTATACTATGGAACAACTTATATATTTCACACAGAAATAGGACTTTGTACTTGGAAAACTGGTTTATGAATAATGTAAACATTGTAAAACAACTCTTAAATGACAATGGTGAGTTTTATAGCTATGAGGCATTCTTAGACACTTACCCTTTTGAGGTCTCCAGGCAAGAATTTCATACAGTGATCAATTCAATACCTTACAATATAAAAATTCTTGCTGGTAACATTCAGAGTACAACACTCTCAACTTTGGAGAGCTCTATCTCTATAAATGATTTGGATTTACTGAATAAAAAATGCTCAAATAATTTTATTAGAAGTGGTCTGGAGTATATCTCAGCTCCAGCTTGTAAATTTAGATCAATTTGTCTGAATAAAAAACAATGGAACACAATCTTTGTAATGCCTCATAGATATATACTCACAAATAAGATTAAAGAGCTTCTTTTTAAGATTACCCATAGATACTATCCTGTTAAGGCAAATGTATGTTGTTTTGTAACAGGCATAAGTAACAGATGTACTTTTTGTGATTGTGAAAGAGAAACTGTCGAGCATATATTTGTTGACTGTTTTCACACCATTTCATTTTGGTTCCAGTTTGAAAGATATATCTCAAGGATTCTTAAAAAAGAAACCATATTAAAAAAAATAGATATTCTCTTTTACTTTAACAACCCTAATTTCTCAGTTGATGAAATATACATCATCAATTTGATTTGTATACTAGCAAAATTCTTTATTCATAAGATGATCTGGCTAAAGAAATTACCTTCCTTCTATGTATTCAAAATTACAGATCTCCAAAGTTACATAAAAACTATTGAAAAATTAAATCAAATGAATAAAAAAGTGATAAAAACATTACAAATTTTAGAAAAATACAAATTCATTACCCCATCTTAGCAGACCCCTAGTGTTTACTTTTATTCTTATTTATATTTTTTTGAATGTTAATTGAAATGTACGTTTCTAAAATGTTACATGTTAAACATATGCTGACATAAAAAAAAAAACTAAAAAAAAACCTCAATGATAATGATATTATAAATAATAAATTTATAAATAAAGAATTTATAAATAATAAATGATCATTTAAACGAAACTAAGATGAAATACAAAGTGGCAACATTTTAGTTAACTTGTATTTTTATGCTGTACATGCGCATTGTTTTAACCGGAAATATAAACGACATTATTCATGTAGTTTCTGACTTCCACACAATTCAAATTGAGCCTATAGGTATTGACCTTTGTGGGAAAATACTATTGGCTAAATATATAGGAGAAAAATTTTACTGGATGAAATAATTTACGTGTTGAGAACCTTTTAAAAAAGCTGATATAGGCCATCTAGCATGTTCAGTTCAAGAACATCAAGGTAACTGCAGTTTACCTAAATGCACTGCAAATTTTACAGATGACCTAAAATTGAGTTATTTAGATGCAATGACATGTCTGGTGTGAACTAAATCATCTTCAGTGTACCAGATCCTGTTTGAAAATAATATTAAACCATTTGTGTAATTATAAAAACTGTAGTAGATACAAATCATTCAACAAGACCCAAATCATTCTATGAAATCCACATACATATGATTGGTCATTGGGTTATATCAGCTAAAAGAGGAAATACTAGATTATAAGGTATTATGTGTCTCAACCTTTTTCCAGAACAAATTTGTCTAATTGTTTATTTCTGTCAAGTACTTTTTTCTTTCATACAATTTCATAACATTTATCAATGGCTATAATCTGAAAGAAGACTGAGTTATGATATATGCCTATTTCTTTATAGGGAACAACATGGAAACAACATTACTTTTGTTGCTGGCTGTGATAAAGCCAGTTAATTAAGATAATTCCCAACCCAGGGATCAGACCATCTCAAAGGCCAAGATGAGTTTGAACAAATCAGGAAATGAGAGAAACAAATCATTTGAAACCATCTGTGCCATCTATAAAAGTAGTAAAATATGAATGTATTTGTCTAACTAAAAGAATTTGAAAGATTTATCTGGATAATCTGTTAGGAAGAACATGTCTGAGTCTCTGTGAGGATCAGAACTGGAAGTATGCAATGTGGTTTGTTACGTGTTAAATGTTGCTGTTATAGAGTACAAACAGTAATAACATTCATTCATTCATTCATTCATTCATTCATTCATTCATTTTCTTAACAGTCTAATAACATTTGCTGCCATTTTGTGTATAAAGTAAAGAGTAGACTGATACTTATGTGAAGATATATGTTTTACTGTAAGTCTGGAATCTTACAGTGTAAACCCAGCGAAATTTTTTTCCATTATTATTCATCACATTGCTGGTTACTGATAAAACATGACCGTTAATAATGCAACCGCAAATTAACAGCTACAATTCCTAAATGTGACCACTGGGTGGCAGTAAACACTTAAGTTCAATTACAATAACGCGGCTCAAATCAGAAACACTCAATCAAGCAAGCCATCACATAAATAGATAGATAAATAAATAAATAAATAAACAAACAATTTTTTCCACAATTAGTTATCACTAAATATTAATAGGGCTGCACGGTGGCACAGTGGTTAGCACTGTGGCTTCACAGCAAGGTCACTGGTTCAATCCTTGGCTGGGGAGGGGTTCGATCAGTGGCCTTTCTGTGTGGAGTTTGAATGTTCTCCCTGTGTATGCGTGGGTTCTCTCTGTTCCACCCACCATCCAAAAACATGCATGTTAGGTTAATTGGTTACTCTAAATTGCCCATATGAGTGAGTATGAGCACGAGTGGTTGTTCGTTTCTGTGTGGCCCTGCGATGGACTGGCGAGCTGTCCAGGGTGTACCCTGCCTGTTGCCCAAAGCCAGCTGGGATAGGCTCCAGCTTCCCCCCGTGACCCTGAATTGGATTAAGCGGTTCAGAAAATGAATGAATGATAAATAGCTATTGCTTACGAATCACAGCTTCTTATTGTGACATATTGCATCATGTGTAAGTCCACAGAGTTTAATTCACATATATATATATATATATATATATATATATATATATATATATATATATATATATATATAAATGTCATGTAATCCCTCAGTCTGTCCGTGTTGTTCTGTATTTCCTTCATATGGACATCTTCGATTGTTTTTTTTTTTCATTCCAGCTTAATCAACCTGTCAGCTTAACTGACAGGTTGATATAGTACAGGGCTGCCCAAGTCCAGTCCTCGAGATCTACCATTCTGCAACCTTTAGATGCAACCCCTGTCCAGCACAGCTGAGTCAAACAGCAGAATTCCTCTTCTGCATGTCATTCAGCTCTACAGAGGCCTGCTAACAAGCCACTTATTTGATTCAGGTGTGTTGGAGAAGGGATGCACCTAAAAACAGCCGGATGGTAGATCTCCAGGACCGGACTTTGGTACCCCTGATATAGTATAATGTGTTGCTAAATTTGCCTGTTTGTTGTTATTTTGTTGTGGCTTATGTAATTGGTAGTCAGAGCTTTAAAAGTACACCATATTCTAAGTGTCTTTGGCATGTGGCCTGCCTGGTTGTTTCCAGGTTTTTTTTCTGTTTTATTTTAGTAGTGTGTTACAGATAATCTGTCCAACTCGACTGGTCTGACTACACGGCTTCCTTCTTTGAACTTTCATGGTGGTTGCTAATCGGCTATCATCATCTTGAACCCACACCAGTTCTTGGTCACTTCTGTTAAAAAACTGTTTTATCTGTGGAAAAACAGGAATAATTGCAATCCATAGTTCAACTAACCACAGCAACTGTTCATTCCAATGAAACTAGGAGGTTACAGACATTCAGGGGCGAGCTTCGGTTTTAGGTGACATTTTAAGGGTCATTCATTCATTCATTATCCTAACTGCTTAATCCAATGAAGGGTCGCGGAGAAGCTGGAGCATATCCCAGCAGACTTTAGGCGAAAGGCAGGGTACACCATGGAGAGCTCGCCAGTTTATTGCAGGGCCATATGAATGGTTATTAAAATGAAACAATTACCACTCTTCTGTCCATTTTCTCAACTTAGACAACAACCATGAATTGGTAACTGGCAGGACGAAATTTCTTTTTTTGTTGCACAACTTAAGTTCTAAAACCCTCTAAGGAGGTCACTGAATGTTGCAGGTTTCTGTTTTATCATCAAGGGCAAATTAAACAATGAACCAGGGAAAGTCAAGCTAAACAACATACAATCATGAATACCAATTGTGGATCACAGGCAAGAGATTGTGTTCCATATCAATCTGTGATTCAGGTCAAAAAGAAACCCCACAATGACGATAAAATCATAAAAAGTGATTAAAAGGCAGATATCTTGAATAGCTTACATATTGGTACAATATATTAAAATACTAAAACACTTCAAATCACAACTTGAATTAGAAAAGCAATGCACAGCAAAAAGTAATTTAAATATTCTGATTTTCAGAAAACAAATTGCAAAGAAGAAAATCTGCAAACTGCTTCAGCAGCAACCAGCTCCCAGAACACCTGCCAACTTAAACATAGACTTCTGTTTTACACTAATTTTTCCCACATCATTCTCACGACTACACCTGCTGGGGTCAATACAAACACTCATGGCCAGCTATTGGTTTCACCTGTCACATTGTATGAACCCACCAGGAACAAAGCAGGAAGTTATTGCAGGCCATTTGGATGCAACCCAGTCTCTTTATTTCGTCTTTTGTCTTGACCTCTGGTGTTCCCACAATTGTTCCCCAGCAGGAAACTCAGCCTGTCTGAATATGAGGGAAACTGGCCATCTGTAGGCACACACACAAAAAGTTTTGCAAACACTCACACACATCACAACATCAATTCAATTGATAATTTAGAGGTGTAAGCATCATGCAGTGACCAAATTGTGCATACAGATACATACCACCACAACATGTACAACTCCAATATACAAAAAGATGGGATTTTTTTGTAAAATGTCCATTAAAAACAGAATATCTTAATCACAAAGAAAGCAAAAAACCAAACAAATACAAATGCTAAAAATGAGAAAAAATTCTCATGGTAGCAAAACACTCTGCCACTGCCTCTTCACACACAGTGACTTTTCCTGTGTAAGCTTCTGGTAGTGTCATTGCTCTGCATATATATATATATATATATATATATATATATATATATACACATATATATATATACACATATATATATATATATATATATACATATATATATATATATATACATACATATACATATATACATACATATACATATATACATATATATATATATACGTATATATATATATATATATATATACAGTGCTCCAAAAAATAAAGGGAACACTAAAGTAACACGTTGTAAATCTGAATGAATGAAATATTTTTATCACATACTTTGTTTTTTCCATAGGTGAATGTGCTGACAACAAAATCACACAAAAATTATCAATGAAAATCAAATCTATCAACCAATTAGGGTCTGGATTTGGAGTTATACTCAAAATTAAAGTGGATAAAAACACTACAGGCTGATCCAACTTTGATGTAATATCCTGTACAGAAGTCAAAATGAGGCTCAGTAGTGTGTGTGGCCTCCGTGTGCCTGTATGACCTCCCTACAACGCCTGGGCATGCTCCTGATGAGGCGCCGGATGTTCTCCTGAGGGATCTCCTCCCAGACCTGGACTAAAGCATCCACCAACTCCTGGACAGTCTGTGGTGCAACTTGGTGTTGGTGGATGGAGCGAGACATGATGTCCCAGATGTGCTCAATTGGATTCAGGTCTGGGGAACAGGTGGGCCAGTCCATAACATCAATGCCTTCGTGTTGCAGGAACTGATGACACACTGCAGCCACATGAGGTCTAGCATTGTCTTGCATTAGGAGGAACCCAGGGACAACCACACCAGCATATGGTCCCACAAGGGGTCTGAGGATCTCATCTCGGTACCCAATGGCAGTCAGGCTACCTCTGGCGAGCACACGGAGGGCTGTGCGGCCCTCCAAAGAAATGTCACCCCGCACCATTACTGACCCACTGCCAAACCGGTCATGCTGGAGGATGTTGTAGGCAGCAGAACGTTCTCCATGGCATCTCCAGACTCTGTCACATCTGTCACATGCGCTCACTGTGAACCTGCTTTCATCGATGAAGAGCACAGGGCGCCAGTGAAGAATTTGCCAAACTTGGTGTTCTCTGGCAAATGCAAAACGTCCTCCATGGTGTTGGGCTGTAAGCACAACCCCCACCTGTGGATGTCAGACACTCATACCACCCTCATGGAGTCTGTTTCTGACTGTTTGAGCAGACACATGCACATTTGTGGCCTGCTGGAGCTCATTTTGCAGGGCTCTGGCAGTGCTCCTCCTGTTCCTCCTTGCACAAAGAAGGAGGTAGCGGTGCTACTGTTGGGTTGTTGCCCTCCCACGGCCTCCTCCATGTCTCCTGATGTTCTGGCCTGTCTCCTGGTAGCACCTCCATGCTCTGGACAGTACGCTGACAGACACAGCAAAACTTCTTGCCACAACTCGCATTGATGTGCCATCCTGGATGAGCTGCACTACCTGAGCCACTTGTGTGGGTTGTAGACTCCGTCTCATGCTACCACTAGAGTGAAAGCACCGCCAGCATTCAAAAGTGACCAAACCATCAGCCAGAAAGCATCGGAACTGAGAAGTGGTCTGTGGTCACCACCTGTAGAACCACTCCTTTATTGGATGTGTCTTGCCAATTGCCTACAATTTCCACCTGTTGTCTATTCCATTTGCACAACAGCATGTGAAATTGATTGTAAATCAGTGTTGCTTCCAACTGGACAGTTTGATTTCACAGAAGTGTGGTTGACTTGGAGTAACATTGTGTTGTATAAGTGTTCCTTTTTTTTGAGCTGTGTATATATACTGCTGTTTCCTGAGACTCTGTATTGTGTTAGAGCTAAGTTTTGCTTTGCGCACTGTGTTACAAATCAGCAAATGGATATCAGCACACCTAACATTTTAACACACACCTTATCTGATTCATCAAAGATGCACAGGAAGACTGGCAGAGGAAGAGAGACAGTGACTCACAAGAGATAACAGAAGAATAAACTTTAGACTGACTTTACTAGATGGAAAGAGCTTAGAGTACAGGTAGGATACAAGTTGGGTGCTGAATTAGCCCTGTTAGGAATGACTTGCTGATAAACCTGCCTAAATTCAGCAGTGTTAACGAGATCCTATAAACATATGGGAATATGTGAGGCCCGTTGCTGGATCATTGGGCGGACTTGGCCTATAAAACCATACTATTGTGACAAATTCTGTTCAGCTTTGTTTTGAGGAAATATACAAAGCATGACTAAAAAAAAAATATCTTGATGGTATTAAATGGTGCTCTAAAACCCTTCCAATCCTTTTATCATGCATTTCCAAATGTGAGAGTTGCTAGATCCTTTGGCCCTAAAGTCCACCTAAAGACATGGAGGCTTTTCAACTAATATCATGCCAGATGGGTCCTCTCCTCTTCCATCTGGAGGATGCTGCGTCCATGAGTTTAAAAACTAATTTCAAACTTTTACTCTTCAAACTTTAGTTATTTTTCCACTGCTACTTGGTCAATTTTTAAATAAGATTTGGTTCAGATAAGACACCAGCATCACTGAAATGTAAAATGACTACTTCCAGTGGTGAAGCTTAAACCTAAACTTGTAGATGGCACGGTAAACTGTGTTCACCTCAGTGATTTATGAATCTGTTATAAGCTCACCTTTTTTGCAGATTTCACCCTTTATCTATCTAAAGTGCACGTTTTATCACGTGACTGACATGGAAACGTGCACTGCCTTTTTGTAGCTCCTTCTTTCAACCACCTTGTCTTCCAGCCTTTTGTTTGAAACATGTGCTTCTGCCATCAGATTCAGGAGCTGATATTTTACATCTCCCTTTTTTTCTCACATTCAAGTTTAATGGTAGATTGTAGATGGTAGAATCACACAAACAGATGTGCAAGAAACAGGATATGGAGAAGTAAAAAAATGTATAAAGACTAATTTCCTGGTTTGTCTGCACTCAGGTGGTGACACGTTGCCTTTGTTTTGATGGGATTGACTCACGTGCAGTAAATTTGAAACTAAAATGACTCCGTTTAAGGAAGATCAGGACTTATAGCCCTTCTTGTTCATAAATCCCCTATTTTATTTTAGGTCACCGTATCAAGACAGTTGTTTTAAACATAATGGCGTGACTACAAAGACGTATTCTCACGAGTAACAATGGGCTTTCCCTCAAGGGTAGGGTCAATAAGCAAAACTTACAATGCTTTTAAACAATCAAGATGTCAAAAGTTAATAGTGAATGCCTGCACACGTTATTGCTGAGGATATAGAGTATACTGAAGCCCAACTAGACAAGAAGCCCAATGTGGGAGGAAAAATATGCAAAACAAACAAGATTGTTTAGGTTGTTGCTATTCCGCTGAATGTGAAGTGACTGAGTATTGTTCTGGGCTTCCCTAAACAGCCCACAGATCCCTTTGAACTCAGTGTTCCTGTTTCTTATGGTTTGGAATATTAATTATCATGGCTAAATGTCAACTCCATGGTGAACTGGGAAATCAAAACACACCCTAAGTTTAGCTAAGGATGAAAGAAGAGGGTGGTATAGCTCACCAAGAGTTGTGATTTTATAGTCTGGATGGAAGAGATGGATGAATATTTCCATGGTAAACGCTATGGCTGATTGAAATTTGTTGGTTATATTCTTTTTATATATATATATATATATATATATATATATATATATATATATATATATATATATATATATATATATATATATATATATATTTCTGGAAATATAAAAAAAATGGATTCAGGGTGAACTAAATGCTAACTGAGACTTTAAAAAAAATCATCCAAGTGCCTTAAAGTAATGTAACTTATTGTATCAGAGTTTACAGCATTAGCTGACTATTTGTGAAGTTTTCACAGACTTTAGCAAACTGGTGGAGTTTGTGTCAGTGAGTGCAGAGCTGCTCGGGTGTTTAATTGTTTAAGCTGCTTGTTTTTCCTAAAATGAGCTGCAGGAAGTCTTTCCTGTTTTGAATACACTATGAATAGAAGTGAATTCTGTGTGTGTGCGTATGTGTATCTGTGAATGTGTTGAGTAAAACTGGGGTAGGAAGGATGACAAACAAATAAGGCCCCAGGTAAGTGTGTTTTCCACTTATACCTTTCTAGTATATACATTTCTATACATATACAAGCCACTTGATTGCTGGTTGATGATTTATGATGGGAGCTGATCCCACTTCCATAAGCTGCTTTGTCATGTTCACATGCAGCTCATATCCTTTCTTTCTCTCTCACACAACTCTCTTCTTCATCATCTCCTCCTCCTCCTCTCATCATTGCTCCAGGAAGCAGGACACAGTAAACTTCCAGCTTCTGTTTCTCTCACTTCCAAGTGGAAGTAAGCACGTGGGAAGCACTTCTGTGTATGTGTGAGCATTAAAAGTGCTGGAAACGAACCATGTCATTTTTCCTCCTCTCTCACGTAGAAGGAGCAAACTGTCATAAACATAAATCGAACCTGCACGCATCCACACACTCTGTCTCACACACCTGGCTATCACATGTCACATCGGGCACAGTTTCGTTTCTCAGCAGACATTTGCTGTGGTCATGTTCTGGATCGATGAATTCAGGTGCCAGACAGTTGGACGGTGATGATTTCATTCAAATGCAGCCAACTTGATGGTTAACAAGATTAAACATCTCCCTTTCCCTTTTGCTTTTCCTTTTCAGATTTGTAATCATAAAACACCATCTCAAAACATTAAGGACTATTTCCAAAAAGCAATTATGATTTGACGTGTGAGACAATGGCAGCTGATGACAGACAATTAGGAAGAAGTGCATTTGAATCTGGTTTGATTTTTCTATTTTGCCTTTCCTGTTACTGCTCAGTTAGTGTGTGTGTGTGTGTGTGTGTGTGTGTGTGTGTGTGTGTGTGTGTGTGTGTGTGTGTGTGTGATTATCTGACTTCATTCCTCATCTAATTAGGGAGCCTGGTAGTGGACTGGAACTATTTGTGCTGTTGGGAGTTTTGATACCATTTATCAGAGCGGTGAAGGTGGATTTTGAGTGATTGTGCAAGCCAGGAATTCACACAGTTTCAATCAGGAAGAAAATGGGGGGAAATAGAAAAGTCATTTTCACAAAGATAAATAATTTGTGTATTTATTACAAAAATGTACAAGAGTACATGAACAGAGCTTCATATTAACACTAGTTACAAGGGAAATGTCACAGTGAAGGAGATAAGTCATGAACCAGCAGACTGCTCCTGTCTAAACTTTTTCACATATATACAGAATATACACACAACACACAAAGAGCACAATGAAACACTAGCTGGAATGTAAACTTGAGGACTCGGACTCTGTAGTCGTAGAGGTCCCAGGTCGTCTGCGAGGTAAAACCTTCAAACTGGAGGCCCGGCTCAGAGTGAGGGCTCTGCGGGCTGAGCTCTTGAACCCAGCTCCCAGGAAGGCGTAGAGAAGCGGGTTCAGGCAGCAGTGGGCGAAGGCCATGGGCTCAGCCACCGCAAGCCACACGCCTAAAGCTTCCTCCAGCTTGCAGCTCCGTGGCAGAACCTCCAGGCGAAGTAGGGCGTCCGCGGAGATGCCTGCTCCGTAAGGGAGCCAGCACACAAAGAAGCAGAGCACCAATGCGATGGTGGTCCGCACCGCCCGCCGCTTCTGCCTCTGGCCCCCCAACGGACCCCGGGTCAACCTGGTGACAATGACGCAGTAGCACACCAGGAGAACCAGACCGGGAATCACCAGCCCAACCAGGACAAGCTGGAGGTGGAAAACCGCAACCCAGATAGGAGCGCTTTCTTCGGGGTAGAATCTCTGGCAGACAGTGGATCCTTCTCCTCCTTCCCGGGTTCTGGCAAATATCAAGTCGGGCACTGCAAGCAGGACAGCAGGCATCCAAGCTCCTGCACAGACAGGAATAAGGTTTTAAAAAAGAGGTAAGAGACTGCAGGATAAGTCAGAAGAGGAGATAAAATAATGGTTTACTCCTTCTCACCTATATACACAAGCCTGTGTGCCAGCAGCTGCCTCAGCCCACCAGTGTTTGTGTCTGTGGCCCGGACCACTGCCAGGTACCGATCCAGACTGATGAATGCCAGGATGAGCACGCTGCCATACAGGTTGACAGTGTAGATCACATTCACACCAATGCAGGCCGCAGCTCCAAAACGCCAGTCAGCCAGAGCTGCGTCCACAGCCCAGAAAGGCAGAGCCAGAACAAAAAGGAGATCAGCTGCAGAGAGATGCAGGCGGTACCGATCTGTTAAGCTGCATTTGGACCTGCGGACAGAGAGAAAATTCATTCACCAACACTTTCACTTCTTACCTCTTATGACCATTTTAAAATAATAAACTAGGGTGAATTTTTCCACCGGAAATCCTTCACCAATCCTCTCTCACCTGCGCTGACAGCCCAGCACCACGACGACCAGGCCGTTCCCGGTGATGCCCAGGATGAAGATAAGGGAGTAGACCACAGGCAAGAAGACCTGCTGAAGCTCATCTGTCATGACACGTTCTGTATCACAAGGCTCCTCCAGCTCCACTCCCACCTCCCCATAACCAGACCCCGTGTCATTGTAGTCGTAGTCCAAAACGACATGCTGGAGACAGATGATAAGTGATGATGAAAATAAGGATTTCTGCGAGTTCCATTAGTGTTCCCATGCTTGAAGGCTACCCTTACCTCAAAGTATGACATGATGGAGACCACCCCTCTCCCCTCTGCGTGGATTGCAGCTGAGGTTTCTCTCTGAGAGGGTTATATAGTCCCTTCATGCTCCTCCCCAAACACTCCAACACATCTGTGGGCCTGCTGAAAAAAGTTTTTTTTCCTGTTTTCGAGGTGTCAGGTGCTGATAGTGGATCTATCACAGGATGCTGCATTATGTGCGTGCGTGCTGTTTATATTATTTTAGTACTGAGACTTCTGGCTTGTATCATCAGAACCTACCAATAGAAAAGAACAGATGATAATCAGACAACGTGTTCTGTGTGTGTTTGGTGTGTCTCTTTCCACACTTCATGCTCGGTTAAACCAGTATGAGCAGCAGGAGCAGTAAATGTCATCAGAGTGTGAACATACTTATTCTGTGTGCGTCACTAAGCAGGTCTACGAGAAAGACAAGCGGAGAGGAGACAGAGTCGGTTATCCTTTGAATGAGCGTGAGATGGTTATCAGTCTTCCTCGGTTCGGTTTTGGTAAACACAAGACTGTTGGACTCCTCTGATCTTTCCCTGTCAGTGGAGCATCAAGTGTATTTGTGATACGAGTGTGTCACTTTTCTCAGAGTAAAATAATGGACTGTTTTCAAGTCTGAACTCAAGTGAGCAAGATGGAGCCAGCAGTTCACCCCTCAGTTGGTCTGTGTGTCTGTCTGTTAAAAAAAAAAACAAAACATCAAAATTATCAAGAAATCAGAAAGATGGAGTAAGGAACAACTGATTAAATTTTGACGGTGAGTCTGCTCTGGATCCAGGATGTTTATAGAGTTGTCTCTACTATAGCTTGGGATATTATTCCAATAGAGCTTCTAAAATAATGTCCAAAATCATTGAAAAAAATTATGATGACATTTTACAACACTGTACAGTAAAATTTACTTTGTTACAAGGGAAGGACTTAGGGATGAATCAGGGACTAAATGGGTAAGTAACCAATACTAATTAGTGACCAGGAAGACCAGGCTTATTAGGGGACGACTGGTCTTCATGATCACCAGCTGGTTATCAACAAGTCTCTTTTTAGTTCCTCTTTTTTCTTTTAAATAACTAACCAGTAGCCTAGTTTCAGAATAAGCCATTGTGGTCACCGGTAAGGAGGATGCTGGTTAATTACCCATTAGTTCCTAAGGCATTCCTTAGTAATAAGCCACATTTAGTAAAATTAGAATGGCTGGGTGGAGGTCTGCCCTGTCTATGTGCTTCACTGGTTTTAAAAAGTTGATAAACTAATTTAAAACACAAAAGTCATCATAAAAGGAAAGACATAAAAAAAACTGTCAAAGCAGGAAAAACACAAGTTTAAAGACTGTGGGACAGTAAAAACAATATATGAGCACGCAATATATATATATATATATATATATATATATATATATATATATATATATTTATATATATATATATATATATATATATATATATATATATATGTGTGTGTGTGTGTGTAAATATAAATTCTTGCATGTAGCCTATGAGCTTGCGAATTATACTAATGATTTCAAGTTCACGTTACATAAAATGGTCTTGATTTGTCTTAATGTCCTCCTATTAGGAAAAGTAGCTCAAAATGTTGAGGACAGGTTTTAATTAAATTTCCAGAAAGTGTCAGAAATGGAATGAAGAGCAAATGAGTGAATTATGGCAGTGTCTTAGTCCAAGAAATATTTTAAAGGATTTTCTTTACTATTCTTTAAGCTCTTGCAGCCTTAAACTTAGCAGATGTCACCCAGAATTATTGGCAAATATTGAAAAACTCACAATTAAATCATGGTAGGTGTTAAATACATTAACAACCAACTCAGGTTGCGGCTTTTAGAGAAAATTCTAATTTCTATAATCATTTCAGTATTATAGCCATTTGCTTCATCTTGATGTGTAAGTGTTCGTTTTCAGGATCTAGGTGTTTAAAAGATGTGGCATCTATCCTGATGGTGGAAGAAGATAGTGACAGTAGCTTGACGTATACATCAGAGTTAGGATGGAGTTGTTAAGTGGGTGGGCTGTCGGACCTTTTGGGTTTTTTTTCTCAGGACCCAAATGGCTTGGCAGAAGTCTGCAACTTATGAATGCTTTTAATTGGCTATAAAAACAGGAATGAGCAAGTGTTACCTCATTACCTCATTTTCATCTTCAGTCATCATTCTAACAGCTAAACTGTATTGTTTATGTCTGGAACATGTCTGTACGCGCAAACTATGTTGAAAGATGGATCATTTCTGATATGAGGTCAACATGGAAACCAGAACCTTTTCCAGTGTTTAGCTAAGACCTGGTTTCCTCACCCCAGGAGCTTTGGAGGTAGAAATCAACAAGGGTGACATGGAATGATTTTCTTTCTTTGTCTTTTATTAGTTTATTCTTTCTAAATAATACACATCAGGAAGACAAAAAAAAAACAAAAAAACAAAACAATAGAAAATGTAAAATACTTTAGCTTGAATGACTAAAATCAACATGGTTTTAATTTGAGATTTTTTTTACATCTTTTAAAAATTAATCTAAACCTTTTTGTGTCATTTGAATTGCTAATAAATAAGTTTTTAAAAAAAATACAAAAGTTAAAAACCACTTTGCAAGCAACAACAAAGACAAAAAAAAGTTTGCTTTTGGGAACAAGAACCTCTGCAGACCTGGTCCTAGGAAAGAGAGCGCTGAACTGTCCTCTGAGGGAACCCATGGAGAGGCACCGCTCTGCTGTTGAGCAAAGTTCATAGAAGGCTATGGGACTGGATGAAAACACGACAAACGTGATTTCTGGTCGGAAACAACTGGTCACTCTGGATGGTTTGCACCAGGTTAATGAACTAAACTACTTTTTTCTTTGGTTGAAGCCCAGCATCTCTCTACAGCTGTAGGCGAGGTCCTGAATGCTAGCACCACAGATTTGTCCAACGGGGTATTAAGTGAACCCAAGCAGGTGCAAGAAACATAATTAGATATTTACGTAACATCAATCAGCAGGGCCTGACGCTTTGCCATAAATTTTTATTTAAAAACTGCTCTTCAGAATGATCTGCTGCACGGTGCACTATCTTCCTAAAAACCCTACTAACTTGTGAACAACAACTTTATGCCTGTCGCCTTAACTTCAGTATGATTACATGTTTTGAAGGAATTATTGTTAACATGCTGATATTGGTTCTTGTCTGGATCCTGCTCAGTTTGTTGGAAGGCTGGATAGACGATGCTGTTATCAGTGTAAATATGCACAAGTCATGTTTGCAGATTTCAGTTCAGTTTTTAATACTGTGCAACCTCATTTGCTTGTGAAAAAGATACTTGGTACTATCAAATCATTGTAGTTTTTTAACAAAAGGTCCCAACAACTGAAAGTATAAAGTTCCTTGTCTGACTTCAAATATTGTAGCAGTGGTAGGTTACACGACAAGGCTGTATCACCTCTCCTTCACTGACGCTTCTTACACAACAGAACAAATATGTCATCCATTTTTCTGATGACACTGTTACTTTTAGCCTGTGTCACTCTGATAGCTGCCCTCCTGTCTATCATACTGACTTTTCCACTTTTAGACTTGCTGTAGTAATCATCATCATGCTGAATACCAGCAAGACAAAAGAGACGATTATTGATCCCAGGTGGTTATTGATAATAGTGTTATCTAAGCGATGTACAACTTTAAGTATCGTGGTCTTACAATGTGTTCCAGGTTAAGTTTAGGTTTTTAATATGGTATGTGAACTTTGTTGTTTATGCATAAATATGCTTAAAGTCGCAGATTTATCTGTGCATTAATCTTTTTTTTTTTTTACAGCCCTGGTAAAATTCTACATGAATGTGGTAAATGCTGGCTAAATAATCTTTACAAATATGTTAAAGCTCCCATGCAGTTTCCAACCACACTATGCTAGAAAACCAATACGCCTCACAATAATTGTCATCTCTTCAGGTCTGATGAGGATGTAGTGCACACATTAGATGTGTTGTTGCTAAGTTTAACCCTGTTTGCAAGCCTGGCAGTGCCTGGTTCACAGTGTTTTCGGTCTGGATGGAGGTAGGTTTTACTCGGCTGTTGTGAAAATGCAACATTTTTAGAAAACACAAAAGGAAAAAAGGGTTTTTGCATGGAAATGCTGATGTGTAAACAGGACCTAAATTCTTTAAAAACACTAAAGAAAATATCTCTCATCTGTCTGTGATGTCGACTCAGGTCTCAGCGGACCATTTCCTGACTGCTCTGACTGTAAATCCCCATTCCGCTCCTAATTCACTAATCCCATAAGAAAACAGAAAAAAAGGGAGAGAGGAAAAAAAACTGTTTCAAATGTCAAGACTGAAACCCCAGCCTCTTATCTGCCTCTCACTTTCCCCACCCTTCCTCCACATTCAATATCAGCACAACAATCTGGAAACATTAACACTGCAGATTTGGCAAAGCATTTGGACTGATGTAAAAACAGTTTTTGAATCTATTTTAGGCAACATTTCTATGTTAACTAGGTTTGAAAAGTGGCTTCAAAGATCTTATTCGCCCGGGTTTATATGAAACAAGAGTAAACTTTTCATATGGTTTTATTAAATTATCAATGTATCACTTTACAGGTTTTTTTTTCTTCAAATATGGACTGGTCATCTGCTCTGTGGTGTTTCTCAGTTATGGTTTCTCAGTGAAGTGCTAATACTGTAGCACCACCAGCTCACTGACTTCACAAAAACCCTGTACATGGACAAAAATAGATTGCACACACAGGTTGTAGCCTTATGTGTCTTTAAAAAAAAAAAACAAAAAAAAACCTCAGAATACATGTGTAAAATATCATATAAGAGATTTTAATTAATCTTATTAATTCACTTTGGGATCTGGTTTAATAGGTTTTGGTTTTTAGACTTTCAAAAACCCGTTCTATGTGAACAAAATGTCCAGTTGGTTTTATAGAAACACAAGTGGACAAACCTCAACTTGTCTCTGTGTGGAGATAGGCTGAATTTTCAATTCTCAGAGTGGTCAAAGTTTCAGGGAGGACCCCTTAAAGGTTTTCTCCGTGTGGGTTACACAATGGGCTTTATGTGGGGTCGGTTGGCAACAGATTAACTCAGATCAATGGGCTTCCTTGTTAAGTTCTGTGTTTTAATGTATCATTTTTAGCCAGGTGTGTTAAAGCACAGAAACCAAATCTAGATCTCTTGGATCAGTGTTCCACAGGTTTTAGACGTTGCCCTGCTGCAACACACTTGACTATAATTGAGGACTCACCAAGAGGCTGGTGCAGAGAATGACAGTGGTTAGAAAAAATATTTTCCCTCAATCAAGGTTATCACAATCGGGGGAACATCTAAAACCTGCAGGACAAAAGTCCAAGTTGTCTGGAGTCAGTGATCCTTGATTTAAGTCAGGCAGTGCAGTGGGTCCAGAAGACTGAGACACACTGCTAGAGCCACTGCCCAACAGATTTGTAATGTTTCAATACACATGACCCACATAAACAGAGCATTGTAGCTGACAAGAAACTGTTAGATCTGTTTAATTTGAAGCAGGTGTGCTGGAGCAGGAAACCACCTAAAACCCATAGGGCAGATTAAATTGAAAAAGAAAACATCTTTCCAGTTCAAGTTTATATGTGTGTGTATGTATGTATATATATATATAGGGAGAGAGAGAGAGAGACAGAGCGAGAGAGAAAATACATGTATAATATAGATCGATAAGATAGTTTGCACTTTTGTCGCCTGCAGTTTACTTGGAAAATACTGGATTGTGAAAATGATTAGAAATGCCACCACCAAGTGGTCTTATAGGAAATAACACCAACACTGTAACAACTTCTTTCTTATTTTATGTCCAAAGACATAAATTTTAATTCGTCACTAAATTCTCCCTAGAAGTAAATATGGGCATGAATAGTAGTTTGTCCCTTTATGCTGGCCCTGCGATGGACTGGTGACCAGTCCAGGTTGTATCCTGCCATTCATCTGCAATTGCTGCAATATGCTCCAGCTTCCTTGCAACCCTGAATTGGATTAAGCAGTTTAGAAAATTTTATTTTTAAACTTTCAACATTAATAATGAAGTAATATTTTAATATACCTTAAAATAATATAGGTTATAGTACAACCTTTTGTGAAACAATGACATGAGAAAATACGAGACAGGATATCAACATTTCTGAACTTAATTTCTGCAGAAACACGTCAGCTATATGTAAACATGCTGGAGGTGGAATTCCACCAAGTTTATTTAAATGCTTGGACTGGGATTTTTTTTTTAGTTTTCAACCAATTAACCATACTCCAAATGTAATGAAACAGAGCCTTTTTCTCACTGCATTGTAAAGTACATGGTCTCAAATAACAGAAAACTTTCAGTTTAACTACTACCTTTTTCAACACCATCAACATAGCCGACCACAGAGAAGTAATGTGACATTTGTGAACGCCTTTATCATTTTGACAATGAAAACCAAGTGCAGTTGTCTTGTAACTGAGCGTGAGCTCCAAGAATGAAGTCTACAAACCGAAAAGACAGCGCTGTTTTCAACTTATACAAATGATCATTTCTCTATTAAAGAAAAGTCAATGTAGAAAAAAAAACAAAACAAAAAAGGTTCATTTATTCACAGTTTCAAAGTGTAGGAACGTTTAAATGAAGCCCATCGTAACATTTCAGAAAATGGTAGAAAACTAAAGATCTACTCAGCAACACAGTTTGTAGTGGTTCTTTGATAATAAAGTTATAAAGGTTTCCTGACGCATGGAACTGACAGAGCACCCATCAGGCTAAACAACAACAAACATCAATAATAAAAGCAAAACTTGTCAGGACTCTTCAGCTGTAGCTAGTAGTTGAAAACAAACATGAGTCACCTTGCTAACGGTTTTCTCTGATGATCCTGTTGCCTCGCAGCTGAGCAAGCAGGTCTCTGAACTGACAAGTCTTCTTTGGTGCTTCCTGCTTAACTCCAACATCTTTTAGCTTGATGGTTTCCAGGATCACTGAACAGGGAATAACCGAAGCAGTCTGGTTTTTGATTTCTTGATTGCTACAATCCCAGGCACTGAAACAGCTGTCTGGAGAGTCATCCACACAGCTAACATTGATGTGGCGATTGTTATTTTGAAGACGCTGCTGCTTAGCAACACGGGAATCCTGGGAGTCATTTCTTGTTCTCTTTCTAACATTCCTTCTCTTCTTTTTATCTTGCGCTGTGGTACACCGTCTAAGGTTCCTGAAACAATCATGAACTACAGATTAGTTATATTATATGAAAACAAGGGGAAGTGATTTGACATGAGCACCAAAGCATCACCTATGAAGGAAAATATGTGGCCTCGAACAAGGTGATGTTGCTCCCATTCCTACAGGTTTAACCCTGTCCTTATTCAGCTGTACATGCCTCAAATGCTTCCTGAGAAAACACACAAGTAAAATAAATTTAGGAAAACACTGTTTGGTTTTAAAGCCAGCAGCTGTGCACACACATTACTGGTCTTACCGTCTTACATTAGGCCTTTTTTTTGGTGCCCACTTTTTGATCAACACCCACTCGTCACATGTCAGGGACTGTGGATCTGACAAGGACACCAGAGAAAGAGGCAATCATGAGAAGTAACATTAGATTGTTGTTCATGTTCCATAAAGAAGCCACGTGTGAACTAACCATGGTCTTGGAGTTTGTTTTTTTCTGGTGCGTTTTTTAACTTTGCCATCTCATAAAGTTTGCGACAGGCTGAGCACAGAACCCAGGAAGTCTTCAGCTTCTTGGAGATGGCATGATGCAAGAAGGAGGGACCAGAAGCTATGCTGCTGCATTCAGACCCACCGTCTTCATCTGACTCATCCAGTCCATTATCAGTTATCTCTACAGCATCTTCTCTGTCTTTATCGGCATCAAATTTTCCATTACAGGTGTTCAAAATGTCACAGTCTTTCTCCTCATTCACATGAACTATGTAATCATCTGCTTCAACTTGTTTCAACCATGTCCTCACTCTCCGATCTCTCAGCCTGCGTTGGATAACTTCAGCATTTGGCTTGGGTATCTTCTTTGCACTCTTCTTGGAGGCCTTTGACAGTTTTTTGGAGCGTTGAGGAGACATGGGTCCCTTACACTTTAGGCAATGCTCCAATAACCTGCGAAAGAGAGCAACAGTGACTACTAGGACATGTGTACTATTGTTTCTTCTTTGCACGATACTGCTCTTTGTTCACACTCAACAACAGAACACTTTCGCAAGTTTGTTTCCATAGTTTTCATTACCTTACCTATAACACTCTACTCTTATAGACACAGAAAGAGAAAACGTATCCAAACCATCAACATGATAGCTGCTGTAAGTCACACGCCTGCAAAACTGAAATGAAACACATTAAATTGTTTTTATATACAGATTAGTAAAAGACATATGATCATTTGTGTTTTTTGTTTATTTATAATGGTCTGAATACAAAAAAAAAATACTTGTCAAAAGTTACAATAAAACAAACAAACAAATAGTTTAATGTACGACTTGACAACACCGCCATATACAGAAAAGACTGAGTTTGAGCAGAAATAATTACAAACAGCCTTTTTCTACAGTAAAAACAAATCTGACACATCAATTTTAATTTGTAAATTTGTAAAGTCCGATAAGTGCTGGTGTAGGTTTTATTTTCTGTTGCTGGTTTTAGCACCGATCCAGACCAGGCTAGTTAAACTCTCCCAGACATCTAAGCTAAAAACAAACAATGGATGAACTCCTGGCTCGGCGAGTTCGGCACTCAGCTCTGAAACTCGTCTCGCACGTACGTCCTGTCTCTTCTTTTTGTCCATAACTGCTTGCATCTCGCAAAGAAAACTACTGAAGAAAACTTTTTACTTACATTACGGCTCGCGCAGCGAAGAGCTTGCGAAGATGCGCGTGGCGGAACAGCATTCTCAGCTGGCCATTGCAACGAAGGGTTCAGTAAGGAAAGTAGCTATTGGCTGTTGCTAAGTGACGTAACCATATAATTTGCATAACCGACCAACTTCTTACAATTTGAATGAGCACTGTCAAAATAAATGACACCAAGAGTGAAACAAAAAGAGACTAAAACATCCTAAAATGTTTGACGGTGATGGTAAAACTTTGTGTTTTTAAACTCTAAGAGTGGGGTATTTTTAATGTAGACAAGAAGTTAGTAATATTTAGCTTTTGTATGTCAGAATTAACCTAAAATTAACTAAAAACTTTACAGGTGAACCTAAGTGGATTTTCTCTAAACATGTCTCTGTACTTGTTCTATTAAATCTAACATGTTTCTCAACATTATTAACTGTAATGAATAAATACAATAAATCACTACGTTCGGGTTCAGCTACAATACCTAAACAGTCCTCTTTTCTCATACTGTAGCTACGCATTACTTAAATACTCCACATTCATGATTCATTTATTCAATGACCTTCAAATCACATAGCCTACACTGAATGAATGAGTGAATGATCAATTTTATTTGAACATGATGAATACCAATAATTTTCCTATACAACAGTTGTCTTGAAAACACATTATATAGCCTACTTACATTCATATTTAGAGAGATACAAATATATCCACATAGACAGTTATTATCCAAAATGTGTTAAGGGAATGCTTTCTGAAACCTTGTTATGTATATGTTCTATGTAAAAATTTCATAGAGTCTGACCAGTATTACACCTGGGAACCTAATTTCATGTTCTATATCATGATGATTCATGATTCTGTGAATTTTACAAAAAGTATATAAATCCCACTCTATGTGAGTAATGCATTTAGTTAGTAGATATGCAGTTTATAAGTCTTTAATTCAGTTGTAAAAAAAAACAAAAAACAAAAAAAAACCTCACTTCTCAAATCACATCTTATGTAAAATTAAAGTTCTTACTCAGACAAATCAAGACAATTTTTTTCTTTTGTTTGCATGCAGTTTGTAAAAACAATCCTATTTAAAATGAATATTCTGGATGTCCTAAAAAGATTTGTTAGTTGACACAACTGTCTTTTTAAGTGGCAAATATAGATTGAAAAATATTGAATCAGTACTTAATGAGGAAGTAAGTAAATAGTAAATAGTTTGGGTATAGATGTAAATAAATCTGAACCGTTTCTCAGTTTGAGCTACACATAATCCAGCAGGTGGCGCTAATGCATCTTTAAGTTGGTGAAGATGAACATTTACAAACAAGTGTGTTGAAGTTGCTAAAGAACAGTTATTTATATGTGTTTATTTTATTTTGGTAAAAATCTGGCAAAAAATAAGTATGGTTCCTAATTTATCTTTATCATTTTTATCTTTAATATTTTACATGAATACAACCACATACTTGATCGTAATGTAGCCTTAAAACATATAAAATATGCCAACATTTTGTGTGTCTGGACCGTTTACCATTTAAGAAGAGTAGGGAAAAGTCATAAAACCACAAGGTGTGATAACTGTCTTGGACAGACGTTTATTGAACAACACAATTATTTGTCCAAAAAACAATTGAAGGTTTCAAGTCTTTTCAAAATGGTGGATAATTTCCTCAACAAAACTATGATTAACATAACAAACACAACTAACTAATTGCTTTTAAAAGCCTTGCCTTATTGTCTTACATGAGTGTTTTAGTTAAAAAAAAAAACAACAAACAAACAAAACAAAAAAAAAAACACCCTTACATCTTTCATAAAACCTAGATTTTTTTGCCCCCCCCCCTTTTTTTTTTTATAGAAAATTTCAGTCACCTTTTACAAGTGGCATTTTTCTCTGTTTTTGCCCCTTATTAGCCATCGACCCTAATGGTGCTCTTTAATAAAAAATTGTTCAAATGGGATATAAATGTTTTGAGATTACAAGGAAGAGGAGGCCAGAAAAACAAGGAAACAAAAATGATATAAAATTTAGTTCTACAATATTGACCAAAGATGGGCTATTTTTGATCCTGACTGAAAATGTTTTTATCTTACAACCTTCCTATATTTCAAACAGCTGTTGTGGATCCTGTGAAAAGGGATATTGAAGCAACAGAAAATACCAGATGTTTGGATCAGACAAGTTTTATTTTAAAGTTGCCTCGATATTAAAAAGGTCTCTCTGCACCACTTTGGTGTATTATCGGTCTAAGTAGTTGAAATATTGAAATAAAATAACTTGGAATTTATTGTGAATAACTTTTTTTTCTTTTTACTCAAAACCTTATTTATTGGTGTAAATATTCAAAAATGAAGCCGTGCATCAATAAGTGGATGACAGAACTTGAACATTTACAAATTCTCTGCATTATATGAAGAGTGTGAATGGAGCATTTTCCTTGCTGGCATTGCTGGTAAACAAACCCCTGTTAGGTTGAACTGAGATCCTCACCTTGTTTATTTAATTAACCCAATTTGTAATATAGTTAGTTCTCTTCTTCAGCCATCTTGCACTTGGAAAACATCTATGTCGTTGTTGCAATGTATCTTAATGGCTGTAAATGTGCATAAAGCAATAAAATTGGGGGAGGGGAAAAAGTCTCAGGTTTCTCCTATAGGTGGGATTACAACACTGCCAAAGTTGAACTATGTGCTGTTTGCAAAAACATGTGACTGAACTTTTCCCCAGTTAAATACAGTATACAGCTGTGACCATGCATTTTCTTCTCTGTGGATAACAATGAAATGACTTGGACAATAATTAAATTGCTTATAAACCCTTCAACCATGCCCTCTGGCTCTTATTGACTGTTTGGACTTGGACTTTGAGGACTGCTGATTTCTCTCTGCTGCAGAAACACCAACTAGGAAGAAAGAACAATGAGAAAAGTAGCAGTTTTAATGTTTTTGCTGCTTAACATGGCCACAGATGTGAGTGGAGGTGCAGACAAGAAAGTAGGATCTGAGGCAGAAAAGTCCAGACCAGAGAGGAGAGACAACACAAGAGAGGCAAAACAAAGAGACTCAGTTCCTGTAGGTGAGAGTGCTTCATCTGTTTATTTAGGTCACCTACTGGTGGTGCCCATGGACGGTAGTCGTTGGGTGGGCATAAAAGCTATTGCTCAGGAAATGGGTCGGCGTGGACACCGGGTTACTGTGGTGATGCCAGAGGTCAGCTTACAGATGGGCCCAGGGGATAACTACAACACCTTGTTTTATCCCGTCCCATATGACAAAGCTTTTATTGACTCTCTGACCTCCATGCACATGGACATGATGCAAAAATCTTCCCAGTCGTTCACGCAGAAGATAATGAAGAGGATATCTCAGGCTCAAAACATGACCAATTTTATGCACATCACAGCTGAGAGTCTGCTGTTCAATGACAGCCTCATCTCACATCTAGCAAAGCAGGTGGGTGTGAAAATATGGGAGAGGAAAGTGTATTAGAAGAAAGTGTAAACAGGTATTAAAGCTACATTAAAACTGCTCAGTTTTCATATATATACGTATATTTTTTTATTGTAATGGGAAGTGGTTGAAAACAAACAAATGCACTTTAGTTACTGAGTTGAGCTACATTTCTGAGTATGAGAAAATATAAAGAGTTTTCATTACATTCTTCTCATCCTCTGTATGCAACTTGTATAAATATGAGAGAAGTAAAAGGCTGAAAAACTGATTTTGAATTTAACCCTTTATAATCTTTTCCTTATTTTATCAAAGGGTTTTGATGCCGTTTTGACTGACCCCATCACTCCAACAGGTTCATTAATAGCTCGGAAATTTGGTGAGTTTCTCCTCCCTTTTGGAATCTGTGTGTTTGTGGAAGTATTTTATTTTATTTTTTTAAACCTATCAGTAATTTTCAGGGATTCCTACCATTAATATGCTGAGAGGCATTCCCTGTTCTCTGGACATGAAGGCTGCAGGTTGTCCCTCGCCAAGCTCGTATGTGCCTCGGTTTTTTAGTGGATACACAGACAGAATGAACTTCAAAGAAAGACTTATCAACACCTTGGTGAGCCAGATATGTACAAACATGACATCTTAGAGATCTTTCTCTTTCTTTCTTTTTTTTTTTTTTTTTTTTTTTTTTACAACAAATTAAATTCATACCAAGTGAAGCTAAGCTGATCAGCCGATCACCACATTTACAGAACAGGCCACGATGTAGACTTAGGTATTCCATTTGACTAGCGCAAGGTGCAAAATAAGACAAAAAAGCCCCAGAAAGAACATTTTAGTGTACAAGTATTCAGCTACTCTTTCAAACCAGCCAGCCATTTTTATTGTTTTGTTTTAAATAGTCTTATGGACACTATTGTCTCTGATGTAGAGTTCACATCTTCTTAAGCATTACTTTTGGTCTCTTGTTATCTTTTTGTTTACTGTCAGTATTTCCATGGTCTGAGCTTTATTGTCTTGCCATACTATCTCGCGCTCTCTTTATTATTATTTGATTTCAAGGTGGCCAGCAGTGTGGTGCCTTCATTCTTTCATAGAGATTTGATGGATAACCAAGTCCTTATCTATAATTGTTGCATACTTTCTCCCTGACCTATCTGGAATGTTCCCTGGTTTTTACTGTGCTACATGCTTGAAACCTTAAGACTTTTCACTGCAAGTGCAGGCTGTACATAGGTCTACCAAGATTATATGGAATATTACTGTTTGGCTTGTGATATGCAGGTGGGTTTGGTGGAGCCACTTTTCTGCCGACTGCTGTACTGGCACTTTGACCGAATCGCCTATAGATTCCTAGAAGAAGAGGTGGGAGTGGCAGAAGTGCTGTCAGAATCTGACATATGGCTGCAGAGGTAACACAAAAAAATATTTATTTATATTAGATTTTTTATTTTTTACAAGTTTTCCTGTCATATGATGCTGTTTAAGCAGAATTGACTTCACACTGGAGTTCCCCCGTCCTCTCATGCCTAATATAATCCTAGTTGGTGGAATAAACTGCAACATAAGAAATCCTCTTCCTCAAGTAAGACATGAATTTTAAGTTTCTATTAATCTTCTAAATATTCCAAAAGATGAATGAATGGGGACTAATAAATACAAAGTGCAACCATGTGTGCCTTTTTGCAGGATTTGGAGTCGTGGGTTTCAGGACAGCATGGTTTTGTAGTCTTCACTCTGGGCACCATGGTGTCAGATATGCCAGAAGATCTCACCTCCATTTTTATAGAAGCTTTCAGACAGATTCCACAGAAGGTACAAAATATTTACGTGATCTGTGATAATAAATCTCAAGTCATAAATTAAAACATCAGTTCCTGACAGGTGATATGGAGGTACACTGGGAAGGTTCCTGACAACATCCCAGATAACGTGAAGATGATGAAATGGGTACCTCAAAATGACCTACTAGGTGTGTAAAGTGCTGCACATCTTAAGACATGTGAGTCAGAACTGATGATGTCTCACATGTCACATCTGTTTGTTTTTACATGTTGTGTATTAGCCCATCCTGGAGCACAAGCTTTCATCACTCATGCTGGCTCACATGGTCTGTTTGAGGGATTGTGTCATGGTATTCCCATGTTGTTGGTGCCACTGAAAGGGGACCAACCTGATAATGCAGAAAAGATGGCGAGCAGAGGAGCAGGACTCATTTTGGATATAGCATCAGTCACCACAGAAAAAATCATTCAAGGATTGAATGAAGTCATCAATGACACCAGGTGAGGAGTCAGAAAAATGCTTAGTGAGGCTATCAGGAAAAACGGGGTGAGGAAAAGAGTATGTTTACCAGGATTGAGTACATAATTTTTTTCGGTCAGTCATTTTCTTAACCGCTTAGTCCAATTCAGGGTCACAGGGAAACTGGAGCCTATCTCAGAAATCATTGGGCGAGAGGCAGGTTACACCCAGGACAGGTTGTCAGTCCATCACAGGGACAACACAGAAAGATAAGCAATCACTGACACTCACTATCGCTCTAAGGGACAATTTAGAGTAATCAATTAACCTAACATGCAAACTACACAGAAAGGCCACTGTTTGACTAGACATATACTGTATTTACTTTAATATTGTATTCTAATCCCCTCACCATCCATGTGTACATGCAGGTATAAGGAGAACGTGCAGAAGCTGTCATCTCTTCATAAAGACCGGCCTGTTGATCCACTTGATCTTTCAGTGTACTGGACAGAGTTTGTGATGCGACACAAAGGGGCAAAGCACCTGAAAGCTGCTGTCCATGGCCTTAACTGGTTCCAGTACTTCTGCCTGGATGTAATAACACTACTGGCTGCTGTGGTGCTGGTTTTTGTAATCATGCTGATAAAATGCATGAAAGTATGTTTCCAGAAAGTTGGCAGAAAGCGAAAGCAGGAGTAGATGATGATCTTCAGAATAAAGGAAGATTAGATAGAAACACTTTACTTTGTGTAAGAAATTAATATGAAATGAAGCTTTACTGAAAGTCAAAAGTTTGGACACACCTTCGCATTTAAGTTTAAATTGAATTTAAAAAATGAAATTTAAATTCAGACATAAATTTTCCTTCAGGATAAGGATAAAAATTTGTTTAAATCTAGTTTTTTGTAATAATACCAATACTGATACTACTGTCTTTCAGTCTAATCAAACATGTATGTAGTTCATGTGAGATGGAGAACTCATGTGTTTTCTCAGCTCTTGTGAGGAGAAACAACTGTTCTGGTAAAAGTCATGATATAATGACGTGGAAGAATGTGTCATGCAACTGTCAAACTTCTTTTTTCTGCAAACAAATAAAATCAACAAAAAGTGCTAGTAATTTTTTAGTTGCATTTGCATTCTAAGTCAAAATCCATGATGCCCAGTCCTGCATATTTAGAGGGGGAAGTGTGAGCAGTTATCTCTTGGAAGTGATGGGATTCCCCTCGATCTCGGCAGGTCCGTTGATTGGAATGAGATGAGAAACAGAGTAAAGTTTTAAAACACAAATGAAAAACAAAATATTACTTTGAGCAATTCTCCGCAGATAGAGACTCTCTTAGCAGAACCAAGTCAGCAACAGTCTGAAAATATTATCCATTTCCCTCTTATTTATACCCGTCAGAACAGTTAATTATTTTCTGGTATCCGCACTCATTCCTCTCTCATGCATCAGACACAGATTTCCTCCCCTAGTTACTCCCATTCTTTTTGTATCCACCGGCGGCAAGATAAGGGTCACCATGACCCACACTCTTAATTACCTGCACTCTTTAATATTCTAACACACAATTTTATGAGTAAATCAGGAAATAACTATAAAAGTGAATAAACATCAAACTGTTTGAATGTTTAAATATATTTACAGAAGTATGTGGCTCTTCAGCTGAAGGCCTCATCAAGTTATGTTTCTAAATATTTACAGTCCTCCTGGATGCTGTGTAGCATTTTGTGATGGTTTGTGATGGTGATGTCTAACATCTATGTTGATTTGGTCTGCATAATTATTATTGGTGATTTTAACATTCCTTTGAGACAAGCCTCAGGACAAAGAAGCTAAATACGTGCATAACAGTCTAGACAACTTTGTCAACATATAACAGCGTCAACACACATTATAGAACACACTTTGGATTTGCGAATTTCAAAGGGTTTAGACATTTCTAAAAATTTATGTGTGTGATGTGGGCCTCTCTGATTGTTACAGTGTTTTCTTAAAGGCAGAGTATGTAAGATTTCAAGACGATTCTTTCCACCACCAGGTGGCAAACACCAGGTCGTGAGCAAAACCACAAAACTGCTACTTCCACAAACGACCACAGGTTGGCAGTAATGAGCAAAACTCACCCCTCGCCCCTCCTCCTTGTCAGCTCCAATGAGGGCAGGAATTGCTTGTGAGCTGTAGCTCAGAGCCGCTCTGCAATAAATGGGCTTATACTCACCCTACTGGTGGAAAAAAAGTACTCTTTTTTTTACTGGTCAGAAAACATTCAAGAAGGGTCTTTGTCATTAATTAAACTTGTAATTTGATAACGCATCAAATATGGACAGACTGGAACCTACATGTTTAAAAAACTATCTAATTATGATTGTAGTTGTTTTTTTAGTTAATTTGTGTTGAAAATATTGAAAATCTTACATACTCTACCTTTAAAGAGTAGGATCCCTGTTCACAAATGTTTCCATTGAGGTAATCGACAAAACGGTGTTTCGCTGAAAACATGATTTAGATGTTTAACCAGGTCTTTTGTTAATATCTGCCCTGTGAGAGGGTTCAGGGACATCAGACTAAAAAAAAAACAAAACAAAAAAAAAAAAAAAACGAGTCTACAGGTTCAACATGAAATGTATAAAGAGAAACTGTGCTCTTATAATTTACAATTGAGGAATGCAAGAAAGTCCTATTTCTTTGACATTACTAACAAACTTGTCACAATGCTCAGGCCTGATTTGCTACAGCAAACAGGCTGACAAACATGAACTTTATTGAACTAAGACCTACAATAAGTTTGCCAAATTGTTCACAGATTAAATCTAGAATATCAGACAAGCAGTTAGTTCAGCGTCAGAAGGTTCAGAAAATATGTTAATTCATTCATCCTTTCATTCATTTTCCAAACCGCTTAATCCAACTCAGGGTCGCGGGGAAGCTGGAGCCTATCCCAGCTGTCTTTGCAGAAAACATGTGTTCACTTAAAACCAGTTTAAACACCACGACACATGTCAAGGAGAAACATCTAAAGGTCACTGTAGAGTTTTATTCTAATCACCTAAAAACCACCAACAAGACCAGAAATCTAGGAGTAGTGATGGACTCAGACCAAAATTTAAAAAAAACACATTAAGGGAATAACAAAGTAAGCTTACTATCACCTTAAGAACATATCAAGGATAAAAGATCAGATGTCACACCAGTCCATGCTTTTATTTTCAGTTGGCTTGATTACTATTGCTGTGTCTTCACAGGTCTTCCTAAAAAAACAATTAGACAACTGCCATTAATTCAGAATGCTGCCACTTGAGTCCTCACTGAAACCAAGAAAGTGAACCACAACAGTCTAACTCTGAGGTCTTTACACTGGCTGCTATGAATGGTTAAGGAACAAAGTACATCAGAGACTTCCTATCCCATTATGAACCTATCAGGTCATCTTGGATAAGGTCTTCTATTAGTTTCCAGAGTCAGAACAAGACATGGAGAAGCTGATTCAGCTTCTATGCTCCACATGTCTGGAACACCCAGAAAGCCTCAGATCAGCTAAAACACCCGTTTTCAGATGGACTTCAGTAGTTTTTATTCAAAGCTATTTTAAGTTTATTTTAAGTCCAAATCCACCTGTTTCTTATTAGCTGGAATTTATCATGATTTCAATTCTTTTTTATCTAATGTTATTTCCCTTTCCTTATTTTATTGTTTTAATTTGAACTTATGCTTCTTATTTTCTAAGTTTTTATTGTCTCTCTAAAGCACTTTGATTCACCCTGTTGTTGAATTGTGCTATAAAAATAAACTTGCCTTGCCTTTGCCTTACTTACATACAACTGATTCGTATAAAAAAGAAAACAAGATGTTACTGCAGAGCTTGATGACAAAAAGAAAAACATCTAATTATGCAGGACTGTGTGAGAATAACAAATATATGAGGGAAGATCTATTGAAAATAATTATTGTGGCTGCAAACCAGAATGCACATTTGTGCAAACCAAGACAAATTAGGTACACTATTTAACAGTCAGATTACAAAGCCTTCAAATCTTAACATTGTTCAGCATAAGTATGGCAATGTCACCCTCGTAACTCTTCTCCAGTCCTCCAACTATAACGGTGCATTTCCTTTTGTGTGTGAGCAGCAGTAAATGAAATAACTCAGTAACAGACACTGCCCACTTACTGACTGCAGAGGACTAAGATAAAAAAAACCAACTTCCATGGAGGACTTTGAACGCACACACACACACACACACACACACACACACACACACACACACACACACACACACACACACAACTCCGTTAACTCACAGGAATTTCAGTAATCCGGACAGAGGAACCAGAAGGGAAGGAAACGTTTCACCGGAGCATTTTGATTAAAGGAAAGTGATTCTCTCCGGATCTATTTTCCTGAAATTGTACGGTGTCCTTGTTGGATTCTGAGAAGACACAAAAGTTACAAAGAAAGACGGAAAATACAATGAGGAAAGTAGTAATCGTGTTTTTGTTTTTACTCCTCTGTGTGGCTGTGGACGTGAGTCGTGCTGCAGATAAGACGAGGGGATCTGAGAAACAAAACCCCAAACCACAGAAAACAAACAAAACCGAAGAAGCTGACCCTGTTCGTGCCAGCGACAGGCTTTCATCACCTTTTGTAGGTAACCTGCTGGTGGTGCCCATGGATGGAAGCCACTGGATTGGCATCAAAGCCATTGCTCAGGAAATGGGTCGGCGTGGACACCGGGTTACTGTGGTGATCCCAGAATTTAGCATGAAGATGGGCCCAGGAAAACACTACACCACCATCACCTATCCTGTCCCTTATGACCAGGCTTTCATCGACCATCTGATGTCTCTCAACAAGAACCTATTGAAGAAATCTACGAAGCCTTTTATGGAGAGGATACAGTCTAAATTCTCTCAAATCCATCGCATTTCCAATTTTATTCACACCACTGCAGAGAGCTTCCTGTTCAACACCAGTCTCATCTCACATCTGGCACAGCAGGTGAGTGTAAATGCAAGGGGAGAACACAATTTACAATTTGACATTTTCAAATTACATTTTGGGGGAGGGCATAGTTAGCTATTTCAGCTTAGCCCTCTGTAGAAAGTTTTCATAGAGGATACTGAATGAAAGTGCATTAATCTTACAAATACAGTAATGTCAAAATGTTTTTGTGATGGGTTATTAATGAAAATGCATGGTCATGCATATCTGTGAAAAGGAAAAAGCAGCTTTTGCTGTCAGTTCTGCAGGATATGCTTTTTATATGTATACATGCATATTATGTGTGTGGGGGAGAAATGTTACATTATTAAAAAGTAATTTATGAAATTTATTTTTGATAAATTAGACAAAAAACCACCAGAAAACATTACTTATTAAGTAGGCTACAGATGTTTAATGAGTGTACTGAAGTGATGCTTCATTCCTGTACTGGGATGCAGTTTAATGAGAAAACACAGAAAACTCTACTGTGCTTTTCTTCCTCTTTGTTTCCATTATTTTTACAAACCCTTTACCAAACCAGGAATAAAAACTAGAAATAACTATTTAGTTAAAAATAGTATTAGCAATGGTAACATGTTTCAGGGAATCTGCAAGAAAGCCAGGATCTGGTTTTATTACTTTTTTAAAGCACTGTTTGACAGCTATTGCTGGTGAGAAAGTTCAATTTTCTTTCTTATTAATGTATTTCAGCTGTTCTTGTGGGTCAGACTTGCTTCATCATGTTTTTAGCTTCAGAGAGCACCAAAGTTTAAAGGAACAGACTGAAGGCTTTACATGAAGAACTCATTTGGGTGTCATATGTTGTTGTTTATATAGATATACAGGTAACTATTGATGTGGACAAACACTACTATACCATCATGACGGCAGAGTTTTGAACAATACACTGATTATAAACCTCACTCCTTAAAACTGGTGGATGTTGCATCCGTGACTTTCAAAAATGAAATCTAAGTCTGGATTCATCCCCCTATCAGGATGTTTTCCACACTGCTCCACTTCTTCTTACACAAGCTCAGTCTCAAACAAGATGGAAATGAACCTTTTTCTTTTCAACATCTCTTTTTCTTTTACTTTGATAGAAGTTTGATGCCGTTTTGACAGACCCTATGGTGCCTACAGGTTCATTAATAGCTCGGAAATTTGGTGAGTTGCCCCAAAGTTAGGTTCTTTTGGCATTTCAGTGCACCTGTATATGTTCTGACCAATCAATGCTTAAAACTTTCAGGCATCCCTACTGTTAATTTGCTGAGGGGGATTCCATGTGGTCTGGATATGAAGGCAGCTGGTTGCCCCTCCCCAAACTCATATGTGCCTCGGTTTTTCACTGGATACACAGACAGAATGAATTTCAAGGAGAGAGTTATCAACACTTTGGTGAGTGCTTAAATCCAGACATGCACAAAAAGGATGGCTAATTTTTTTTTCAAGTTATTGTTTCAGACCAGGCACCATTACCTTTCTGAGTATATTCTTCACACAGGTACATTTAGTGGAGCCACTTTTCTGTCGAGTGCTGTACTGGCAGTTTGACTATATGGCCTATCAGTTCCTGGAAGAAGAGGTGGGAATAGCAGAAGTACTGTCAGAATCTGACATATGGCTGCAGAGGTAACACATGCAAAGATCATTATTTATTTGTGTTTGGAAGATTTTTTTTTTTTCTTACAAGTCTTCCTGTCGTATGATTCTGTTTTCATAAGGATTGACTTCACACTGGAGTTCCCCCGTCCTCTCATGCCTAATATAATCCTAGTTGGTGGAATAAACTGCAACGTGAGAAATCCTCTTCCTCAAGTAAGACATGGATTTTAGGTTCCTATTATTATTCTGAATATCAATCAGATTAATAAATGCAAAGTGCAATTGTATGCATTTTTACAGGATTTGGAGTCGTGGGTTTCAGGACAGCACGGTTTTGTAGTCTTCACTCTGGGCACCATGGTGTCAGATATGCCAGAAGATCTCACCTCCATTTTTATAGAAGCTTTCAGACAGATTCCACAGAAGGTACAAAATATTTACGTGATCTGTGATAATAAATCTCAAATCATAAATTAAAACATCAGTTCCTGACAGGTGATATGGAGGTACACTGGGAAGGTTCCTGACAACATCCCAGATAACGTGAAGATGATGAAATGGGTACCTCAAAATGACCTACTAGGTGTGTAAAGTGCTGCAAATCTTTAAAAAACATGTGAGTCAGAACTGATGATGTCTCACATGTCACATCTGTTTGTTTTACATGTTGTGTATTAGCCCATCCTGGTGCACAAGCTTTCATCACTCATGCTGGCTCACATGGTCTGTTTGAGGGATTGTGTCATGGTATTCCCATGTTGATGTTGCCTGTTAGTGGGGACCAACCTGATAATGCAGAGAAAATAGCAAGCAGAGGAGCAGGAATCGTGCTGGACATAACATCCGTCACCACAGAAATAATAATTCAAGGACTGAATCAAATCATCAATGACACCAGGTGAGGAGTCAGAAAGACAATCAGAATATGGATTCTGTTGGTCTAATCTGTTCTATCAATCATTCTGGATCAAGTCAAATGTGTCTGAGCTCTTCCTATCCATCTGTGCACATGCAGGTACAAGGAGAACGTGCAGAAGCTGTCATCTCTTCATAAAGACCGGCCTGTTGATCCACTTGATCTTTCAGTGTACTGGACAGAGTTTGTGATGCGACACAAAGGGGCAAAGCACCTGAAAGCTGCTGTCCATGGCCTTAACTGGTTCCAGTACTTCTGTCTGGATGTAATAGCACTACTGGCTGCTGTTGTGTTGGTTTTTGTAATAATGCTGAAACAATGCATGAAAGTATGTTTCCAGAAAGTTGGCAGAAAGAGAAAGCAGGACTAAGACGATGACTACTCCCGTGTGTAAAGTTGTGTAAAGTGTCAAGTTTTACAGAAAAAATTGACGATAAGAACAAGCAAATTAATGTGGTGATCAAAACGGCTTTTAATTAAAAGAGTCACAGCACGAGCAAAGCCACATGAACATCTCCAAGCTTCATTGCTGTAAACAGAAAGTAACAGATAGAAGGATATGACAGGAGTCATCTGAGATAGAAAGGAATGTTAGATATACCACACATCTGTGCCCATGGGTTTTTGAAGCCCCTGGCTGCTAGCCGCTGCTGTGTGAACTCCAATGGCGTTCCTTCCTTCTTCCACTGTCGCCAGTCTGGCATGGACAGCTTGCAGTGGCTGTGATCCCCTCCCATACTGAATACTTAGATGTAGAAACAGGTCAGCACTGTTTTTTTTTTTTTTTTTTGTGATGAATGAATTATCAGGGTATTGGGGTATTGGTTAATTTGATAATCCAAAAAATGCAGGATTTTCATCAAGTCTCTTTACAATTTAACAAATTTAATAACAAAGCAAATGGAAAGATAATTCTTTAGAAACTATCACAAAAGGAGGAGCAGATATTTAAGACATTTTTCTGTCCCATTTTATACATCTGTATATCTGTTTTCTTCTCATGATCTTGATCTTCCTCTCCTCCCTTTATCCAACACTGTCCCTCTCTATAAATTTCTTATGCCATGCACAAAGTTGATGACGTGATAGTAAATGTTCATTAATCTTTTTTTACCGCTTATTTCAATTAAGTGTCGCGGGGAAGCTGGAGCCTATTCCAGCAGTCATTGGGCGAGAGGTAGGGCACACCCTAGACAGGTCACCAGTCCATCACAGTGCCAACACAGCAGGACAAACAACCACTGAAACGGAGAATTTAGAGTAATCAATAAACCTAACTTACATGTCTTTGGATGGTGGCAGGAACCCACACGTACACAGGAAGAACAGGGAAACTGCACAAAAAGGCTGCTGTTCAAACCTCCCCCAGCCAAGCCAAGGTTCAAACCAGCAACCTTCTTGCAGTGAGGTTGCAGTTCTAAGCAGTTATTCATTTAACTTTGTTGACCGTTTATCCAACTTTGTTTTAATGAACCACAATACACATTTTCTACAGGAGCAGCCATTTTTTGAGGATTCTGTTAAACAGAAGGGCTTTCTTTAAAAGGGTACCTGAAAAATGCCAGTGAAATATTACTTAAAACTTTGATAACCATTAAGTTCATGGAAGAAATTTGACCAAGATGTCATAATTTGTGTGTTATACTTTTAATAGGTTTTATGGACAGCCTTTATATCAAATAAAATCACAATGTGATTGTTAAACTCTGAATGCAATGAAAACTTGAAAATGTAAGCTCCACCTTGTATTCTGAATTGTTTGTAACTTGAAAACTTGGACATTTTGTTTCTGACCATTTTTTTTAACAGAGTTTAACAGAGTGGATTGATGTTTCTTGTCTCAACTTGATTTAGAGTTGAACAATGAGTGAAATTTACCACTGGGGTGTAAATGTAATTTTCATGTAAAAGCTGTGTATCCAAGCACTATTACTTTTGTATTTCTTTTGACATGACTTACTGAATAAAAGGGAAATAATGTGTTAGTCAGCAGCCATGGTTATTATCCATTTATAAAGCAATCTAATCTCCACAGTACTTAAAATGTTGCTTTGAAACAACAACAGAGTAACTGCACTTGGTTGTCAAATTCCAAAATATCTCAAATTTGCCTCAAAAGAAACGATTTTCATTGTGCCGTGTTATTAAATTAAAGGAAGTAAGGCTTTATTACAAGATCAGTAATAATAGGTGTATATATACATATATATATGTTTTAATCATAGTCAGACATCTATGATTGTAAGGTGTAGGCCCAATCACAACAATACCTTCACCAATTTTTACCTGATTTTTCTCATAGTTTGGTTTGTTACAAAGGGAAGAGATATTGTTATGATATAGGTCATTTTTTTTAAAAAAAACTAAAAAAAACTTCATGCTAATATATTTAGTTTATCAACTTAGACTTAGGCTAGATTTTATTGATCCCTTTTGGATGACTCCCCCAGGTAAATTAAAATCTCGAGCAGCAAAAAAAGGAAAAGTAGCATGCACATGAAAAAACAAATGAGTAAAGAGTAAAAAAAAAAAAAAAAAAAAAAAAACCCCAATAAATAGTAAGAAAATAAGAAAATGTACAAACAACTGGCTGGGTGTGTGCTCAACTTCCTCCCCACTCCCAGTTTTTACAGCATCTATGTTCTCTATGTCCTCTGCCCTCCAAGAGAGGAGTTGTAGAGTGCGATGGCATGAAGGACAAAGTTTTGGGCCTGTTGATCCTACACTTTGGAAGCAGCAGTCTATCACTGAACAGGCTCCTCTGGTTGCTATTGACAGTGTGCAGAGGGTGGCTGGCATTGTCCATAATATCCAGCAGTTTGTCCAGAGTCCTCAGCTCTGCCACCGTCACTAGAGAGTCCAGCTTCATGCCGACCACAGAGCCGGCCCGCCTGATCAGATAATCAGTAGATTATCCCCTAGCCTTGGTAGATAATATAGTCGCAGGCTAACGACCAGCAGTTCGAGGTCCTTGCAGCACGAAACTGTCTTTACAGAGACACGTCCTGGGTTACAACAGCAGTTGTTGACATATATGATGAGACGTTTGAAAATGTTTAAAAGAGCTGAAAGTTGGAGAGCTACTGGAAAGGCAGCTGTATACACAGCGCCATGCCAATAGAAATGCTATTTAATGCTATTTTACAAAAACATAAGGTAGCTACAATATAAATGTATAAATTAAAGTTGATCTATTTATTTTTATCTGGTGAAATAGCAAATTAATATTCAACCTTGTGAAATGTAATTCCACACGATCTGCTTTCAATATTTTGCAACCATGCTGAAGAAAATATGGGAATAGTTGCGGGCTTTCTATTGACTACGGTTGACTTTTTTTTCATATTAGTTTATCAATATGGAGATACAGTTGTACTAAGTCTGAAAATAAAGTATTGTATCAAAATTGTGCAATTCAAAAGTTAACTAGAAAAACACCCGGAGAGTGCAAACCTCCGCAAAGGCCTTTTAAAAGTTCCTGGATCCAAACGGTGATCCAGACCACTACCAAAATTAAATCAGTTCTTTCTTTTCAAGTTTCCAACATGTCCAGAAAATTTTATGAAAATCCATCCATAACTTTTTAAGTTATCTTGAACAGACAAACATAAAGCCGGTTGAAAAAACCTACGCAACTCCTGAGCAAGTATGGTTTGTTGAACATCTTATGCAGTGTGCACATTTAGACACAGGATTCTACCATCCTATTTGTGATAGGAAGATTATGACTTGGTGGATGATTTTGCCTGAAATGAATTCACAAATAAATTAAAAACAACATATCAAGTGACATATTTACATTAACAAATAGAAAGTAAACAAAGATAACCTTCTTCATTAATGTATCCACATAGGCTAGATTTGGTCATCAGAGAATCAAAATATAAACTGAGCATACAAACACAAATAAATATCAAACGCAATAAAACATCAAGGAAAGGTAAATCAATGAAACAGTCTGCTTGTTAACTCACAGCATTTCCTTTGTGGTCTTGGGTTTGGAGGGAAAAGACTGGACTAATTTTACTGGTTGGGTTTTATAACTTCCTGGTTGATCCTATTGGCTAACAGTAATGGTGGGAGTGGTGATATCAGGTAAAACAGTGGCAAAAAAAACTTTGATTTAACACCAGTAAAAACATAGCCTCCTTGGAGGTAATTAGTCTACCATGTAAAACTCTCTTTGTGAATCATCAATATATATTTCCATGAATACCTCATAGGAGTAAAATTTATCATTTGCATTTAGTAGATTATCCTCTGTTTTGCCACGATAGTGGAATGACCTCCCAAACTCTGTCCGCTCTGCAGAGTCCCTGTCTACTTTTAAGACCAAGCTGAAGACTCAGCTCTTCGTGGAGCACTACAACACTTAGTATAGCTATATTTAGTGGAAAGTTGGAGAACTTAGCCCAGTTCTTTGCAACACACATTATGGTATTAATTCTTTGTATTATAACATAGGTGATGTTATTGGGTGGGATAGGATTAAAGAACAACGACAAAAAAAAAAAAAAAAAAAAAAAAAAAAAAAAAAGAAAGAAACTGTAGCACTTCATGTAAGGACTTGCGTCCAACTGGACAGTCCACCAGCATCTTCCTACGATGTCCTCTAATGTTTGATTTCGTGCTTGTGTTGTTCTCACTCATATGTAAGTCGCTTTGGATAAAAGCGTCTGCTAAATGACTGTAGAATAGAATAGAATAGAATAGAATAGAATAGAATTCACAGTGTTAACATTATTTATAAACCGATTATGTAGAAAAGTTTGTGTGTAATATAAAAGCGTTGTTTCACAGAAACAACGCTTTCAAGTTTTGACTCTGCTGCAAAACTTGAAAGCGGAGACCCATACAATATGGCGACGACGCTGGTTGACTGGTTTTCTCCAGCACACAAGGAGGCGTCCACCTCCATATATGATGTCTATGTATATGATGTCTATGGTTTAGCCTGCCGGAAAAGAAGACGAAGCAGAAGCAGCAGAATAAGAAGAAGAACTCCTCATTTCCTCGCAAGGTATTTTCTGCAACATTATTTATTGGTAGCTTGCTTTAAACTACAGCCGGTGAGACCGATGTACGTTTTATACTGACTAATGTATAAAAATGGGTAGAAATTACGCCACAGAAGAATCAGATAAAGGCGTTTTTTAATCGAGGGAAGCCATGTCAGGAGAGCAGATGAGACTTTGATGTGATACGTTTGGTTTAGGAAGTAAGTGGCCTTATTATAGGAAATTATCTGGTTGTGATGTTTGGTGCTTAGTGAAGTTAAGTTGTTGGTGGGGCAGAATGGAGGCTTTGTTTTTTTTTTTCTATTCTACTTTTTCTATGAGACTAAACTGATAAAGTTCCCTTAAATTGGAAATGAAACAGTCAAGCAAACTAACATTATTTACTAGATTAAGTCATAATCTTATCAATGATAACATTCCAAACGTGACAAATATTTACATATACAAGAAAACTGTAGTTAGGTTTTCATCTTTCGTAGCAAGAGCACCGCCATTTAGCAGTACTGTAAACGGTAACATTGCGGCTTTGCGGTCCTGATGAGAGTCCTATTGTCCCCATCAAATTAAGAGAGACAACAGAGTGAACAATGGAGACTTTTGAACCAAAAGAGAAGAGGATACAGAAGGGGGGCACTTCTGCATTGCCCCTGGGTGTAAGAAAGAGTTTTACGGAGTTCGGGCTGAAGGCAAAACAGTTCATTTTCACAAACTTCCACTATAACGAAGAACTGTGCTTCTGCCCTGGTTGGCGGCACTGAAGAGGAAGAAACCCTCTGAAGGGCCCCAAGTCTAGGGTCTGTAGTGACCATTTTCTGGGGGACGATTACATAGAGCAGAAAACCTTTGAGTCTGGCAAGCTAGTGGTCCATCGGACCAAAAGACTAAAGTCTGAAGCTGCTCCGAGTATTTTCAATTTCACAGCCTATGATCTGAGCTCCACTGACTGACCAATACGCTCTTAACAGCGGCTACAGTTTACCACAAGGACAGGGCGCAAAATCGCGCCAGACAGGCAGAGAAGAGACAGGTAATGTTAGGGAGTTACAAAGCCAAAACAAACCGTATAAACGAACACCCATCACTGGAACGTAGCTCCAACTCCATCCCTAATTAAACATGCCTTTCTGCTCAAACAGCCTAAGGAACAACTCTGTAACACAGGGTTGGTCTGAAACGACTGTCAAAAACTTTATAAACTACAACTAAAAATCACCCCTGTCTTAAAACTCAAGCAAATTCACATTTTTAAATTGTCCCTTAGCCAGAGGTCATCACAGCTGCTGCAAAGCTCCAGTCAAATAAATCAATTTCTTTCCACAACGTCCTGTTTTTCACAGCAGTTCATCAGGTCCTCCTAAATCCTGGAATTTCCCTCACCATCTCTCTGCACCCTGTATTCTTGTAATGTGTTTGATAAAGCATACAGAATTCCTTTATTTGTAAAAGCATCAACACGTCTCTGTGTGAGGTGACAAATAATTTAAAAAAAAAAAACTGCTACCACAAATGCCAGTTGTCATTAGCTGAGTAAGGCCTGGCTTTTGGTCACATGGGTTACCTTGACTTTTGAACTCTGTGCTCTGCTAAGACCCGCCCTACTCTGCAACTGATTGGCTAGGCCTCTGACCCTGACAGCCCAGCAGATAGTATATTTGAGATTCCATCAATTCATAATCAATCTTAGATGACTAGCACACTTTATCTATTAAAAAACAAAACATACAAAAGATGTAGTACTTGACTAATTCCAAAAGCAAAGTGTAATTAAAACAATAATTGAACATAGAAATATATCCATAACTATGCTATGTGCCAGGCTAGGTAGTCAGTGTTCTTTTCTTTTACATTGTACATGAGTGTGGGTCAGGTGGTTAATGCTGATATTGTAAGGTATGATTATCTGTTATTGTAAGATTTGAACATCGATACTTTAGATAATAAAAGAATAAAACATCAGCTTCTAAAAGAAGTTTTATTCAGACCGAAAGTTTTTTACATCTGACAATCAAATCAAATCAAACTTTATTTGTCTAGCACTTTTCGTGCTTAAAAACAATACAAAGTGCTTTACATTATAAAACAATTTACATCAAAATAGATAAAACACACATACACCCATAGTCCCCTTTCACCCACCCACAACCACCCTCACCCATGCCCTATTAGCCCTATAACAGTTAAAAGAAGATGAATGGTCAGGTACATTTGTACCAGATGTGCACCAGATAAGGAAACGATATTCTCAGGGTGCATCTACACAAAGGGCTACCCTCAACCACGACCACCCAGGCCATCACCATGGGGGCCACCTGGGTCCGGGGAGACAGGACCCACGCCATGTTATTAGAGCTTCGCTGTCACACAGACCGTTACAGGAAATTATTCCTGCCCACCTCAATAAGACTGTTCAATGCTTTTTACTTGTGTCTTAGATAACGACACGAATTTTACCAATGTTATTTATCTCCTCTCAACACCACAACACGCAGTGTTGTTTAAAAATACTCGATAATTGTGTTAAATAATTGAGATCTTAATTTCAGTCAAAATAATCATGATTATATTTTTTGCCCTACTTTCTTGTTTCTTCTAAAGGAGAATAAAAAATTTAAATTTGGTGGTGAGGCCTCAGTGAGAATAACTGGTGCATCTGTACCCAGCCATGTTTGTTCAAAATAAGCAATCAACCTTATTATCTAAAATCAGGTCATTGATAATAAAAGACTTGTTAAAAAGGGAACATACATTTAAAAGTGCCATGTTTACAGTGACAGGTGACTTAAGGACTGTAGGGTTGAATTGTTGATGCTTTGGAAGAGTTCTGAGATTATTAAGGTTAGCAGAGGAACTATGATGGAATCTGGTTTTATATCTTTGAGCAATGATTACAGGGATTGGATGATTATTAATAAGAACAGAAGGTCCAAGTCCAACATTATATGTGCCAGAGGTGGAACTAAAAACATAGGAACAGGGACCTGGGGGACATCAATCGGTGGGGGATGGGCTAGTTGGTGCAGGTGTGGGAAGGTGAGTGGAACGTGCATGCTGTAATCCATAGGCCAGGTTGGCGGACAAAACGCGGGTGCCAATCATCAAACATCCTGTTCATTTATGTTTGCCATATGATGTCAAAACACTGCATAAAAGCTAATATTAGTGATTCAGAAAGCACAGGTTGGATTACTAAACAATCACCCACAACCCCTTCAACAGGAATAAAGGAGAGAGCAACAATAAAGAGTACACATGCACAGCTACTTTGACAGGTGGCATATGTACTTACCACTTAATGAAAAATGACCATTCATACAGTACACCTGTTTTTATTTTGTTTTTTTTTTTCTTTTAACCTGTCCTGTCCAGCATCTCAGCATACAGAACAGCAATCTGCGTGCTATATTTTTGCTAGACAGATTTGCTCTGTCAAGGGAGACATCTCATGTATATAGCTGCCCTTGATAATCTGAATATTTTTGTTATAATGATAATTTTTTTTTTCTTTTTTCATTTTGCAATCATAGTCAATCTTGATATGGCCGAGCTGGACCTGGCAGGGGAAGAGGAAAAAAGAGAAAATGAAGGGAGAAAAAGAGAGAGAGAGAAAAGAAAGGCGTGGCTACAGTATTTGCAAAACAATATAAAGTACTAAAAAAATAAAACAAGACATAAGTAGAATAGTGACAATATTCAAAAACAGACAAAAAAAACGTAAATAAAAGTAAATGAATTAATAACAATTACAATACCAATCGTTATCAAACATACCTACAGAGAGTCATCAGCAACATTTAGTAGGAAGCAGATGGGAAGATGAGCGCTATGTGGGCGTGTACGTGTGAGTGTTCAACCTGTGATCATGCAATCAAATATCAGCTGAGTGCTTGTAGGGGAGCATGATCACGACCCGAGGCGTTGGGGAGGAGCCCAAGGCCCCCAGGGCCCAGCAAGCATACCGCACACAGAACCCAGACAGGCAAAGCAGAGAGAGCCGCCGTTCCCCTAGCCCAGAGCAGTGGAAGCCTCCAGGCAGGCGCCACCCTGCCAGGTGCCGAAGTGCGGGCCACACAGAGAGCTTGCTACCAGAGCCGCCCCCCTCATGCACCCCAGGCATCGCCCAGGACAGAGGGTCCCCCGCAGCACCCCATCCCCAACCCCCAGGCCAGCACCAGGCCCGCCCTCTGCACCCCGAGTGCACCCCATGAAGAGGGGGCATAGGAAGACCCTCGCCCCCCCACCCGCCCGCCTCTGTAGTGTGTGCATGGGTGGGTCGTGGTTGTAGTGCAAGTAAAAAAGGGGCGGCCATGGGGTGGTGGGACCAGCTGCAGCCAAGCAGCCAGACACACCCTCCTCAGTATTCCCTTGTTTATGTGAGTGTCTGTGTGTGTGTTAAGTGTGTGTGCTGCTTGTGTAAATGTAATAGTGTCTAAGCTGTAAGTAAAATCAGGGGGAGAAAGGCCTCAATGGGAGGGGATGGGCAAGGGCCACTGCTGTAGCTCCTGTCCACCCCGCACGGCCAAGGCGCCTTTCCCCTTCGAAACCCTAAATGTATATTGGTGTCTATGTTGCAATTAAAATTTAGTGAGGCAGGTGGCCGCAGGGGTCCATCGGAAAATGCCCCTTAGGGTTCCCGGGACCACCGACTTCACCCGCCTCACCGTGCCCTATATGCTATATGTATGATGTCAGGTGGTGGAAGAAGATGGGGGGCGTGGGGAGGGGCACAACCAGGGGAGAAGGACTCCTCCCCTTGTTGTGATCCTGTTCCCTGGTGGGCGTGTCTGGCATCCTGGCACCTGGATCAGCACCTGACCTTCATCTTGGCAATCAGCAGCAGCACTATTTAAGACCTGCCCAGCCTGCTGTTCATCGCCAGATTGTTGAACGCCCTGCGGTACAACTCTCGGCCTGAAAGATTCTTCCCTGTGTGAATCACTGATCGATAACCTGTGTGTTTTTTCCCGTCAGAGATCCTGCCTGCATGCCCGATTGCTGCCCTACCGCTTGCCTGCCTGCCTGCCCGCCTGCCTGCCCGCCTCTCTGTCCGCCAGGTTTACCTCCCCGCTTGTCTGCCTGCCAACTAACCTATCTTCCGCATCCACCTTGGAAAGAACCCGAAATCAGAAGGAAGCAAATAAAGTATTGTTTGGAACTCCGAGCCGAGTCCGCATGTGAATGCCACGCACTTAACGTCAACCTAACAGAACAATCTGGCCACAAATGGATTCAGCGGGCTCAAACCCGGAAGTCGCCTCGGACCCACTACAACAAGCCCTCTCAGGTCAGAATGCTCGCCTCGCTCGACATGAGCAGATGATGTTGACTCTGGATCACAATTACCATACCATACTCTCTCAGCTGGCCCAACTTACCACACATGTTGCTGGATTGATCCCTCCTGCACCTTCCCAGCTGCCGGTTCCCGACGCACCCGCACTTCAACCCGGCCGAGCAGTCACAGTAAGAGAGACACACATCCCAGATCCCAAGCCCTACGCTGGGGATTTGGGAAAATGTAGGGGATTCCTCCTCCAATGCTCCATTGTTTTTGACCAGAAGCCACTCACCTATGCTAATGATAGATCCAAGGTTTCATATGTAATTGGACTTCTGGAAGGAAAGGCACTGGCGTGGGCGGAAGCGGCATATGAACAGCAGGGTTTTAGACACTCATCCTATTCCTCATTTGTCGAGGAGATGAAGAAAGTTTTTGATCACCCAGTAAGGGGCGGAGAATCAGTCAAGCGTCTCCTTAATCTCCGTCAGGGAGATCGGTGTGTAGCGGACTTTGCGATTGATTTCAGGACAGCAGCTGCTGATTCAGGCTGGAACAACGAGGCTCTCCGAGACATCTTCGCCAACGGGTTAAGCAGTCGGCTAAAGGATGAGTTGGCAACCCGAGACACACCGGGCTCTCTGGACGAACTAATTTCCCTTGCCATACGAATAGATAACCGGCTACGGGAGAGGGACAGGGAACGGCAATCCAGATCCAGCCGAGACTCTGGGACTCTCTCGGGATCGACCTCTTCCCCTCTGCCTCACACTACCCCACCTACGGAGGAGCCCATGCAACTGGGCAGGGCTCACCTCTCCCCAGAGGAGTGGCAGAGGAGAAGGGACTCTGGAGATTGCTATTACTGCGGAAGATCTGGACACTGGATATCTCTATGTCCCAACCGGGCAAAAGACCAGGGTCGTCAGTAGCGGTGGGAGTACTGATGACCACATCTTCCAATGAGATCCCCCACACCAAGACACTTATCCCTGCAACCCTGTTCGTAGATAAGACCCCCCATTCTGTTGAGGCCTTAGTGGATTCCGGAGCTGAGGCCAATTTTCTGGACGAGACTTTGGCCACCACTCTTGGGTTATGTCTGGAGGCTCTTTCTTCCGCTGTATCAGCACAGGCTCTGGATGGTAGCCATCTTTATTCCATAACCCGACAGTCCATCCCCGTTAGACTGATAGTCTCTGGTAACCACCAAGAATACATACCTTTCTTCATTGTTGACTCACCTAAGTCTCCACTGGTCTTGGGTCACCCCTGGCTGTCATTACATAACCCGCACCTAGATTGGCGTACTGGGAGAATTATCAATTGGAGCTCCTTTTGTCATGCCACCTGTCTTCAGTCGGCTATTCCCTCGACCTCATCCGTTTCTGGTCTTCAACCCGTTGCCCCAGACCTGTCTGCAGTACCTACAGTATATCACGACCTAATGGAGGTTTTCAGCAAGGACAAGGCTTTAGCACTGCCACCTCATCGACCTTATGATTGCGCCATTGATTTGCTCCCAGGTGCCCCGCTACCTACCAGCCGACTATACAACATATCCCGACCTGAGATGGAGGCCTTGGAGGGGTACATCTCAGATTCCCTAGCAGCTGGATTAATTAGGCCCTCATCTTCACCCCTAGGAGCTGGATTCTTCTTTGTCTCCAAGAAGGATGGCTCACTTAGACCCTGCATTGACTACCGGGGCTTAAATGCAATCACCATTAAAAACAAGTACCCTTTACCCCTACTGGAGTCAGTTTTCAATTCCCTTCATGGCTCCACAATCTTCACAAAGCTCGACCCTCGCAACGCATACCACTTGGTCAGGATAAAAGAGGGAGACGAATGGAAAACAGCGTTTAGGACACCCTTGGGCCATTTTGAGTACCGAGTTATGCCGTTTGGCCTATGTAATGCTCCTGCCGTGTTTCAGGCCCTGGTTAATGACGTATTACGAGATCTCCTTAACCGCTTCGTCTTTGTCTATCTAGACGACATCCTCATTTTCTCCCAGAACGAGTCTGAGCACATCCAACACGTCCGACTGGTCCTACAGAGACTTTTGGAGAACCGCTTATTTGTCAAGGCTGAGAAGTGTGAGTTTCATAAGAGTACTGTATCGTTCCTCGGCTACATCTTTGAGACTGGGCAAGTCCGAGCAGACCCGGAGAAGGTCAAGGCGGTGGTAGATTGGCCTACTCCCACCTCTGTGAAAGAACTGCAACGCTTCCTGGGATTTGCTAATTTTTACCGCCGTTTCATCCGTAACTATAGCCAGATTGCAGCCCCTCTCACTCGTCTTACCTCTCCATCAATTCCCTTTACCTGGTCTGAACCTGCAGATCAGGCTTTCCGTAGACTGAAGGATCTATTCACCACAGCCCCTGTTCTCCTCCACCCTGATCCCAGTTGTCAATTTGTGGTTGAGGTCGATGCCTCAGACAAGGGAGTTGGAGCTGTGCTGTCTCAGCGATCATCTAGGACTCAGAAACTCCATCCCTGTGCTTATTTCTCTCGACGCCTCACCCCAGCTGAACAAAATTACCACGTCGGAGATCGCGAGCTCCTAGCCATTAAATTGGCTCTCGAACAGTGGCGTCACTGGCTGGAGGGCCCTAGGGAGCCATTCCTCATTTGGACAGACCATAAGAACTTGGAATACCTGCAGTCAGCCAAACAGCTAAATCCCCGTCAAGCCCGTTGGTCCCTTTTCTTTAACCGCTTCAACTTCACTTTGTCGTACCGACCTGGGTCCAAGAACCAGAAGCCAGACTCCCTTTCCCGCCAGTTCACTTCAGGATCCACTTCCTCCACAGACACAATCCTGCCTGCCACCTGCATTGTTGCAGCAGTTACCTGGGAAGTAGAGGATAGGGTCCTCGCAGCCCAGCAACAGCAACCTGACCCAGGTACAGGTCCTCCTAACCGCCTATTTGTTCCAGATGCCGTCCGTTCCTTGGTCCTCCAGTGGGGTCACTCGTCTCGTCTGGCTTGCCACCCTGGATCCACACGCACCCTATCCCTCATTAGGCGTAGGTTTTGGTGGCCCACAATGGAGAAGGATGCTCGGGAGTATGTAGCTGCCTGCACCACCTGTGCCCGGAGTAAGGCCTCACATAGACCGCCAGCCGGTCTTCTACGACCCTTGCCTGTTCCCAGCCGGCCATGGTCCCACATTGCCCTGGACTTCGTCACCGGCCTACCCATCTCCAAAGGTAAAGATACTATCTTAACCATTGTTGACCGCTTTTCCATGGCCGTGCATTTTGTTGCACTCCCCAAACTCCCCTCGGCCAAGGAGACGGCTGACCTACTGGTTCATCACGTTTTTCGGCTCCACGGACTGCCCGCGGACATCGTGTCTGACAGGGGGCCCCAATTCACGTCACAGGTATGGCGAGCCTTTTGTCAGTCTATTGGAGCCACCCTGAGTCTGTCGTCAGGATTTCACCCCCAAACCAATGGTCAGGCTGAAAGGACTAATCAGGACTTGGAGACTGCCCTCCGGTGTGTGGCAGAAGCTAACCCATCCTCTTGGAGTGAACATCTGGACTGGGTTGAGTATGCGCACAATTCTCTCACCTCCTCAGCCTCTGGATTGTCCCCTTTTGAGTGCTCCCTAGGGTACCAGCCACCACTATTCCCCGCCCAGGAGGGTGAGGTTTCTGTGCCATCTGTCCAGCTTCACATCCGCCGCTGTCGACGGGTTTGGCAGAAGGCTCGGGCTGCGCTTCTCCGAACTGGGGAACGGAATCGGCGCCAGGCGGATCGTCACCGGACTCCTGCGCCCGGTTATTCCCCTGGTCAGAAGGTTTGGCTTTCGTCCAGGAACATTCCTTTGCGTACCGATGCCAGGAAGCTGACTCCTCGTTACTTGGGCCCCTTTGAAATCCAACGGCTCATCAACCCTACTGTGGTTCGACTTAAGCTCCCCCGTTCCATGCGGGTTCATCCCTCCTTCCACGTCTCCCAACTTAAACCTGTTTCATCCAGTCCTCTGGTCCCTCCTTCCAGGCCCCCTCCTCCCGCCCGGCTTGTGGCTGGACGCCCGGCCTACACGGTCCGACGTCTCCTGGACGTGCGCCGTCGTGGTCGGGGTTTTCAATTCCTGGTTGACTGGGAGGGGTATGGTCCTGAGGAGCGTGCCTGGGTCCCTCGCTCTTTCATTTTGGATGCCTCCCTGGTTCGTGACTTTCGCCGGGCTCATCCTGACCGGTTTCGGTCACCTGGTGGCTCCCGTTGAGGGGGGGGTACTGTTGTGATCCTGTTCCCTGGTGGGCGTGTCTGGCATCCTGGCACCTGGATCAGCACCTGATCTTCATCTTGGCAATCAGCAGCAGCACTATTTAAGACCTGCCCAGCCTGCTGTTCATCGCCAGATTGTTGAACGCCCTGCGGTACAACTCTCGGCCTGAAAGATTCTTCCCTGTGTGAATCACTGATCGATCACCTGTGTGTTTTTTCCCGTCAGAGATCCTGCCTGCATGCCCGATTGCTGCCCTACCGCTTGCCTGCCTGCCTGCCTGCCCGCCTGCCTGCCCGCCTCTCTGTCCGCCAGTTTTACCTCCCCGCTTGTCTGCCTGCCGACTAACCTATCTTCCGCATCCACCTTGGAAAGAACCCGAAATCCCACCCATTCCCAACCATCCCTCTCCCTCCTATGCCCCCCCCGCCCCCCCTTCCGTCCACCCCCTCCTCTGCTGCCAACCCTTCCCCCCACCCCCTCCCCTCCCTCTCCCCTCTCCCTACCAACCTGCACCAAATCCCTTCCCTCTACGGACACATCATAATCCCCAGGGAACCCACCAGGTACCATAGCAGCACGACCCCGAGGGCATGCTCCAGGTGACCAAGGCCCCCCAGGCCAGGCCTCCCCATCCCAGAGGGAGGCAGCCCCAAAACCCGGGGGCCCCGGCCCCCAACGCAGCCTGCACAACAGCAACCCGGCCACCCAGCCCAGGCCAACCTACAGTACAGGCCAACCTAATACAGTACACCTGTTGAAGACATCTCCCTGGCTGGAGAGTTGCCATTTCAACAGGATCTCGATTTGAGCAGTGAGAGCTGTGAAGAGTCTGATGTAGAATGGAAGCATTATGGATGGTGACAATGAGGATGATTTTGAGTTGAGTGGTGAGCATCAGGGATGAGGATCAGAGCATCAGTGATGATGAAGAAGAAAATATCTCACCATATAGAAAAAGTACTGTGTCAATTGGAGAATTGTTGAAGCTCTTTCATGTGTGCCACTGGGAAGGTTGTGGCAAATGTTTTGTGAAACCACCAATAGAAAATGAACCAATCGGTGTGCTGAATTCTGCTTCGTCCAATCACAGGAACAGATTTGAAAAAAAAATGGACAAAAAATTGAATAACTTGAAAAGTTTAAATGTTACAAAGACCAAAAGTCATAGTACATATCTCCTGAATGGGCTGAAGTGTTTGATATTTGAATGGTTGAAATGAGACAAAAGGTATAGGAGGAAAAGCGTTTCAAACATTTTGCAGGAAAGACAATGGAGTGGAGACCGGGACCGAGATGAACCGGACTCTGAAAACCAGTGCAGAGCTCTGAACCCCTGTTGAAGCTGTTTTCAGCTCATCATGCAAAAACCGACTAATCGCCGAGCTGATTTTTTTCAACGTCCAGTCCGCATTTGGTTTGAAGGACTTTCATCCAATCACAAGGCTGAATTTATTTTTACAAAATGCTAATATCTAAAAAAATACAAAGATTTTAAATGACTAACGTACACATCTCCTGAAGGAGCTGCAGGGTTTAAGATGTGAATGGTTGAAGTGACTTGAATGCTGTAGGAGGAGTAGCACGTCGAAGTTTGGCGGAAGAATAAACTAGAAATTTTGCTCTGTCAAAAGTTGTACAAATAATACAAAGTGGGTTTTTTTTTTCAAATTAGAAAACAAACAGTAGAGAAATTACAGTTCAATATTACATTTTTGTCATTACAATGCATCAAATGAAACAAAGTTGTTCATGTTGAACAATAAAGTTTAAACTGATTACACAGGCAACTTTAAATAGTTTTCTGTAATAATTTTCTTCAATGATTAATGTGTTTTAACATCTGACTTCATCATTTCTGTTGATTTTACAATCTATTCAAAACTATCTTTAGCTTCTAAAGATAGTTGCCAAACTTTTCACATCATTTTGCAATTCTGCTGATTAGACACTGATGGAAATGGCATTCCTATACCAATGGAAAAAAATGTTAACGCTTCTGCCAAGGTGTAAGGGCTGTTGTGGCGAGTGGTAAAATGAAGTGCCTTTCTTTCAGAAGGTTGTTTTTCTTATAAATTGTGTCAGATGGTTGTGTTTCTTCTCCTAATGCTTATGCTGAGAAAAGCAAGCAAATAGATCTTGTGTGCTACTTCACCCATTTAAATCTTAAGCTCTTCTGCTGAGTACACAGTGCTGGAAGTTTCAAAAAAGCATTCCTTTTCCAGTAGTAAAAATATGCCAGGTTTATGGCACGATGTAACTGAGAGCTGTGTTGGTGTAGTGGTTAAATGAAGGAGTTATTGTTCAGATGTTCAAATCCCAATGCGGTACATTGATTAAGTTGGATAGCTGTGCTTCTTCTCCAAATGGTTAGGCAATTGCACATCAATGATTCAGCATTATAGGGCATTTACAGTTGCTGTTCTGCAAGAAGAGCAAATTTTCTTTATAGTATCCCACCAAATTTCTGCTCTTAACTCCTCTTTAACAGTTTGTACCACTTCAGCCATTCAAATATTAAACTATTCAGTACATTCAGGAGAATTGTGCTATGACTTAAGGCATGGCAAACCTTTGTAGTTTTTGAGATATTTAGCATTTTGTAAAAAATAATATGTGACTAGATGAAAGCCCTGCAAACCAAATGCGGAATGACACTGAAAAAATTCAGCTCAACTAATTTTATTTGTTATGCATGCAAATATTATTTGTTCTTTATTTCACTTCAGATAGTGCACATGTGCATACCACAACAAAGTGGATGTGTGGATATTATTTGAATTCATTGTGCTGCTGTGTTGTAATAAGCCTGAGTGTGTGAAGTAAACCACTGGACTTGATGAACCTGCATGAACCTTCCTTGTGTTCTGACCGACACACTCACAACGTATCTTTCCTATACAGTCCACCCTATGGCTCCACTATTTAACAGTTAAACAAATAAGCAACAACTATGGATGAGATGGTCAGTTGTGGAAATGTCTTTTGGGGATTTTTATCTGCTGTGTGGTCTTGAAATCAAGCTTTATCTGTCTTTTTATTTTAGGGTTCCCTGAAAATGTGCAGCAGCATTTGGTGATTACAGAAGGAGTTCCTTGTAAATTTAGTCTGGACAAGCAGGACCCTGAGTCCCATCTCAAAATAAAGGAACCAGAGGAAGTATGGCCAGCCAGGATGGAGAGCAGTTGATGACGGGCTGGTTTACCAAGGATGATCGCTCCTGTGAAGATGATGAAAAATAATCTCAGCATTGGTCATAACCAGCTCACCTTGTTCAAACCCAAACTAAAGGCAACACAGAGGTAGAAGCTCTGATCAATAACCCTGCTGAACAGATTAGATCAGAACCCGATGAAGAGGACCAAAATTAACTAGTAATCCAGACACAAGAACTTACTTATAACCAAATGGTGACAAAAAAGCTTAAGGCTCTTTACAGAAAAAAAAAAAAAACATTTGTCAGAAATTTGAACTGAAATGGAGGGTGATAATAAAGACTGGAATGACTGCAAGACACATGGGTCAGATGTAAACAGTGATGTGGAGTGTAACGCTGCCACAAAACCACTCAGCTCTGAATGTGGTGAAGAGTTTCACTCTCAAAGATCTCATCAGAGAAACTCTGCGAAAAGATCTTTCAGCTGTTTGAAGAGTAAGAAATGTTTAAAAAATTTGCAATGTGTCACTCTGAAGAAAAGAGTCCACTCAGGCAAAAAAAAAAAAGTCAAATGTGAGATATGTAGTGAATCCTCTCTTCATAAAGTGAATCTTAGAATGCACAGGAAAATCCACACAGGAGACAAACCATTCAGCTGTGATGAATGTGGAAAAAGCTTTAATCATAGGTCAAACTTAAACCGGCTCAAAAGAATCCACACAGGTGACAAACCATTCAGCTGTGATGAATGTGGACAAAGATTTAGTCAAAAGTCAGATTTAAACAAACACATGAGAAAGACAAACTTAGATCTACACATGAGTATCCACACAGGAGCGAAACCATTTTTCTGTGAGGTTTGTGGCAAGTTATTTAGGCAGCGTAATGTGTTAAAAAGGCACTTGCATGTCCACACAGAATAGAAGCTGCCCAGATGCAGGATTTTTCTGCAAATATATTACAAATGTACACAAGTCTTTCGTTGCCATGGAGATTGATCATAACATGTCTTCAGAGAGCCAAAAGTATGCAGAAAAATCTCTTTAATCCTCTGTAGTTCTGGTCTGGAGACCCTTGCAGACTGGGTCCTGCCGCAGGCCTTGGTTCTGTAGGGATGATCCCTCTGGTAGAACCAGTTAAATTGATGGTGTCAGGTACCTCAAAGGGTGACTGGGTACACAAACAGCTAACCCTTGTGAAGAATTGCCAGATACACAGACAAATCTTTGTTGGATCCAATGGGGCCTTGACTCGTCCAGCGAGGAAAGGCAGATAACAGTTGCAACATGTCTCCGATGCAAGAAGCAGTGGAAAGGCGAGGTGGTCTTTGTGACTGGGGCTTTTAAAGTCTCAGTGATGTCAGTGAGAGACCCTACAGTAAAAGTGGGCCCTCGGCCAATTAGAGGTGCCATTGTCTTACACCCCTCTTTTTACACTTAGGTGTGAATGGCTGGGTATGCTGGGATTTGTTTTCTGAGCCATGCGGCCTGAGGCTTTGTGGCAGGGTACAGGCCCAACAATCAGATACCAAACACTTTATTAAGCTATCTTACAGAACATTGTAAACAAAACAAAACCCATCAGCCAACCTCTCCATGCAGCCTGCACTAACTTTTCACTTCTTGGTGAGCTGTAATTCAGGTGGTGAACAGGCAGCCCAAGGAGCTGATGGTAGTTTGTGTTGATATATTTGTTTATTGGTCACAAGAGTATCTTGTTGCTTCTATGATGGTTGAAAAAAGCATGTTTGCTAAGAAGAAAAAAAGTCAAAAAGAAAATATTTGAGTATCTTTGAATACCACATCCATTCATGTAAATTCTCAAATAAAAACCCTCATTTTTAATCTTTACAAAAGAACTCAAACAATACCTCAAAACAATAAAACAGTCTAAAAATTAGAAAGTTGTTAAAACCACTGATTTATGTCTGCTATTCAACATTTATCAAAAAGCATTTACTATTCTGTACTTCATATTCTCTGATCCCCTATCTCTATCTCTGTTCATGTTTTGTACCACTTTTATATCTTGTGATGTCCTATTGCCAATAAAGTCTTAATAAAAAAAAAAAAAGTGTGCAGTCCCTGAATTGGGACACAGCCTAAGAGTCTGTTGCTGTGCTGGAGGACAGGAAGTCGTCTGCTTTCAATTGGACAGTTGTGTTTGTCAATCAGATATAGTTGTAAAGATGAGGACAAAATTTGCAACCACAAGCTCAGAGTCTTACCCACAGCTTTGTGGGCAAGCATGAAGTTTCTATGCAACTTCATGTTTGCATAAGAACATTCATTTTTTGCCTCAAATGCAAATTCTTCTTGCAGTCATGCAAATCTCTCCCTGTGAATTTGAAGACTTATATTTTTGGGCAGATTCTTTTTTTTAAATTTTTTTTATTCGGGATGGCAAAACTTGATTTACAAATGCAAAATTTGAAATTAAATGCAAACATTCATTTTCATTCCCAAAATCTCAATGGCCGTATATTGAGCCCATACGAGAACATTTATTGAACATTTTAACTCACAAACGACCGCGCCCTCACGTGGTAAGCCTGAAAACTGCACCCAAGTCACAATGCAACCATAATTGGAACCAATAGTCTTGTCTTCATAGCATGCCCTGTTATGCCAGAACCAAAACTTGTGAAAAAAAAACAAATAAACTGTTTGTTTTACACAGCTCTTAGTTTCTTTATTGATGGCAGATAACATTGTTTAGCGTAAGGATGGCAGTTTCACCCACTGAGCTTTACTTCAGTTCTCCAACTATGATGGTGCATTTCCCCTTTTGTTTGTGGATGGCAGTAAATGAAATAACTCAATAACAGACACTGCCCCTTCACTGACTGCAGAGGACTGAGATAAAAACCCACTTCCAGAGAGGACTTTGAACACACACAACTCTGCTAACTTGCAGAGGAATTTCAGTAATCCGGACAGAGGAGCGTGAAGAGAAGGAAACATTTCACAGCATTTAGATTAAAGGAAAGGGGTGCCGTCTAAATCCATTTTTTCCTGAAATTGTACTGTGGCTGCTGTTGGATTCTGAGCAGACACAAAAGCTAGAAAGACAGAAATTACAATGAGGAAAGTAGTAATCGTGTTTTTGTTTTTACTCCTCTGTGTGGCTGTGGACGTGAGTCGTGCTGCAGATAAGACGAGGGGATCTGAGGAACAAAACCCCAAACCACAGAAAACAAACAAAACCAAAGAAGCTGACTCTGTTCCTGCCAGCAACAGCATTTCATCACCTTTTGTAGGTAACCTGCTGGTGGTGCCCATGGATGGAAGCCACTGGATTGGCATCAAAGCCATTGCTCAGGAAATGGGTCGGCGTGGACACCGGGTCACTGTGGTGATCCCAGAATTTAGCATGAGGATGGGCCCAGGAAAACACTACACCACCATCACCTATCCTGTCCCTTATGACCAGGCTTTCATCGACCATCTGATGTCTCTGAACAAAATTGCATTGAAGAAATCTACAGAACCTTTTATGGAGAGGATAAAGTCTAAATTCTCACAATTTCAACGCATTTTCAATTTTTTTCACACCACTGCAGAGAGCTTCCTGTTCAACACCAGTCTCATCTCACATCTGGCACAGCAGGTGAGTGTAAATGCAACGGAAAACTTGACCCTCTGCAGGCCCAGACTGGCCCACAGGAGGAGCAGGGCAATTCCCGGTGTCTCAGACCTTAAATGGCCTGACTGGTCTGCTTGTGTAAATTAAAAAAGAACCAATGAATGAAAAAATACATTTAAAAAAATCACTACTCTTTACGTCAGTTGATTGCTTAGCTCATACGTGTCTGCATGTAGACTTGGGTCAATGACGTAATGCCTAGTTTTTCTGTCCAATCCATTTTTTTCCATAAAAGAAACAACTAAAAATACATAAAAGGACAACATATTTGAACATGTTTATCTCTTGCTTTTACCATATACCCACCTAATTTTGTTTCCAAACATTTTAGTTATTGGTCATTTTTCTGCTTTCTGAAGTGTCAAACCATCACGTGGGGCAACCGTCTGGGTAATTGGTTTACAATCATCAATTTAAATATGCACCTTGCCCTATTTTGCATAATTACTAACATATTTTATATTCATTTTCAAAATTATTAAACATTTGCACATATATTTCCATCATAACATTCAAATAAATTTTTTCCAAACATGTTAATTCTATGAAAAATCATCCAGGATGCCCGCAACCTTTCATCGGACTAAGCGGTTAGGATAATGAATGAATCATCCAGGATCACCATCAAGAAAAACACTATTTTGGACTTTTATTTTGAAACCACCTCAAGGACAGGATCCTGCATCAGCCAGACACTTCTGAGGATCACAGAAGATCATCTGGGAGGTTAGTAAGTCGCTCTTACATTTAATACATAAGTTGTTTTTTTTTTTATTGCTGTTATGTACTCACCACTTTTGGATATAATGTGGATTGACCATCATTAAACTGTTTTTATAAGTTTTATCTGAAAATCTATATTTTGATGATAAATTTGATGGTAATGTGCTTTAAAATGTTTTAATGTTTTAATTGTTAGCCAGTAAAATTTGAATGAATTAAAAAACATCATCTGGGGCGACCAAGTATCATGTGTGATGACCACTGCTGAGTGTTTCACAGGATAAATATTTTTTCTGTATTCATAGTTTGTTTATACTTATCATTCATAAATGATTTATCAACATAAAGTGTAAACATAAATTGTTTAAACGAAGCTAAGTAATACTTTAACATATATTTTTCTAAATTCTGTCATTTTCCATTCACGTTAAGGAACAAATATTTATTCTTTATGATTGTTCTTGTACTTGTATTATTGGTCTAAGAGGCAAATGAAAAAACTGTTTGGCATTAATCATAATTAACAAGTTTAACTTTTTTTCTAGATGGCACCATTAACAAGCAAAGTAAATACGGCTCAATACAGACAGTAGAACAACGCAGATCCTGCAGCAAGAGCAGAATATCTTGCTAGGAAAAAATGGAAGTATAAAATAACTTTAGGTAGCATGATGTATATCTTAAAATTGTGTTTCAAACTGTTCCTTTAGTAATCATTTTTATGTGATGCAGGGGTACCCAGCTCTGGTCCTCGAGGGCCGCAATTTTGCAGGTTTTTATGCATCCCTGCTCCAACACACCTGACTTAACCTAATCAGTCATTGTGCAAAACTTCATTGGCTGTTGGATCCATTTAATGGAAGTTGTAACAGGGAGATGTTGAATGTATGTTGAAACAGGGATACATTTAAAATCTGCATTACAGCCGGACTCAAGGACTGAGGACCACCCCTAATGTAATATTTTGAACTTAAAGGAGTAGTCCACTAGGGAAAATAATTGGGGAGAAATAGAACAGGCATAAATGTTTATCTTGTCATGATGGACAGCTCTATGGTGTTTCAGTTACCAGAGAAGAAACCAAAATTTCCATATTTGAAGTCATTTGTGAAATCTTATTCTATGGATTGATTTATTTTCTTGACTGAGATTGTTCATCCATGTCCAATGAGAGTTCCTGACCTTTAATGTGTGTTGCACTTCAACATTTTAAATGTTTATTTTTTTCATTATTTGTAATATTTGAATGCTGAACTGTTGAAATGTTATTTGAATAAAAAGTCTGTTCAGTTTTCTTTTGTCTAAATTGTATTGTGGACATTTTTAAAAGATGGCTTGTAGTTTTCTCATCATTTGGGATGGCCATCTGTAATGCAGGGTAACCAGAGATTGGTAACAAATGTCCAAAAGTAAAAGAAAGAAAACCCATCTTTTTTAGTTAAAGTATTAATCAGTGGTATCCCATGGTTATGTAAGTACTATCATTTGCACATTACGAGTGAGACCCTGCCAATATCAAATAAATGTATAAAATCATATTTTACCCAAAATGAAAGAGCTAACAAGCTTTTACTGCTTAAACTGTCAATTTAATTACTGATACTTGTTAAACTAGTGATAGTGTTAAAGAAATGTGTTATTTTCAGGTAAATCATGGTCGCTCCAAATGACTTTTTATAAGACTGGAAAAACATTAAAATCTCTTAATTTGGTCTTTTTTTCCTTGAATGAAAAAGTATCCTATATTCCAATTTTTTTTAACAATGAATAAATAGGTCCTTATTTTAGCATCGTAAAAGTGAACTTTTCAAAAGCCTTATCTGTCAATGACACACTTCACAAATGCGAGCACATATATGCAATTTATGAATTAGGATGGCCTGAGTATGACTGAGGTACAGTACAAATCAAATCAATCAATTGGATTTAATGGGAGAGTGAGTCCAAACTTTTGACCGGTTGACATATATATATATATATATATATATATATATATATATATATATATATATATATATATATATATATATATATATATATATATATATATATATATATATATATATATGTCAACCGGTCAAAAGAATGAATACAGTTGTGCTTAAAATTCATTCATATCCTTTCATGAAAGAAGGAAAAAACAGCTGCATACAATATAAGCTGAAATTGACTAAAGTAATAATGAATAAAAATTTGATGAAAATTTTCTGGTTTCTGGTTCAAAAGAAATATTTTTTTTAAAAAGTAAACGAATAAGATAATTTATTACATATTACATCACATATAAACTAATATTTTGTTGAACAATCCTTTAATATTTCCGCTTTAACATCTCTCTTTCTCTTACTTTGATAGAAGTTTGATGCCATTTTGACAGATGTAGCATCTAATGTTGCAACTTTTCAAAATAAAATCCAAATTTAAATTCATCTCACCAGAATGTTTTCCACACTGCTCCACTTCTTACAAAACCTCAGGCTCAAACAGGATGGAAATGAACCTTTTTCTTTTCAACATCTCTCTTTCTTTTACTTGATAGAAGTTTGATGCCATTTTGACAGACCCTGTGGTCCCTACAGGTTCATTAATAGCTTGGAAATTAGGTGAGTTGCCCCAAAGTTAGGTTCTTTTGACATTTCAGTGCACCTGTATATGTTCTAACCAATCAATGCTTAAAACTTTCAGGCATCCCTACTGTTAATTTGCTGAGGGGGATTCCATGTGGTCTGGATATGAAGGCAGCTGGTTGCCCCTCCCCAAACTCATATGTGCCTCGGTTTTTCACTGGATACACAGACAGAATGAATTTCAAGGAGAGAGTTATCAACACTTTGGTGAGTGCTTAAATCCAGGCATGCACAATGGCTAATTTTGTCCAGTTGTTATTTCAGACCAGGCACCATTACCTTTCTGAGTATATTCTTCACACAGGTACATTTAGTGGAGCCACTTTTCTGTCGAGTGCTGTACTGGCAGTTTGACTATATGGCCTATCAGTTCCTGGAAGAAGAGGTGGGAATAGCAGAAGTACTGTCAGAATCTGACATATGGCTGCAGAGGTAACACATGCAAAGATCATTATTTATTTGTGTTTGGAAGATTTTTTTTTCTTACAAGTCTTCCTGTCGTATGATTCTGTTTTCATAAGGATTGACTTCACACTGGAGTTCCCCCGTCCTCTCATGCCTAATATAATCCTAGTTGGTGGAATAAACTGCAACGTGAGAAATCCTCTTCCTCAAGTAAGACAAGATTCCAAGATGGGTTCCTGTTAATCTTCCAAATACTCAAAAAGATTAAGGAATGGGGACTAATAATTTCAAAGTGCAATCGTGGGCATTTTTGCAGGATTTGGAGTCGTGGGTTTCAGGACAGCACGGTTCTGTAGTCTTCACTCTGGGCACCATGGTGTCAGATATGCCAGAAGATCTCACCTCCATTTTTATAGAAGCTTTCAGACAGATTCCACAGAAGGTACAAAATATTTACGTGATCTATGATAATAAATCTCAAATCATAAATTAAAACATCAGTTCCTGACAGGTGATATGGAGGTACACTGGGAAGGTTCCTGACAACATCCCAGATAACGTGAAGATGATGAAATGGGTACCTCAAAATGACCTTCTAGGTGTGTAAAGTGCTGCAAATCTTTAAAAAACATGTCAGTCAGAACTGGTGATGTCTCACATGTCACATCTGTTTGTTTTACATGTTGTGTATTAGCCCATCCTGGTGCACAAGCTTTCATCACTCATGCTGGCTCACATGGTCTGTTTGAGGGATTGTGTCATGGTATTCCCATGTTGATGTTGCCCATTGGTGGGGACCAACCTGATAATGCAGAGAAAATAGCAAGCAGAGGAGCAGGAATCGTGCTGGACATAACATCCGTCACCACAGAAATAATAATTCAAGGACTGAATCAAATCATCAATGACACCAGGTGAGGAGTCAGAAAGACAATCAGAATATGGATTCTGTTGACCTAATATGTTCTTTGCATCATTCTGGATCAAGTCAAATGTGTCTGAGCTCTTCCTATCCATCTGTGTACATGCAGGTACAAGGAGAACGTGCAGAAGCTGTCATCTCTTCATAAAGACCGGCCTGTTGATCCACTTGATCTTTCAGTGTACTGGACAGAGTTTGTGATGCGACACAAAGGGGCAAAGCACCTGAAAGCTGCTGTCCATGGCCTTAACTGGTTCCAGTACTTCTGTCTGGATGTAATAGCGCTACTGGCTGCTGTGGTGCTGGTTTTTGTAATAATGCTGATAAAATGCATGAAAGTATGTTTCCAGAAAGTTGGCAGAAAGAGAAAGCAGGACTAAGACGATGACTACTCCCGTGTGTAAAGTGTCAAGTGTTACAGAAAATTTTGACGATAAGAAGCAAATTAATGTGGTGATCAAAACGGCTTTTAATTAAAAGAGTCACAGCACGAGCAAAGCCACATGAACATCTCCAAGCTTCATTGCTGTAAACAGAAAGTAACAGATAGAAGGATATGACAGGAGTCATCTGAGATAGAAAGGAATGTTAGATATACCACACATCTGTGCCCATGGGTTTTTGAAGCCCCTGGCTGCTAGCCGCTGCTGTGTGAACTCCAATGGAGTTCCTTCCTTCTTCCACTGTCGCCAGTCTGGCATGGACAGCTTGCTGTGGCTGTGATCCCCTCCCATACTGAATACTTAGATGCAGAAACAAGTAAGCACTGTTTTTTTTCTATGATAAATGAATTATCAGGGTATTGGGGTATTGGTTAATCTGATAATCCTTATTCTGCTTCTTATATTGTCCATTTATAAATTAATTTTCAATTACACTTAACAATGGCAGAAAACTACAACTTTGTCAAGTATGTTATTCAGAAAGCAAAACCAATTTCTCCAATGTCCTGAAAGAAATAAAAATGCAGGATTTTCATTAAGTCTCTTTACAATTTAACAAATTTAATAACAGAGCAAATGGAAAGATAATTCTCTAGAAATTATTACAAAAGCAGGAGCAGATATTTAAGACATTTTTTTCCCATTTTATACACCTGTATATATGTATATATATATATATATATATATATATATATATATATATATATATATATATATATATATATATATATATACACACACACACACACACAGGTGTATAAAATGTGTATAAAAGTGTATAAAAGTCATCATCTACATATACATATATATATATATATATATATATAAATATATATATATATATATATGTATACTATTCACAAAAAGTTAGGGATATTCAGCTTTTGGGTGAAGTTTCACGGTGGCGCAGTGGTTAGCACTGTGGCCTCACAGCAAGAAGGTTGCTGGTTCGATCCTTGGCTGGTTTGGTCAGTGGCCTTTCTGTGTGGAGTTTGCATGTTCTCCCGTGTATGCATGGGTTCTCTCCAGGTTCTCCGGCTTCCTCCCACCATCCAAAGACATGCATGATAGGTTAATTGGTTCCTCTAAATTGCCCCTAGGAGTGAATGTGTTGTTCACTAGGTTGTTCGTCTCTCTGTGTGGCCCTGCGATGGACTGGCAAGCTGTCCAGGGTGTACCCTGCCTGTCGCCCAAAGGTTCACACTGGGGGTGCCGGCCAGAGCACTTCTTAAGGCCAATCAGAGTATAACATGAAAAACGGGCTGGAGGCTGATCAGATCTTTCCTCTTCTCTCTATTTCAGGAAAGGTGGGGATGTATGGGATAAAGTATGTGTGTGGTTTCCTACACAAAATAGAATAAATGCAACCAACATTTGTGCAAATAAATATAAATATAATTCAACACAAAGCAAATAAGGTAAATAAGAACAGCTTGGAGTTGCATCCCTCTAATTGCTTCAATAAAGACCATTGCAGTAGTTCAGTCGAGAAGAAATAAAAGCGTGCACAACTTGTTCCAGAACATGAATAATGAAATAGGTATCACTTTTGATAAAAGAAGAAGGTGATAAAAACTTGATTTTAAAATCGCATTGACCTGTTTGTGAAGCTTAAAATCGCCGTCCATTGTGAAGCCAAGGCTGGTGTCCTTGGGACGCACAAAATTTTGAAGCGGCCCCAAGTCAACAGGGGAGTTTCCCAACAGCAGGATTTAGTCTTTTCCTCATTTAATTTCAAAAAGTTTTGAGCTAACCAGGCCTTGACGTCATCAAGACAATTGAGTAAGGGTGTCAGGAGGCAGCAATTGCTTTTGGAGATTGGCATGTACATTTGGCAGTCATCAGCATAAAAGTGATATGACATACCATGCTTTTTGAAGATTTCCCTGAATGGGAGGAGATATATGGCAAAAAGAATTGGTCCTAGAATAGAACCCTGGGGGACTCCACAGTGCAGAGGAGCAGAATTTGAGGAGGATTCCCCCAGTCTGACCAAAAATGACCTCCCACTCAGGTAAAATTGAAACCACACACCTGTCACCCACACAGTTCTCCAAACGAGATAAAAGAGTTGTGTGGTCTACCGTATCAAAAGCAGCTGTCAGGTCTAAAAGCACAAAAATGGCAGAGCTACCAGAATCATTCATTAAAAGTAGGTCATTACAAACTTTAAGAAGTGCAGACTCAGTGCTATAAAAGCTTTGTAGCCTGACTGAAACGGGTCTAAAATACCATTTGTGTCTAAAAACGGTTGCAGTTGAGCAAGGACACATTTCTCCAATATCTTAGAGACCAGTGGTAGTTTAGAGATAGGGCGATAATGTGCTACATCCATTGGGTCAAGGCCAGATTTTTTCATCAGCGGCTCAACAACAGCGGCCAATATTGGTGGCCATGGCATAAAAGCAGTAGCGGTGAGTAAGCCAGGTTAAAACTGATCTCCTTTCTGCACTCAGTGCTACAGAGGAACTCTTGTAAGAGTTGAACTCCCTGTTTAATGCCCTGAAGCCCTGGCTGGACTGGTAACGGTTTCCAGAGTGATGATAAAAGGATTTACCTAGGTGGGAACCTGCTGGTCGACACAGAGGACCTAGATCAGGGGTCGGCAACCAAAAATGTTGAAAGAGCCATATTGGACCAAACAAAACAAAAAACAAATATGTCTGGAGCCGCAAAAAAAAATAAAAGCCTAATATAAGCCTTATCATGAAGGCAACACATGCTTTATGTATCTATATTAGTTATATTAGCCTACTATCAAAATGACTAAGATGGCTACAAATACATAATGAGCCTTAATGATAAAATGTTTATTTTCCCCGCTGCGCATCCTGTAGAGAATAACGCACCACGTGACTACTCTGTTGTACGATGCCGTCTCTTGTTTAACTTCATTACTATATTAATGAGTTGTGTTTCGTTGCTTTGATGAAATAAAAAAAAAATGCAATATAGAAATCCGATTTTTTTTATGTCATTTTTATTTTGAGGATTCGAAAAAAAACAACAAAATGGAATATGCATAACGCGCTCCTTATCTGGGCAACAAACAGAACGCAATAAAACGCTGTCTACATTTATAAAAAATAAACCAATAAATCAAATTAATACAGTTTGATTTCTGTGCAAATGCCAAGCAAGTCAGTGCAAGGGTAAAACGCTGCAGCATCCTCTTCTCTTTAGACACGCAACCAACACAGCTATCCTCCGACCTGAACACCATTACCAAGTGTCATTCCAAATATATACTGACAAAAATCAGAAATCATTTTATAAAAACATCTACTTTGTTACTCAATATGTGTCTATGAAGGATTATGTTCTTACCCGTTTAATGTGACTTCTGTTTTCGGACATCACTGGTCAGCTTCTCAACATCGGGCATGTAAGATGTAACTTGTGCTGAATTAATGTCCTTGATTTGCTGATCGGTAATGTTGCCTGTCATTTAAATGGTCCTTTCCTTCACTGTCTTAGCTAAGAGGGGCATGTCTTTGATTTTCTGTATTATCTCGGTTTTGTTTTTGAAATTAGCAAATACGTGTCCTGATATGTTGATGACTGAGTCCTTCATGTAGTCACCATCTGTGAACGGTTTTCTACGCTTTATTATCTCCCGGGTTGCAACAAAACTTGCAGCAGAAGTGGAGTTTGGAGATGCAATCCACTTAAATTTATTTTTCTCTAATTTCACCAGAAGTAATGCAATTGCACTTTTTGTGTCACTCCCAACTGGGTACTGGCTGCAAATGCAGCATGCTCTCCCTGGAAATGTCTTTCCACATTACTCTTTTTGTTATTTGACAACTTCTCGCTACAGAACAAACATTCAGGCAATCCTTCCGCATTGGCGATTAATGCAAATGATTCGGTCCAAGAAACGTTGAATCCTCTGTTCTCCTCGGTTATTTTTCTCTTTTTTGTCGCAGGCTATGACGCAAATCTTCCTTGACAGAAATGTTGAAATTTAATATTTATTCTACACATTTTTACAGCATTGGAAAACGTTAAGAATGTTTGTGTCATGTTTGTTCTCCTACAGAACCAGATCAAAACAAAAATATACATCTTTTTCCATTTTTTTTAAAAAAAACATTTTTGAAAAAGCTCCAGGGAGCCACTAGGGCAGCGCTAAAGAGCTGCATGCGGCTCTAGGATTGCCGACCCCTGACCTAGATGAATTCCAATGCTGCTGACACTGGAAGTTGACCCAAGCACACTGCTGCCCTGTCTCAGTCCACAGATCCACGAGCTGCTTCGCTTTGATGATAAGCTGTTCTGACTGCACCGAATGCTGCAAAGGACAGTTTGCTTTTAAGCTTTGAAACATCAGAGTTTTATACTGTTATGTTTTAGTATTATTTTAACCAAACTATTTTTTATTGACATTCTTTTATTTTTCTAGATTTACCACTTGTTGCTGGTGGTGGACAGGCCGTTTTGGTGAAGCGTCTCCTTTGCAAGTGCTATGTGCATGCAACCCTCACCAGTCTTTCAATCGCATGGAGTGATGTTCTGGTGGGGTGATCTTTTTTATTTTTGAGACGCCACTTCTGCCTATTCCATCACCAGCCAGTCAAACCACCCTGATTTTAGTTGTTTTTATTTTCATTTAAATTTATTTTGAGTGGAACTTGTCTACTAGGTACTTGAACTTGTATAGTTGATTTCCATGGGTCACTCCCAAGCATAAAGCATGTCGTTTTTAATGTTTTACAGTGATCTGTATCATAACGTCACTGACCTTTGTCACAAACTAAACTGTGAGAAAAATTTGGTAAAAAATTCGTGAAATTATTGTGGTTGGACCATAGACTGTATACTTGACAAATAAATGCATTGGAGGCGCATAGGAGACCCATCCAAGATGGCGGCGCGATGAGACGTCAGCTTGACTGTGAGAGGCAGCCTGCCGGAAACGAAGAAGCAGAAGAAGAACGCCACAGCATTGCTTACACACAGGGTTTGTTTAATTTCCTCGCAAGGTATTTTCTGCACCATTATTTAATTGATAGCCTACTTTAAACAACCGCTGGTGAGTCCGATGTACTTTTTATACTGACTAATGTTCGTAATCTGCCCTCTGCAGAGACCAGCTCGCTGGGTAGAAATTACGCCACAGAAGGCTCAGATAAAGACGTTTTTAATCGAGGGAACCTCGTCAGGAGAGCAGGTGAGACTTTGCATCTCTTGGTGTGATACGTTTGGTTTAATAAGTAAGTGGCCGTATTATAGGGAATTATGTGGTTGTGATGTTTGGTGCTTAGTGAGGTTAAGTTGTTGGTGGGGCAAAACGGAGACTTTGTGGCGTTGCTTTCTCTGTGAGACTAAACTGATAAAGTTCCCCTAAAGAGAGTGAAATGAAAATGCTGTAATGTCCGACAGGACGTACTACAGAATGGAAGAAGAATTACTATGTAAACAGAATAGATTTTTTTTTAATTACCTGAAAAATGCCATTTTATTTTAAATGACTGTGATGCCCATTCACAGTATTGAGATCCTGTTCTTTAAAATTATTATTTATTATTCTGCCAAAGTTGGGCACACTACTCCTCCTGCATGCCACTTCAATCATTCAGATCTTAAACCCTGCAGCACCTTCAGGAGATGTGTGCTTCGACTGTTGTTATTTTAAATCTTTGTAGTTTTTGAGATATTTAGCATTTTGTAAAAATAAATTCAGCCTGGTTACTGTGAATGTCCATCGGGGCATTTCACACCTTGTGAATGCCCATAGCCTCATAGGGGCATTCACAGGATGTTTCTCAATTCAGGGTCTGCACACTATGTCGACTGCATGCGCCATAGTGGCGCCCCAAGTGCTGTCCCAATTCAAAGGCTCCTTCGAGTCCACCCTTCAAATCTACACTTCGTTTGGCTCCAGATTAGTTTAAAACGAAGGATACAAGACATGTATCCTAAGTGTGCTCTCCTATCCCTGAATTCATTGTGCTCTGATAGAAAAGAATGAGCAGCAGAGAGCCAGTGTAGGTACCACACCAGCCAGACTGTTTATTTATTTTGATGTATATACACATACATAATGGTCCCAGCAGACAAGCTGGGAGGACAGCGGCGTTGGGTCCAATAACCTCAAATTAATTTCATTCCAGTCGTCCTCAGATGCTTTCGTCCCCTTTCATAATAAAAAGGCTGAATTTATTACAGTCATTCAGATAATTGGAGACTGAAATAAGGAGCAATATTTAGAAATGTTCCAAATTAATATTCAGTGATATAAGACACTGTAATGTATTTGAGTTAAAGAACAAACTGGGAGGAACAGAAAACATCTGACTGGAGTGGAAACATCAAAGGATTTTGTTTTAAAAATATAGTTTATGAGTGATGTAACATATATTATTTTATCAAATTGGTTTGCTTTTTTAAAAAAAATCTTTCTTTTGAACCAGAATTCGAAAATAATGCCATGATTTTCATAAAAGTTTTATTTATTAATACTTCTGTCTATTTTAGCTTATTTCCCAGGCAGCTGTTATTCTCCGTCTTATTTTTTTTTATTTTTTTTATTTTTTTTTGTCTTGTCCAGCATTTAAGCAAGCAGACTGATGTTCTGGATGCTGTGTTCTGCTGAGCAAATTTATTTTGCCAAGGGGAACTTTTGTAGATGTAATGATCCCCTTGTATTTCTTGATTCTTATTTTATTTTTCAATTTGTTTTGGATAATAGCTTGTATTACAGAGTTTATGCTGCTGGACCCGACCGGAAAGGACAGGAAAGGGGCAGAAAGAGAACAGAAAAGAGAACATAAAAAAAACAAAAAAAAAACAAAAGAAAGAGATCAATGCATACATGTATATGCACATACATACCCACCTACATATATATGTATATACACTCGCACATACATTATATATATACATATATACATACATACATATACACATACATACACACACACACATATATATATATATATATATATATATATATATATATATATATATATATATATATATATATATATATATATACATATATACACATATACATACTCACATACATACACATACACACACATACACATACATATACATACATACACATACACTCACACATATGCATACATATATACATATCCATACACATGCATACATACACATACACATAAGTACACACACATACCCACCCACACACATAAATATATACACCCACACAAGCCAACTCTAGATTCGTGGAGAACAAAACCGTTGACAATCATGAGGACCAGAAACTAGCAAGTTAAGTCAAAAAGACAGAAAGAGAGCTACCTGCTGTTAGTGAATAAACTTGCTGGATGACTCAGTGACTGTGACACATGCAGAACATTCATGCAGAACATTCAGAGTGGAACGTGTTTAGAGAAGAGTGATCATGCCAATGTGACCCCGCCCGCCTACAGCTAGAGGAAGGCCAGGAGAACCCAGAGACCCGGGTAACCGTTATTCTCCGTCTTAAATGGGAGGGTATGAATACATATGAGGACGACTGTATATGTGTCTAACAAGGATGAGCTATCAGCCAGAGGAGAACTCGTTGAAACCACCTCCTCCACATTTGTAATTTAATCACAAAGGAAAATGAAGATAAATTAAATTACTGGTACCATTTTCTGTCATTTTAAAAATATTTTTGTGCCTTTTTGTGGAAGAATGGGATCAGTAGTTAGACTAGAAGAACATTCTTCTTGCAGAAGAGCCACTGTAAATGCCCTATTAGGCTGAATGATTGATAAGCAATCACAAAACTATTTGGTGAAGCAGCACAACTATCCAGCATGATTTATCATGTTACCGAATTGGGATTTGAACCAAGGAACATCTGAACGAGAGCCTGCTCGTTTAACAACTACACCAGCACAGCTCTAAGCTTCATCTTGCAGAAGCGTAAAAATCTTTCACCATTGGAATGCCAATGTTTTGTTTTGTTTTGTTTTTTTTAAACTTCCTGCAGTGTGGAATTGGCAAAAGAGCTTAAGACTAAAAATGTGATGTAGCACACAAGTTAGTTTTTGTCACCATAAGCATTAGGAGATGTACAGCCATCTGATAAGATTTATCAAGATCCATTTCCAGGGCTTGACTCATAACCTTCTGAATGATGGGGAATTCACTTTACCACTACACCACCACAGCTTTGGCTGATGCCCCGTAATCAACAGTATTGCAAAAAGATGTGAAAGGTTGAATTGCTGTCAAGAAGTTAAAGTTTTAAGTAGTTTGTAGGAACAACTACAATTCTGAAGACAGTAGTTAAACTGCATTAATCATTGAAGAAAATCATTGCAGAAAAGCATTTAAAATTGCCTGTGTAATCAGTTAAAGACTTTATTGTTCAACTGCATTTTCTGTTTTGTCTAATCAAGGGAAAGGAATTTTAAAAATTGACAAAAACTTGAATAACTTGAAAAGTTTAAATGTTACAAAGACCAAAAGTCACAGCACATATCTCCTGAATGGGCTGAAGCATTTGGAGAAGAAGCACAACCATCCAACTTGTTTAACATACTGCATTGGGATTTGAACTCACAAAAATGTAAACAAGAGCCTGTTCCTTTAACCACTACACCAGCACAGCTCTCGGCTGCACCCTGGCATGAAATCTTTTATGGGAATGGGTTTTTTTTTTTTTTAACTTGCAGCAGTGTGTAATCAGTGGTTGAACCTAAAATTCAAATGTGTGAAGAAGCACTAATGATTTATTAGCTTGCCTTTCTCAGCGTAGGCTGTTGTGGTATTGTGGTAAGATGAATTGTGATTCATTTCTTTTCATATGCTAACAAAAGCAAGCTAAGGATTCTTGTGTGCTACTTCACACATTTAAATGTTAAGCTCTTTTGCCAATTACACACTGCAGGAAAATTTAAAAAAACATTCCTATTCTATTGGTAATAGGAATTTGACGCTTCTGCTAGGGTGCAGCTAAAAACTGTGCCTGTGTAGTGGTTACAGAAATCAAGTTCAGCTTGAGTTCAGATTTTTGTGGGTTTGAATCCCTCTGCAGTACCTTGGTAAATCAAGGTGGATAGTTTTGCTTCTTCTCCAGATGGTTATGCAATTTGCTTAATAATTAGTCAACATAAAAGGGCATTCACAGTAGGGCTGGGCGATATGACCTTTTAGTAATATCCCGATATTTTTATGCCATGTCACAATATACGATATATATCTCAATATTTACCTTAGCCTTGAATTAATGCTTTGGTGCATACAATCACATCAGTAAGATGATTTTGTCTCTCCATTAAAACATAATTGTTCATACTGCATTAAGATATGCTGATTTTAAACATTCATGCCAAAAGGATGAAATTGTAACAAAGCAAACTGATCAAAACCACATTTATTGAACAGTTAAAGCAGTGGCAGAAACATGTAATTTTAAAACAAAATAAATTGCCTTTGCATGATGTAATAAATGCAACGTATGAAAATACGTGCTCTAGGGGGGGACTTTTCAAATGATGAACTATTATAAGGCTTTGCTTTATGGATACGTTTTTGAGTTGTCGTGTATTTTTTTTAATCGCAGAGTTTAACGTAGAAATCAGTCTTATAATCCAGGCAGAATGTCCTCGTATCGTCTCCAATAAACGGCTTCAGCCAGCTTTTAATTCAGGATTTGATTCCCACTCCTTTCTGTCCTTTCTAGAGACATGACGAGCTAGATAAATATGCTTGTGTCACACAGTGGATGAGGTGAGTAAGTGACAGAGGTTGTGAATGTAATCAAATATAATGAATTATTTTTGCGCGACGTGAAAAACTTTAAAATTTACGTCCCACTCTGTAATCCAGAGCGGGATCAGTGGCGGATTTGGCTGTTCATTGTGACTGTAGGTGGAGTCGTGCAGGTGTCCTCTCTGCTCCTCTGACTGGCTGCAGCTGCAGCCGGAGCGACAGAGTGCTTTAGGACGGGGAGAGACTCTCGTTCTGACAATAACATTACAATATGCGCTTTAAAGTCAGTCGCCAAAACACCAGGAAAGTCTCCAATAACTCCTGTAAAAGTTGCTAGATTTGTCGCTAGTCGCTTTTCACAAAAAGTCGCCAAATTTAGCGAGAAAGTGGCTACACGCTGCCTCTCATGACGTAGCATGTAGCTCACATTATGTATGTAACTAGGTGCGCTTGCTTTAACTCGCTGCAAAGCGGTGCAGAGTCGAGGAGTGAGAAAACCCCGCCCACAGCTAAAACAACTGCGTGACAACAGGATACTCGAATATGACAAATATAGGCATTTTCTATATTCGCACAGGGAACTAGCAACGATATATCGAGTATATTCGATATATCGCCCAGCCCTAATTCACAGTTGCTTCTCTGCAAGAAGAGCAAACTTTCTAGTGAAAGGTGCTCCCTTAAATTGCCACTAGATGGTACTCTAAGACCCAAAAAACTGCATTATCTTTAGTCTGTGGTGTTTTTTAGTAGATCAACAGGTCTGTCTTTGCTGTAGCTAAAGTTAAATAGTGGCAGATGGTTGAGGCAATATTCAAACATAATAATTCTATGATTAGATGAAGTTTAATAAGGAAATGTCTTATGGGTAGTTTTATCTGCAGGGTCTTGAAATCTAACATCATCTGTCTTTTTATTTTAGGGTTCCCTGAAGATGTGCAGCAGCAGTTGGTGATTACAGAGGAACTATGGCCAGCCAGATGGAGAGCAGTTCATGATGGGCTGGTTTACCAAGGATGATGGCTCCTGTGAAGATGATGAAAAATTTAGCCACTTTTATCAAACCCAAACCAAAGCCAACACAGAGGTAGAGGCTCTGATCAACAATCCTGCTGAACAGATTAGTTCAGAACCTGATAAAGAGGACTATAATTAACCAGTAATCCAGACCCAAGCACTTATTTACAACCTAGTGGTGCCAAAAAGGTTTAAGGCTCTTTAGAGAAAAATACGTTTGTCAGAAATTGGAACTGAAATGGAGGGTGATAATAAAGACTGGAATGACTGCAAGACACATGGGTCAGATGTAAACAGTGATGTGAAGTGTAACGCTGCCACAAAATCACTCGGCTCTGAATGTGGTGAAGAGTTTCACTCCCAAAGATCTCATCAGAGACACTTCACAAAAAGATCTTTCAGTTGTTTGAACAGTAAGAAATGTTTAAAAACTTTACAATGTGTCACTTTGCAAAAAAGAGTCCACTCAGGCAAAAATGATGTCAAATGTGAGATCTGTGGTGAAACCTGTCTTCATGAAGGGAATCTTAGAATGCACATGAAAATCCACACAGGAGACAAACCATTCAGCTGTGATGAATGTGGAAAAAGATTTAGTTATAAGTCGGACTTAAACAAACACATGAGAACCCACACGGGAGACAAACCATTCAGCTGTGATGAATGTGGACAAAGATTTAATCATAAGTCAAACTTAAGTAAACACATGAGAATCCACACAGGTGACAAACCATTCAGCTGTGATGAATGTGGAAAAAGATTTAGTTATAAGTCAGACTTAAACAAACACATGAGAACCCACACAGGAGACAAACCATTCAGCTGTGATGAATGTGGACAAAGATTTAGTCAGAGGTCAAGCTTAAACCAACACATGAGAATCCACACAGGAGACAAACCATTTAGCTGTGATGAATGTGGTCGAAGATTTAGTCAAAAGTCAGACTTAAGCAAACACATGAGAATCCACACAAGAGCAAGACCATTCAGCTGTGATGAATGTGGACAAAGTTTTATTCGAAAGACACACTTAAATCAACACATGAGAATCCACACAGGAGACAAACCATTCAGCTGTGATGAATGTGGACAAAGATTTAGTCATAACTCAAACTTAAATCAACACATGAGTATCCACACGGGAGCAAAACCATTTCCCTGTGAGGTTTGTGGCAAATTATTTAGTCACAAGACAAGCTTAGACCTACACATGAGTATCCACACACGAGCAAGACCATTTCCCTGTGAGGTCTGTGGTAAGTTATTTCGGTGGCGGAGTGCGTTGAAAGGACACATGCATGTCCACACAAAATAGAAGCTGTACAGATGCAGGATTTTTCTGCAAATATATCATTACAAATATATATACAATTTTACATTGTAGTTAATTACATTGTAGTCATGTGCTGGTTAAAACTTCATAAGGGTTGGCCATGATCGTTTCTTAAAAAAGAAATCCAGCTGAAGAAGTCTGACTCAAACCATCACCATCTCCTAATTGAGACTTTAAGACGTTCCAATCAGCCTTTTTTGATCTCGACTCATTCAAGACAGACTTGAACAAAAGTTTGTTGTGCTCTGGTTGCTGTGGGAATCTCCAGGAATGTGTTGGTCTCAATTTGTATTCCTTAAATATTAATGGACCTAGGACCTTCATTCTTTTGGACCCAAAGTTTCATTTTAAAATTTCTTGTATAACTTTATATTTGACTTTTTATTTAAGTATAAAATCGCACATATTTTTACATACAAACTTTCATCAAAATATGAAGCTTTATATTAATTTTGGAAATAAAGAGGACTGATATATTGGATTGAATTGTTCTCAGTTTTCTTTTCAATGGTGTAAATGGAAACTAAAAAAAATTTCTGACACAAATGTCGCCCTTTTCACTAATTTTTTCCTTCTTTAATCAGATACCATCCATTTTCTTAAGCCATCTCAAAATTACAGAACTTTGTCAACAAAACCAAACCCATCAGCCAACCTTTCCATGCACCACAAAAGTTCAGATCTAATAGGCACTGAGTAGTTCTATTTTGTAGTGATGGCAGAAATGGAACGTTTGCGAGACTGGATCGTTTGGAACAATTGTAAAAGATTTGATCTTTTGGAACATTCAGAACCCATTACCACAATGATACCTCGTGGCCAAAAAAAAGCATAATTTCAAATTATTGAACTCAATAAAATGGAACGTTTTTCTGTGTCCTGATGTGTTTGGTCTGTTGTAACTTCCATTTACTTTCTAGAGATGTCAATGTGGAATTATGGTCTTCAGCATCTCTTCAGTGTATTTCTGGATTGGAGAATGTAATTGGGGTCGAATTTCTTTACAAAACTCCTGAAACCATCAACATCCACAATTAAAAAGGGTTGTGGGTCCAATTAGGTAAGCTCTTTACCATCCCTGATACTTCTGGAGTCCACTGCAGAAACTGTTGCTAACCTCTGGGACCTGCCAATAGTAATAGCATAGGGACAACCCTGTCCCACATTTACCAGGGATCAAGCTACCTTACCCCCCCCTCTCCATTTTCCCCAAGAGGCTAAACCAGTGCATCACACGCCTGGTTCCGAGCAGACACTGGGATTTTAGCCCACAGAATCACTTCAATCTGTGCAGCTACAATTATGGGGAAATGACTGGCTAATCTAGCCGCAACTTGCCACTGGTTTGCAGCAAAGGCAACCCGAATGCATTGGCAGTCTATAAAAACAGAATTTCATTCTTTACTAAACAGGGACCTTGAATCTTCTCAGGACACCTTATATTTGCAAAAACGTTCTTCCCAGCAGTCAGCAATTACATTCATTATCAGCTCCAATGCAATCATCTTTAGCCACCACAATGCCACACGCTGCCACCAGTACCCCATGGGCCACAAAGTCTGTCACCATGTACCTCACCAACAGGATGTTAAGTCCATTTGCAGCTTTCCATTTAAGCCAGGGCAATTTCATACAATCTTTAACTTGATTACTCCCAAGGAGGCTCCTGCAAACACTCTCCTGTATGAGGGACAGGCGATCAGTAGGTGAATGAACTCTGCTAATCTGCCTGGAATGAACAGCATTCCCCAAAAAGCCTAATAATAATGGCTATCCGGCTGTTGAGGCCCTTCCACAGTTCACTGATCTAGAGGCCTAGTGCCGGCTCCACATAGTTTTTTATATATTTATATATATATATATATATATATATATATATATATATATATTCACATATATATATTCACATATACATATATATATATGCCAGTCATCGACCTCTATGATGACGAGCAACCTGGGCATGAATGTTCCCTTGCCCGGACGCGGGTTACCGGGACCCCCCTCTGGAGCCAGGCCTGGAGGTGGGGTACGAGAACGAGCGTCTGGTGGCCGAGCCTTCGCCCATGGGGCCCGGTCTGGCTCAGCCCGAAAGGGTTACATGGGCCCCACCTACCGTGGGCTCACCATCTGCGGGAGAAGCCGTAGGGGTCGGGTGCAATGTGAGCTGGGCGGCAGCAAGGGGCAGGGACCCTGGCGGTCCGATCCCCGGCTGCAGAAGCTGGCTCTAGGGATGTGGAACGTCACCTCTCTGGTGGGGAAGGAGCCTGAACTTGTGCGCGAGGTTGAGCGGTTCCGGCTAGATATAGTTGGACTCACCTCGACGCATGGCTTGGGCTCTGGAACCAGTACCCTCGAAAGGGGCTGGACTTTCTTCCACTCTGGAGTTGCTCATGGTGGGAGGCGCCGAGCAGGTGTGGGCATTCTCATCAGTCCCCAGCTTGGTGCCTGCACGTTGGGGTTTACCCTGGTGGATGAAAGGGTAGTTTCCCTCCACCTCCGGGTGGGGGAACGGGTCCTGACTGTTGTCTGTGCTTATGCGCCGAACAGCAGTTCAGAGTACCCACCCTTTCTGGAGTCCTTGGAAGGAGTGCTGGAGGGTGCTCCTTCTGGGGACTCCATTGTTCTGCTGGGGGACTTCAATGCTCACGTGGGCAATGACAGTGAGACCTGGAGGGGAGTGATTGAGAGGCATGGTCCCCCCCCTCTGAACCCAAATGGTGTTTTGTTATTGGACTTCTGTGCTCGTCATGGATTGTCCATAACGAACACCATGTTCCAACATAAGAGTGTCCATATGTACACCTGGCATCAGGTTTCCCTGGGCCGCAGTTCGATGATCGATTTTGTAGTTGTATCGTTGGACCTGCGGCCACATGCCTTGGACACTCGGGTGAAGAGGGGGGCGGAGCTGTCAACTGATCACCACCTGGTGGTGAGTTGGCTCAGATGGTCGGGGAGGAAGCCGGTCAGATCTGGCAGGCCCAAACGTGTTGTGAGGGTCTGTTGGGAACGTCTGGCTGAGTCCCCTGTCAGAGTGAGCTTCAACTCCCACCTTCAGCAGAGGTTCGAACATGTCCCGAGTGAGGCGGGGGACATTGAGTCCGAACGGGCTGTGTTCCGTGCCTTTGTTGCTGAGGTGGCCGGCCGGAGCTGTGGCTGTAAGGTCGTTGGTGGAGAAGGAGTCCTATCGGGCCTTCTTGGCCTGTGGGACTCTGGAGGCAGCTGATGGGTACCGGCGGGCTAAGCAGCATGCGGCTTCGGCTGTTGCCGAGGCAAAAACTCGGGCATGGGAGGAGTTCGGCGAGGCCATGGAGAAAGACTTCTGGACGGCTTCGAGGAGATTCTGGTCCACCATCTGGCGGCTCAGGAGGGGGAAGCAGTGCTCCATCAATGCTGTGTACAGTGGAGATGGGGAGCTGCTGACCTCAACTCGGGATGTAGTGGGTCGGTGGAAGAAATACTTCGAAGACCTCCTCAATCCTACCAACACGTCTTCCGATGAGGAAGCAGAGCTGGTGGACTCGGGTGGACTCTCCTATCTCTGGGGCTGAAGTTGCTGAGGTGGTCAAAAAGCTCCTTGGCGGCAACGCCCCGGGGGTGGATGAGATCCTCCCGGAGTTCATTAAGGCTCTGGATGCTGTGGGGCTGTCCTGGCTGACATGCCTCTGCATCATTGCGTGGACATCGGGGGCAGTACCACTGGATTGGGAGACTGGGGTGGTGGTCCCCCTTTTTAAGAAGGGGGACCGGAGGGTGTGTTCCAATTACAGGGGAATCACACTCCTCAGCCTCCCTGGTAAAGTCTATTCAGGGGTCCTGGAGAGGAGGGTCCGCCGGATAGTCGAATCCCGGATTGAGGAGGAGCAGTGTGGTTTTCGTCCTGGTCGCAGAACAGTGGACCAGCTCTATACCCTCTCTGGGGTCCTGGAGGGGGCATGGGAGTTTGCCCAACCAGTCTACATGTGTTTTGTGGACCTGGAGAAGGCATTCGACCGTGTCCCCCGGGGGCTCCTGTGGGGGGTACTCTGGGAGTATGGGGTACCGGACCCCTTGTACGGGCTGTCCGGTCCCTGTACGACAGGTGTCAGAGCTTGGTCCACATTGCCGGTAGTAAGTCGGATTCGCTTCCGGTGAGGGTTGGACTCTGCCAAGGCTGCCCTTTATCACCGATTCTGTTCATAACTTATATGGACAGAATTTTTAGGTGCAGCTGAGGTGTTAAGGGGATCCGACTTGGTGGCCTCAGGATTGGGTCCCTGCTTTTAGCGTATGACGTGGTCCTGTTGGCTTCATCTGGTCGTGATCTCCAGCTCTCGCTTGAGCGATTCGCGGCCGAGTGTGAAGCGGCTGGGATGGGAATCAGCACCTCCAAATCTGAGACCATGGTCCTCAGCCGGAATAGGGTGGATTGCCCTCTCCGGGTCGGGAGTGAGGTCCTGCCTCAAGTGGAGGAGTTTAAATATCTCGGGGTCTTGTTCACAAGTGAGGGGGAAGGATGGAGCGCGAGATCGACAGACGGATCGGTGCGGCATCTGCAGTAATGCGGGCTCTGCGCCGGTCTGTCGTGGTGAAGAAGGAGCTGAGCCAGAAGGCGAAGCTCTCAATTTACCAGTCGATCTACGTTCCTACCCTCACCTATGGTCATGAGCGGTGGGTCGTGACCGAAAGTACGAGATCTCGTATACAGGCGGCTGAAATGGGTTTCCTCCGCAGGGTGGCCGGGCTCACCCTTAGAGATAGGGTGAGGAGCTCGGTCATCTGGGAGGGGCTCAGAGTAGAGCCGCTGCTCCTCCGCATCGAGAGGAACCAGTTAAGGTGGCTCGGGCATCTGGTCAGGATGCCTCCTGGACCCCTCCCTGGTGAGGTGTTCTAGGCACGTCCCTCTGGGAGGAGGCCCCAGGGAAGACCCAGGACACGCTGGAGGGATTATATCTCTCGGCTGGCCTGGGAACGCCTCGGGATCCCCCCCGCAGAGTTGGCAAATGTGGCTGGGGAGAGGGAAGTCAGGACTTCCCTGCTTAAGCTGCTGCCCCCGTGACCCGACCCCGGATAAGCGGCAGAAGATGGATGGATGGATGGATATATATATATATATATATATATATATATATATATATAGATATAGATATAGAGATAGAGATAGATATATATATATATATATATATATATAGATAGATAGATATAGAGATAGATAGATATAGATAGATATAGATAGATATATATCCATCCATCCATCCATCTTCTGCCGCTTATCCGGGGTCGGGTCGCGGGGGCAGCAGCTTAAGCAGGGAAGTCCAGACTTCCCTCTCCCCAGCCACATTTGCCAACTCTGTGGGGGGGATCCCGAGGCGTTCTATCAAAGTAGATAGATCAACCCAACATTTTAGGCAATGATTCCCACTTTTAGGGATGCAAAACTTTGTAGTGAGTCCTCAGAGCCTGTGAATAAAGGCACAAATAGCATTGTGAAATGTGACAATATCTTCAAAGAATACGTTAATATTCTCAATTTAAATAATAAAATAACCCTCATTGAAGAAATAAAGATTAGCGTTCATTGAGCAAATACGCCCCCTGCTCTCCCAATAAAGTTGGAACCAGTTGAACGACAGAATAGTCCGGTGGCCCAGACACTCGCTAGCATGCAGAGTAGTCCGAGTCCAGCCAATGCGGCCGCACAATCATACACAGTAAATAACCCAAACTCCAAGAAGATATTCTTAGATATTTTTTTTAGGTTATTAAAATTAAAAGTAGCCAACATCATTATCCCGGCGCTATTTGCATTAGGACCCATTTGCTGTCCGAATTACCGCCTGAAGGGAAAAAATGCTATAATGGAGATATTTTGAAAGCTTTTAAAAATATGTATTTCTTAAAATTCTAACATTTTTTGTAATGTCTAATAAACACTTAGACCAGACATGGCCTATTTCAGCATTTATTTGTGACAAAGGCAACAACGGCAGAGACCGACATAAACCAACAGCATTGACCAACAACAGAAAGCAACGACATTAGCCAATCAGAAGGTAAAGACGTGCAGCGAAATACAAAGTCTACATATGCAGCAAACACAAATGCAACAACATACATGTACAACATTTACATGATCCAACATTTATATGTGCAATAAATAGATATGCAACAGATACATGTACATATACAACATGTACATGTATCTGTGCAATAAATAGATATGCAACAGATACATGTACATATACAACATGTACATGTACAACATGTACATATGCAAGAAATACATACGCAATATTGACACATACAAAAAGCAACAACACTTGTCAAAAACATTAGGCCATAGACATGTACCAAAGACACATTGGAACGACATAAACCAACAACATGTACACATATTACATATACTTTTTTTTTTTACACAAGCGGAACCCCATATTTAGTAGATTATTCATTGTGTTAACATTATTTATTAACCAATTATGTAGAAAGGTGTTTTGTTTGTGTGTAATATATTCGCGTTGTTCCACAGAAAACAGTTATGTGGGGAAACTACGTTGAATCTGCAGCAAGACTCGAAAGCAGTGACCCATCCAATATGGCGGTGCCGCTCTTTCATTCGCCAGTGCTCAATGAGGCGTCTATGTATTTATGATGTCTATGTTCGCCCTGCTGCAGTCACAAATTCTGATAGGTCACAGATTTAGTTGTAACACCGGAAACGAAGAAGAAGCAGAAGAAGATGAACGCCACAGCCTTGTTTATTAGTGAATAAAGATCTCGAGGATTTGTTTAATTTCCTCGCAAGGTATTTTCTGCACCATTATTTAATTGATAGCCTACTTTAAACTACCGCTGGTGAGTCCAAAGTACCTTTTATACTGACTAATGTTCGTAATCTGCCCTCTGCAGAGACCAGCTCGCTGGGTAGAAATTACGCCACAGAAGGCTCAGATAAAGACGTTTTTAATCGAGGGAACCTCGTCAGGAGAGCAGGTGAGACTTTGCATCTCTTGGTGTGATACGTTTGGTTTAATAAGTAAGTGGCCGTATTATAGGGAATTATGTGGTTGTGATGTTTGGTGCTTAGTGAGGTTAAGTTGTTGGTGGGGCAAAACGGAGACTTTGTGGCGTTGCTTTCTCTGTGAGACTAAACTGATAAAGTTCCCCTAAAGAGAGTGAAATGAAAATGCTGTAATGTCCGACAGGACGTATTACAGAATGGAAGAAGAATTACTATGTAAACAGAATAGATTTTTTTTTAATTACCTGAAAAATGCCATTTTATTTTAAATGACTGTGATGCCCATTCACAGTATTGAGATCCTGTTCTTTAAAATTATTATTTATTATTCTGCCAAAGTTGGGCACACTACTCCTCCTGCATGCCACTTCAATCATTCAGATCTTAAACCCTGCAGCACCTTCAGGAGATGTGTGCTACGACTGTTGTTATTTTAAATCTTTGTAGTTTTTGAGATATTTAGCATTTTGTAAAAATAAATTCAGCCTGGTTACTGTGAATGTCCATCGGGGCATTTCACACCTTGTGAATGCCCATAGCCTCATAGGGGCATTCACAGGATGTTTCTCAATTCAGGGTCTGCACACTATGTCGACTGCATGCGTCATAGTGGCGCCCCAAGTGCTGTCCCAATTCAAAGGCTCCTTCGAGTCCACCCTTCAAATCCACACTTCGTTTGGCTCCAGATTAGTTTAAAACATAGGATACAAGAGATGTATCCTAAGTGTGCTCTCCTATCCTTGAATTCATTGTGCTCTGATAGAAAAGAATGAGCAGCAGAGAGCCAGTGTAGGTACCACACCAGCCAGACTGTTTGTTTATTTTGATGTATATACACATACATAATTGTCCCAGCAGACAAGCTGGGAGGACAGCGGCGTTGGGTCCAATAACCTCAAATTAATTTCATTCCAGTCGTCCTCAGATGCTTTCGTCCCCTTTCATAATAAAAAGGCTGAATTTATTACAGTCATTCAGATAATTGGAGACTGAAATAAGGAGCAATATTTAGAAATGTTCCAAATTAATATTCAGTGATATAAGACACTGTAATGTATTTGAGTTAAAGAACAAACTGGGAGGAACAGAAAACATCTGACTGGAGTGGAAACATCAAAGGATTTTTTTAAAAATATAGTTTATGAGTGATGTAACATATTATTTTATCAAATTGGTTTGCTTTAAAAAAATCTTTCTATTGAACCAGAATTAGAAAATAATGTCATGATTTTCATAAAACTTTTATTTATCATAACTTTGGTGCATTTTAGCTTATTTCCCAGGCAGCTGTTATTCTCCGTCTTAAATGGGAGGGCATGAATACATATGAGGACGACTGTATATGTGTCTAACAAGGATGAGCTATCAGCCAGAGGAGAACTCATCGAAAGCACCTCCTCCACGTTTGTAATTTAATCACAAAGGAAAACTAGAAAAAGCTATTATTGAAATAATAGCAACTGTGAATTCCCATTTATTGAACTATGCTGAATGATTGAAATAAAATTGCACAAGTAAAAGAAATTGGGAAAAAAAATAGCACAACTGATACTTATTGTTCTTATCGCCCCACAGCGGGATTGAACCCATGAACTTCTGTATTGAAGCACACTGACTTACTCATGATGCCAGTAGTACTCTTAGTTGCACCTTGAAAAAAGCCTTCAAATGTTTTCCATTGGGAGGGGAATGTCTTTTTTTTTCACTTCCAGCAGGGTGTAATTAGCGGGATTGCAAAAACATATGCAAGGTTGAACTAAACTCCAGTGAAGGTGTGAAAGATTTGTTTCATGTGAAAAACTTTTTTTTAATGTGTTTAAGTTTTATCAAAGTGTTGAAATGTTGCAGGGAGCAGTGCTGGAACAAATCCTTCATATTTAACTGTGACATTTGCAAATAATTTCCTTTGCTCCTTGAAGTGCGCAGCTGAGACCAATAGTTCACGGTGAGCAGCCTGCAGAACTGCATGCCATCACACAAGCAACAGCCAACAAACGACAATGGAGCTATATGTTAAATGCTGCATTTGAACCCGTGCCCTATATGTGTACCTGTGTACCGGTGCACAAAATGGACCAATTGCTGAGCTGATTTTCGTTTTGTCCAATCGCTGGAGAGGACTTTAACATTTGGCAAAAATGTGAATAACTTGAAAAGTTTACATGTTAGAAAGACCAAAAGTCATAGCACATATCTCCTGACTGGGCTAAAGAGTTTGATACTTGAATGGTTGAAGTATAGGAGGATTCAAAGATTTCAAAGATTTTGCAAGAAAAACAATGGAGACTGGGACCGAGACAAACCGGACACTGCAAACCGGTGCAGAGCTCTGTAACCCGCATCGAAGCTGTTTTCAGCTCATTATGCAAAATTTTTCATCACTTCCTTTTTTCATTATTTTGATTTATTTAATACTTTATCAGATTGCAAATGATACTGCACATCTGCTAGCTGGAAGAATGTGCTGCTGCAGTGTCAGAAGGAGATGCTTTATGTACAAGCTGGTTTATTCACCATACAATAGTGGTGATAAGGTTATGTTGTGCTTTCTACATACCAAAACAGTCATATCATAATGAAGTTACAGTCCTACACCATTATTTCAATTAGCTACACCAGTGCTCTATGAAAGGCCAGAAATTTGTGTTTGTTATTCATGCAAATATTATTCTTTATTTAATTTCAGACTGCACACATATGCATACCATAACGAAGTGGATGTGAATATTAATTTAATCTATTGTGCTGCGGTGTTTTAATAAGCCTTAGTGTGTGAAGTAAAGCACTGGACTTCATGAACTTGTATGAACCTACCTTCCTTGTGTTCTGGCCGACACACCCCCAAACATATCATCTTTCCTATACAGTCCACCCTACGCCTCCACTATTTCAGTTTTACAAATAAGCTACAACTTTGGATGAGATGGTCAGTTGTGGAAATGTTTTTTGGGGACGTATTTCTGCTGTGTGGTCTTGAAATCCAGCTTTATCTGTCTTTTTATTTTAGGGTTCCCTGAAGATGTGCAGCAGCAGTTGGTGATTACAGAGGAACTATGGCCAGCCAGATGGAGAGCAGTTCATGATGGGCTGGTTTACCAAGGATGATGGCTCCTTGTGAAAAAAATTTGGTCGTAACCAGCTCACCTTCATCAAACCCAAACTAATGGCAACACAGAGGTAGAGGCTCTGATCCACAACCCTGCTGAACAGATTAGTTCAGAACCTGATGAAGAGGACTATAATTAACCAGTAATCCAGACCCAAGCACTTATTTACAACCTAGTGGTGCCAAAAAGGTTTAAGGCTCTTTAGAGAAAAATACGTTTGTCAGAAATTGGAACTGAAATGGAGGGTGATAATAAAGACTGGAATGACTGCAAGACACATGGGTCAGATGTAAACAGTGATGTGAAGTGTAACGCTGCCACAAAATCACTCGGCTCTGAATGTGGTGAAGAGTTTCACTCCCAAAGATCTCATCAGAGACACTTCACAAAAAGATCTTTCAGTTGTTTGAACAGTAAGAAATGTTTAAAAACTTTACAATGTGTCACTTTGCAAAAAAGAGTCCACTCAGGCAAAAATGATGTCAAATGTGAGATCTGTGGTGAAACCTGTCTTCATGAAGGGAATCTTAGAATGCACATGAAAATCCACACAGGAGACAAACCATTCAGCTGTGATGAATGTGAAAAAAAATTTATTCATAAGTCAAACTTATACAGACACATGAAAATCCACACTGGTGACAAACCATTCAGCTGTGATGAATGTGGACAAAGATTTAGTCGCAAGACAACCTTTAACCAACACATGAGAATCCACACAGGAGACAAACCATTTAGCTGTGATGAATGTGGAAAAAGCTTTAATCATAGGTCAAACTTAAACCGGCACATAAGAATCCACACAGGAGACGAACCATTCAGCTGTGATGAATGTGGAAAAAGCTTTAGTCATAAGTCAAACTTAAACCTACACATAAGAATCCATACAAGAGACAAACCATTCAGCTGCGATGAATGTGGACAAAGATTTAGTCAAAAGTCAGACTTAAGCAAACACATGAGAATCCACACAAGAGCAAGACCATTCAGCTGTGATGAATGTGGACAAAGATTTATTCGAAAGACACACTTAAATCAACACATGAGAATCCACACAGGAGCAAAACCATTCAGCTGTGATGAATGTGGACAAAGATTTAGTCATAACTCAAACTTAAATCAGCACATGAAGATCCACACAGGAGCAAGACCATTTCCCTGTGAGGTCTGTGGTAAGTTATTTAGGTGGCAGAGTGCATTGAAAGGACACATGCATGTCCACACAAAATAGAAGCTGCACAGGATTTTTCTGCAAATATATCATTATAAATATATATACAATTTTACATTGTAGGTAACTACATTGTAGTCATGTGCTGATTAGAACTTCATAAGGGTTGGCCATGATAGTTTCTTAAGAAAGAAGTCCAGCTGAAGAAGTCTGACTCAAACCATCACCATCTCTTAATTGAGATTTAAGATGTTTCATTCAGCCATTATGGATCTAAACTCATTCAAGACAAACTTAGAACAAAAGTTTGTTGTGCTCTGTCTTTCTGTGGGAATCTCCAGGAATGTGTTGGTCTCACTTTGTATTCCTTAAATATTAATGGACCTCAGACCTCATTCTTTTAGACCCATAGTTTCATTTTAAATTTTTTTTAAATTTTTTATTTGATGTTAAAATCAGACATTTTTTACACACAAACCTTCATCAAAATATGAAGATTTATATTAATTTTGGAAATAAAGAGGGGACTGATATTTTATTGGATTAAATTGTTCTCTGTTGTTCTCCAGCTAAAGTTACCATGCTAATTTGGCAGGGATGCATTTAACCACGACAATGGAACTTAATTCTTATTTTGATGAGCCAGAATTATTCCAATTAACAAGATTTTCATGTAATCAGCTTCTTCAAATATCCCAAGTTTTAATAATTATTGTTACTTACTTTATGATAATTTTATTTTATGGAATAATTCTATTTACACTTCATACTTAAATACTCTCACTTCACACCATTTTTATTGCTACATTTTTGTTTGTCTATAAACCATCAGTTTTCTTTTCAATGGTGTAAATGGAAACTAAAATAAATTCCTAACAAATGTCACCCTTTTCACTCATTTTTCCTACTTTAATCAGATACCATACATTTTCTTAAGCCCTCTCAAAGTTACAGAACTTTGTAAACAAAACCAAACCCATCAGCCAACCTTTCCATGCAGCCTGCACTAACTTTTTGCTTCTTGGTGAGCTGTGATTCAGGTGGTGAACAGGGAGCTCAATGAGCTGATGGTAGTTTGTGTTTTATACATTTGTTCAATGGTCAAGAGAGTGTCTTGTTGCTTTTATGAGGGTTGAAAAACGTATGTTTGCCAAGAAGAAAACCAAAAAAAAAGAAAATCTTTGAGTACAATACATTTTTTTCTGAGCCCTGAGGATCATCTACACTCACCGCACCACAAAAGTTCAGATCTAATAGGCACTGAGTAGTTCTATTTTGTAGTGATGGCAGAAATGGAATGTTTGCAAGATTGAATCGTTTGGAACAATTGTTCCAATAAAAGATTTGATCTTTTGGAACATTCAGAACTTGTTACCACAGTGATACCTAGTGGCAAAAAAAAGCATTTCAAATTATTGAACTCAATAAAATGGAACGTTTTTCTATGTCCTGATGTGTTTGGTCTGTTGTAACTTTATTTTAGTTTCTAGAGATGTCAGTGTGGAATTATGGTCTTCAGCATAATTTCAGTGTATTTCTGGATGGGAGAATGTAATTGGGGTCAAATTTCTTTACAAAACTCCTGAAACCATCAACATCCACAGTTTAGAAAGGTTGTGGGTCCAAATAGGTCAGGTCTTTACCATCCCGGATACTTCTGGAGTCCACTGCAGAAACAGTTGCCAACCTCTGGGACCTGCCAAGAGTAATAGCATAGGGACACACATTCCTGACTCTTACCTGAATACGCCCCTGTCCCACATTTACCAGGGCTCGAGCTACTTCAACCCCCCCCCCCCATTTTCTCCAAGGGTCTAAACCAGTGCATCACACGCCTGGTTCCGAGCAGGCACTGGGATTTTAGCCCACAGAATCACTTCACTCTGTGCAGCTACAATTATGGGGAAATGACTGGCTAATCTTGCCGTAACTTGCCACTGGTTTGCAGCAAAGGCAACCCGAATGCATTGACAGACTATAAAAACAGAATTTCATTCTTTACTAAGCAGGGACCTTGAATCTTCTCAGGACACCTTATATTTGCAAAAACGTTCTTCCCAGCAGTCAGCAATTACATTCATTATCAGCTCCAATGCAATCATCTTTAGCCACCACAATGCCACACGCTGCCACCAGTACCCCATGGGCCACAAAGTCTGTCACCATGTACCACCAAGTCCATTTGCAGCTTTCCATTTAAGCCAGGGCAATTTCATACAATCTTTAACTTGATTACTCCCAAGGAGGCTCCTGCAAACACTCTCGCTAAACAGAGTAACCTGAGATCCTGTGTCTACTAAGCACTTAACATTTACCACATCTACCAGGGGACAATCTCCAGTTAGCCTAGCTTTAAGGCTGCAATCAGTTGGGTCGCTGGGAAGGGGTCCGGACACTTGACCCATAGTGGCCAGGATTTCTAAAAATCCTGACCAGAGGTCTTGGAGGGGCATCTGCAACTGATGTGACCAATTTGTTCATATTCAAAAGCTGCATATAGGGCCCACTTAAACTTGAAGTTGTTACAAGGCGTCCTAGGTCTGGGGTTTTGATTCGGGTGCTGAGGGACATCAGAGGAGTTAAGAGGGGCTCTTCTTAATTCTTCTAAAATAGTCTTTGTCATAGCAGACATTTGTTCTTTCACGTCATTCATAATTTCAGCACAGAACTGTTTCTTCCAGTCGGTTGCTAACTTCAGGCCTGAAAGTGATTTTCTACCAATTGCTAAACAGTCATATAGAAACCAGGGTTCTGCCTGTTCCTCCTCCAGGGCCAGAGCCTTCATTTTTACTTCCTCAAAAGTAAGCTGTGGTCGTTTACACACCTGCCGCCTGAGCTCTCGACAGATGGGGCCCTTCTTTAAGTCCATCACAAACTGGTTCCTTAAAACGAAATCTCCTTGTTCCAAACCCATGGTGTCTTTCTACATTTACCTAGAAAACAGTTCACGTAATCTTAAGGAAAAAGCTCTCAATGACTGATTAGACTCTTGTCTGCAATTAAGAAATTGAGTTCTAAAGTGGAGAAGTGTATTGCCTCCATACAGTTCAGAGAGCAAGTCAAAAATCATTTTGGATGTGTCTGTCAGTTCTTTCTAATGCCAAGATTTCCTGTTTCGCTCCCCATCAAAGAATTCAAGGACTAAGGGGAGCATTTTATATGAAGGGACCTGTATGAGGGACAAGCGATCAGTAGGTGAATGAACTCTGCTAATCTGCCTGGAATGAACAGCATTCCCCAACGAGCCTAATTTTAATGGCCATCTTGCCATAGAGCACGACAGAGAGCTCCTGGGAGAGGTGGAAGCCGAGAGTGAAGGCCGGGGAGGCCAACTCTGACGGCAGGGATGGAGTAGGCCAACTACAGGAAAAGGACACGAAAAGAACGCGGCAGAGACGGGGACGCTACGGGAAAGAGAGAGGACGCCTTGGCCAACACGGGAGGGGTGACACTACACCCCTCCGCTAAGCTAAGTACTCTCTCCTATTCAACTCGCTTGAAGGGTGGATGACCACGAGTCCAAATGCCTGGTTTATTGCATAGTTTTTATTTGTTGTGACATCGGGCTTAGACTTTCTCCCTTGGTTGCAGTTGATCCGATGTTGGGCATTTGGAGGAGTGGTCACAGCCCTAGAGGGATCCGGACAGCCGACCACCAAAGGAGCATACCCTCTCGCATCGATGAGACCCAGAGAAGGAAAAGAACTCGGACTCCCCTTTTTAACCTTCTGGCTTTTAATAAACTGTGTGCCCATTTTACTGTAAGGACCCTGTGTGCTGACTGGCAGTTTGCTCCTCGGAAGAACTGGTTATTGGTTCATTCGGGGTGAAGAAATCTCTCTACCTCTGTTACATATACATACACAAGTGTGTGTGCGTGTATGTTTATTTGTTTATATTTAGATATGATGTAATTGAATGATCGAATACAGGAAAAAAATATTTAGAAGCCAATAAACAGAAAAACTGCATATAAAAATTTGCGCTTCTTTCTTGTCATTTAAATGTTGGTCAAAGAAACTGACAACAAATCAAGGTCTGAAAAAGTGCAAGTGTTGAGAGTTTGCCTGCTGCAACATACCTTACTCAAATCAATGAGTAATTAGCAGTTTGATGTCAATTTCTGCACAAGTCTGCTAATTAAGTGTGATGTGTGTCAGGTGGGTTGCAACAGGGAAACTAACACCACTTCCAGGATTCCCTTGAGAGTTGGAGTTGCCCTCCCCTGCTTTAGAAGCTTTGCTCTGGCAAACAAGTGGGGCTGTGAATTTTAATTGAAAATTCAGAAAGATGGTTAGTGAGGCTATAACACATATGAACAGTGACCAGGCTGTCATTAGCAATCAAATGTCGGGACACACATTCCCATTTAAGTTTAAATGGAATTTTAAAATTTCAAATTCAGATGGAAATTTTCATTTGGGATAAGGATATAAATTCCTTTTAATTTAGTTAATACCAATATACTTATTCACAGGGTCGGACTTACCATTAGGCAAACTAGGCTGTTGCCGAGGGCCCCCAGTTTTTTAGGGCCCAATGAAACTGGTCATACACTTATGGTTATTTATTACTTAGTTACTTATTACTAACATGTTTTTGATTAAAATGCATTCGCTAAACTGCCAGCAGAATGCTTATTATATTGTGTGTCTCGGGGGGCCCCCCTTCATTCTCCACTATATTGAATCAGTCCATTGTACTACACATCTGCAGAAAGGACAACAAACCATATTAAAACAAATGGCATGAGGCAAAAACAAATAAGAGATGAAAAAGAGTTATCTCACAGTGATGCTATAAAGTGAACAGAGAGGAGAAAAGCAGAAAGCTGCCCTCAAAGTTACATTTAGTGACAATACTGTAGTGAGCGGGAGCTGCTCTGGTGATTAGGTGAGTGAGAGCAGCTCTGTTGATTAGGCGAGTGGCAGCACCTGGGGTAGAGCAAGCAGAGGTGACAAAAGGACTGAGTCAGCGTGTGTGAGGTGTTCTGGGGAGAGGAGCTTGGTGATAGTTATCGGGTGGTTACCCAGCCAAGCAACCGTCTAGTGCTCAGTGGGCCTGGTGGGAGGGTGCCGATCGCAGCTGTGTAGGGCTGCCGGCGGCGAAGACAGTTAGGGGGACTGTAGGGGGAGTTCACCATCCAGGCAGGGATAGGAGGAGTCAGGGAAATATATAGGAGCACGCTCTTCCACTCCCCAGCCAGAGGAGAGGTAGTCCTGCCGTCAGTGGAGGCCTCATTGCGCTGGGCCAGCATCTGCCTGTGACAGCTAATTGCGTCGGACCAGCGCCAAAGCTCAGACCCCGTGGGAGGGTCTCGACCCAGGGGAAAGCTAAGTAGTCTTTTTAATTCTATACATTGTATGAATGTGCGGTGTGAGTGTAGGAAAGTTTTAATGGTGTTGCTTGCACCCAGTATTGGACCGTGTAGGAGTTGTTAGATTAGGAGTTGGATGCTGCCGCGGTTTGCCCTACGGTGAGACCAGGGATGGGTGGGTCCTAAGAGTTCCCTCCGTATTGGTGAGTCTGCTGTGTGGGTGTAAAAGTGGTTGGAGTGCTGTGTTGTGGAGTGGGTGGGTTTGAGGCGTTGCCTTGTGGCTCCTCCCACTGTGGCCGTGCACTAAAGGGAGCAAGTGACTGGCTCAAATACAAACTGCTATCGAACTGCTATCTATCGAATCCCATACAGGTCTGAGACTGGTTGCCTTATGAACTATACAAAATAAAGGTTGTGTTCGTATTACCTTTTTTGCCTCCTTATTCATTCTGCCGGGACCTCTGCCTAAGTGCAGGAATATTACAATACCTTCTTTGCAGCAAGTCAACTAACAATGTCGACATCTGTTGGGGAGGGTCCGTCATGTGGAGGTGAATGACGAGTATGAAAAGTATTTCTTTATCTCATTAAAGAAGAGAAAGCTTTGAATTTCCTATATTTGTGATAGAGGATGTGAAATAAAATATTTTGTTGTCGTCTTTTTTATACATTTAATTTCCAGGAAAATTTCAGTCTTCAGGGCTCTTTCTAAAATCACACGTTTTACAGGTAATTTTGGCAGGTGTTCTCAGCCTTTAAAGGCAGAGTATGTAAAATTTCAAGGCGATTCTTTCCACCACCAGGTGGCAAACACCAGGTCGTGAGTAAAACCACAAAACTGCTACCTCCACAAACGACCACAGGTTGGCAGTAATGAGCAAAACTCGCTCCTCACCCCTCCTCCTTGCAAGCTCCAATGAGGGCAGGAATCGCTTGTGAGCTGTAGCTCAGAGCCACTCTCCAATAAATGGGCTTATACTCACCCTACTGGTGGAAAAAAAAAAGTTGGGTTTTTTTTGTTTTGTTTTTTTTGACTGGTCAGAAAACATTCAAGAAGGATCTTTGTCATTAATTAAACTTGTAATTGAATAACGCATCAAATATGGACAGACTGGAACCTACATGTTTAAAAAAAAACTAATTATGATTGTCGTTATTTTTTTAGTTTATTTTGAAAATATTGAAAATCTTACATACTCTACCTTTAATGTGTTAAGTTATGCATTCAAAACATTAGAAACTTATGTTAACAAAAGCCTGACCAATATATCAGCTGGCCGATAAATTTGGCCCTTGATAGCCTTTTTCAAAATAATCATCAGCTGTAATTTTGCTGATTAAATGTCCAAAGCCCTGGCAATTTTATTTTTTTTATTAAAAGCGACTAGTGACAAATCTAGCGACTTTTACTGGACTTATTACAGACTTTTCTGGTGTTTTGGACACTGACTTGAAAGCACATATTGTTCAGCAGTTACTGTAACGAACGAACATCGGGAGCCTCTCCCCGTCCTAAAGCACTCCCAGGTGGCCAGTCTCAGTAGGCTCCAGCTTCAGGTCAATGTAGAATAATTGCAGTACGATTGTGGACAACATAGGTTATACCATGGTTAAAACTGGCTGTATTATTTTTGTATAAACGCACACATAGTTCGGCAAGTTAAATCCCTCTAATATCTCACTGTCATGGAGCGTCAGCAATGCATTAATCAGCTGATTCAGATCAGCTGTCTTTTAACAGGTGAATCAGAGAAACGCGCTGAAGCCAGTCAGCAGTTGTTTGGGATAAAAACTACATCCAGGCCAACATGAAATTGTTTGTATAATTTAGCATATTTAGCCAATGTTGTAAAAAATAAATACAAATTTGTTATTAAATGTTTATGGTATAAGCGGATTGAACAATGCGCATTAGACGGTTACAATGCCCCGACGCCAAGTTGACAACACCACGACGCACAACATTTTTTAATCCTTACATTTATTTATCTAATCAGTTTTCATCAGTATTTACACTTTGCCAAGACAAAGCTTCATGTTATTTGTCTGTTTTCTAAAATTTGTGGAATCCTAAAGACATGGTTTAAAAGTCACGGTTTATTAACTATATTCATGTTGTTCAAGATAATGGATAATTGTGTTAAATAATTGAGATCTCAATTTCAGTCAAACTAATTCTGATTATCATTTTTGCCATAATCGAGCAACCTTAATTTTACGGCGTTTTAGCCATAAAAAATGACGCTTTTAACACCGTTTTGAGAAGAAAAACTGCGTATTTTATGGCGTTGTAATGCAAATGCGCTATTTAAGTGGCGAATTATGACTACTTTGGCTTGCCATACCGGAGACACCGAGGACGTCTCGTCGGACTGGATGGGAAAGTTGACCGGGGAAAGACGAGAGAGGATGCCGAAGCAAACACGGAAGGGGTGAAGTTCGCTTCACCTCTTTATTGGGCTAAGGAGCGTACACTCTTTCTTGCTTTGACCCATTCACGAGGATACAGGACCACTATTATGATAGCCCTGTCCTCACTTGATTTTAGTTAGTCTCCTTAGTGCTGTGGTGTTTAGAGACTCTCATTTTGGGTTTGCAGGATCTGACACCGGGCATTAGAAGCAGTGGTCGAAGCTGTTCCAGCGGGGTCAAAGACCGTCTGTCTGCGTTGTGGCGCATTTCTCATGGCAATTTCACCTACTGAACTTTTTCTTTACTTCTACAAGTATGTGGTGAATTTTCTTTCGTGTGTGGACAGCAGTAAATTTAATAGCTCAGTAACAGACCCTGCCCCTTTACTGACTGCCGAGGACTGAGATAAAAACCCACTTCCAGAGAGGACTTTGAACACACAAAGCTCTGCTAACTCGCAGAGGGATTTCAGTAATCCCAAGGGAAACAAATGTTTCTCTGGAGCATTTAAGTTACAGGAAAGAGATGCTCTCCAAATCCATTTTTTCCTAAAATTGTACAGTTGTCCCTGTTGGATTCTGAGAAGACACAAAAGCTAGAAAGACAGAAATTACAATGATTAAAGCAGTAATCGTGTTTTTGTTTTTACTCTGTGTGACTGTGGAGGTGAGTCCTGCTGCACATAAGACTGAGAAACAAAAGCCCAAACCACAGAGGACAAAAGAAACTGAAGAAGCTGACCCTGTTCCTGCCAGCAACAGCATTTCATCACCTTTTGTAGGTAACCTGCTGGTGGTGCCCATGGATGGAAGCCACTGGATTGGCATCAAAGCCATTGCTCAGGAAATGGGTCGGCGTGGACACCGGGTTACTGTGGTGATCCCAGAATTTAGCATGAGGATGGGCCCAGGAAAACACTACACCACCATCACCTATCCTGTCCCTTATGACCAGGCTTTCATCGACCATCTGATGTCTCTGAACAAGAACCTATTGAAGAAATCTACAGAACCTTTTTTGGAGAGGATAAAGTCTAAATTCTCTCAAATCCAAAGCATTTTTAATTTTTTTCACACCACTGCAGAGAGCTTCCTGTTCAACACCAGTCTCATCTCACATCTGGCACAGCAGGTGAGTGTAAATGTAAGGGGAAGACTTAAGCCAGACTGGTCTGGGACCATTCCTGGTGGCCTGGGCTTTAAATGGCACTGACTGGTCTGCTTGAGTAAATTAAAAAAAAAAAAAAAAAAAAAAAAAAAAGAGAGAATTTATCCAGTGGTTAAAAGTGAAGCCTGTACAGCCAAAAAATGCAGTTCCAAAACAGAGCAAATCCCCACAGAGGGTATCAGATCGTTTGATGTATCATTATGTTTCTGATCAGAATTATAAATTCTTGGGGAGTGCATTACATGCTGTATAAAATACTGTATAAAATTCTGAGATGGGGGGGATAGCGTTACCAGTTGAGAACTTTATGGTAGCAAAAGCCTGAGTATATAATTACCTCATATAACTTACTATTCAATCCTACAGAGTAGTTTATGGTGCGATTCTCTGTCCGTTTATGAATGCAAAATGACCTAAGAAATTGGTCTTAAATCTGTTTTTCCTTGCTTGATCAACTTTTGGCCATACAGCTTTTCTTCTTTCTGTCTTTTTTGATGAGATCATCTGCAAATCAAATGTTGAGATCTCTGTAGACAGGATGGTGTTTTGTTGTTTTCCACAGTTCATCTTAGTAGATTCTTTTTGTAAATTAACTCTGGAATAGATTGTTTATACTTAACATTCAATGTTTAAAAAAATCAACCTATTTAAGAAAATATATAAACAGAATATATTCATGAGGTGTGGGAGTGAGCGGGCTTGACATACATAGTTAGAATATGACTGTATGCGTTACTGTACTAACCAGTTATGTTGTGCATAGTGATATGACATTTGATTGCATTTAGAAGAATGCACACAGATGTGTTTGTACTTGCGGATTATGTGAAAGCAGATAGGCACAGATGGATTGTGAATTGTGGCAAATATACAAGAATATTGGTATTTGTGAATATGCATAGGTCACCTTATGTATTCTCATGCATATCTTGTATGCTCTATAAAGGGGACGAAGTTAACATGGATGGTTGGGACATCTGTAGCTGCTCATATACTTACATCGGGATTGAAGGGTATGTTTTAGAGGAGAGTGGGATAAGATGAGCCACTATGTCAGTTGACCCACCCATTGTATCTAAAAAAACCTTGCACATGTTCTGTCATGTGACCATAAATTCAGGAAGTACCCATTTATTCATCATGCTGTGATGCAGCCATCTCAACTGGCTCCTCTCAATGCAGAGGAGCAGTGTCCCTACTCTGAGCCCCTCCTGGATAACTGAGGTTCTCACCCTGTCTCTAAGGGAGAGCCTGGCCTGGAACTCATTTCAGCTGCCTGTATGCGTGATCCCGTTCTTTCGGTCACTACCCACAGCTCATGAACATAGGTATGGGTAGGAACATAGATTCACTGGCTTCACCACAACAGGCTGGCGCAGAGTCTGCATTACTGCGGACGCCGCACAGATCCACATGTCGAATTCACGCTCCACCCTTCCCTCACTCGTGAACAAGACCCTGATATTTGAACTCCTCCACTTAGGACAGGATGTCACTCCCAACCCAGGAAGGACAATCCACCCTATTCCGACTGAGCACCATGGTCTCGGATTTGGAAGTGCTGATTTTCATCCCAGCCGCTTCAAACTTGGCTGCAAATCACTCAAGCAAGAGGTGGAGATTATGACCAGATGAAGGCAGCAGAACCACATCATCCGCAAAAAGTAGAGACCCACTCCTGAGGCCACCAAATTCGGTTCATAAGTTATAAACAGGATCGGTGATAGGCAAGGGAAGTTGATTTCATGTAGTTGATTTCATTCATGTAAAAGACCATTCAGAATGCTTTACATGACACATTAAAAGCATTACAGATGGTGTAAAAAGCATAAAAGATAACACAAAAAGCAAAATCACAATAAAATCATAAATTATATTAAAATAATTAAAAGCAAGATCAATTAAAAAGTGCTGTGCTGATGTCATGCAAAGGCGCATGAGAAAAGAAACCTGGATTTAAAAGTGTCTACATTTGGTGAGAACTTAATCTCCACTGGTAAAATGTTCCACTTGTTTGCAGCTTAACAGCTAAATGCAGCTCCTCCATGTCTTTGAGAAAGGAAACCGAAAAGGGTATAGAACTACGACCAGGGTGAAAACCGCACTGCTCTTCCTCAATTTGAGATTTGACTATCTAATAGACCCTCCTCTCCAAGAGCTCTAAATAGGCCTTACCAGGGAGGCTGAAGATTATGAATCCCCTGTAGTTGGAGCTCACCCTCTGGTCCCCCTTCTTAAAAAAAGGGGGACCACTACCCCAGTCTGCCAGTTCAGAGGCACTGTCCCCAATGTCCACGCGATACTGCAGAGGCATGTCAGCCAGGACAGCCGCACACCATCCAGAGCCCAAGTCATACATTGAGGTGAGTCCAACTATATCTAGCCTAAACTGCTCAACCTTGTGCACAAGCTCAGGCTCCTTCCCCACCAGAGAGGTGACATTCCACATCCCTGGAGCCAGTTTCTGCAGCCGAGGATTGGACCACCAGGGTCCCCGCCTCTTGTTGCCGCCCAACTCACATTACACCACAGGAGGTGGGGCCCATATAATCCTTTCAGGCTGAGCCCGACTGGGCCCAATAGGCCACCAGATGCTCCTCATGCCCCACCCCATGGCCTTGCTTCAGAGGGGGGCCCGGCATTCGTGCAAGGGAACATTTATTGCCAATTGTCGTCATCATCATACGGGTCTTTGAGCCACAATTAAGTCTGGTCCCTCCCTTAGACATCTCTTTGCCATGGGTGATCCTACCAGGGCCATAAAGCCTCAGACAACATGCCTACTAGGATCTTCAGGACACATAAACCTCTCCACCATGATAATGTGGTGGCTCTGGGAGGGGCTGATGACTGTTGTGCCATAGCAAATTTATTCAGGTATAAAATTATATATCATATATATTTTTTCTCTGCTAGAGCATAAAATCATGTGACTCTCTTCCCTTAAGATTAGCTTGAATTTCTAAGGGTGGAAAGTCCATCAGATCAGTTGCAAATGAGAGAAATATTGACAGATGAACCTTCGAGAGAAACATGAAAAAGAGGGAGGCAAAGTAAATGAAAACAGTTGATTACAGAACCAAAGAAGGTATTCTCAAAGGAGGTGGAGAATGAGCTGGGAAGAATCCTGGGATCACTTGCGGTAAAAAACCCACCTTTGCATTCAAGGAAAAGGATGAGGCCTCTTCCCATGGAGTGATGTGCTGAAGAGGCTACCTCAACCTTAAAGTGGAACTATTATGTTCATTTCAGGCTAATTTATTTTTATTTCTGAGACCAGAAGGGCTGGGATTGATCGAGTTATTTTCACAAATTGCTTTATTTACTTCAGACCAACCCTCTCCGCAGGCTGTCAGATCAGCCTGTGGGCAAAACGGGTGGATTGAGACTCTTCCGCATTAAGCCCCGCCTCTCGCCACTGCGCTACATCAGGAGCGCGCACCGCACCTGCTTTCGCAGTCATTGTAACATCTCATAAACAGATGGATTAGGCTAATATGAACTCAATAAAAAATACAAAATACAATGTCAACACATAGCATACAGCCCTACATGTTGGAACCTGAATCAGACCCTGAAAACGAAGTGGAAAACAGCAACCCACAGCAACGAATGCAGCAGGATGTCTCTCTTTGGTAAACTCACCAGCTATCGTTGGAAATAACTTTATCCGACGTTTTCCACCCGCCTCATGTATTTGTACATGCCCTAGTTAACCAGTAGGAGGTAACCAATCACCAAACCTTATCCCCTGGGACGTCACAAGGATTTTACTTGGAAATCCTTATGACGTAAAAACTCTCTAAAACGACACATTTTTCGTCGCCATGGAAACCGAAGGAGAGCATGCTGGAACTCAAACTCAAACATGGGTTTAGGTGAAAAACGGTGCCGTTCACATGTCTGATGAGGATTCAACACTGTAACACTGTAGAAAGCTCAGAAAACTTGAAATACCATAATAGCACCCCTTTAAGTTGGAATATTGAATAGTGGCTGTACCTAAATGGCTAAATGGTTTAAAAGATAATTGCTGGTTTGTTCTGACAAATTTAAACCCTTCAAGATGTTTGCTGGTGCAATATGCTCAGGTTCACATTATAAAACCAATTTGGTCAGTTGACTCCCAGATGGATCACTTTACCTACTGACTTGGTTCAACTTCCCCCAACTTGGGGCAAGTTGACCCAGAAGAGCACTTTTTATTTTTGACACCATTATCAGAGAGAATCTTAGAAGTTTTCCACTTCTTTCAACTCCTTTTTGAAGATTAGGATTGCTCTTTGGTTGGTTTCTTTTTTTTTTTTAAATTTTCCAGTGTCACTTTGTGTGAGCTTTTAACTTTGTTTGCTTTGTTGGTTTGTATGTATGTTTGAGTTATAATTTAAACTCCTTTTAAAAATAAAGGAATCCTGTCATAAAGGAATTATCCTCATTCTGTATACATATAAATTAAATAATAGTGAAAATACAGTAATGTTGAAATATTTTTATGATGGGTCATTGGTGAAAAACTATTGTCATGAATATCAGACAAAAGGAAAAAGCAGCCATTGTTGCCAGATCTGCTACATGTGTGTGAGTGACAGAGACAGAGAGAGAGACAGAGAGAGAGAGAAAGGAAGGCTGCAAGGCTTACCAAGAAGAACTTGTTTGGATGACATATGTTGTTCATGTTGATGTAGCATCTAATGTTGCAACTTTTCAAAATAAAATCCATCCATCCATCCATCCATCTTCTGCCGCTTATCCGGGGTCGGGTCGCGGGGGCAGCAGCCTAAGCAGGGAAGCCCAGACTTCCCTCTCCCCAGCCACATTTGCCAACTCTGCCGGGGGGGATCCCGAGGCGTTCCCAGGCCAGCCGAGAGATGTAATCCCTCCAGCGTGTCCTGGGTCTTCCCCGGGGTCTCCTCCCAGAGGGACGTGCCTGGAACACCTCACCAGGGAGGCATCCAGGAGGCATCCTGACCAGATGCCCGAGCCACCTCAATTGGTTCCTCTCGATGCGAAGGAGCAGCGGCTCTACTCTGAGCCCCTCCCGGATGACCGAGCTCCTCACCCTATCTCTAAGGGAGAGCCCGGCCACCCTGCGGAGGAAACTCATTTCAGCCGCCTGTATACGAGATCTCGTTCATTCAGTCACGACCCACAGCTCATGACCATAGGTGAGGGTAGGAACGTAGATCGACTGGTAAATCGAGAGCTTCGCCTTCTGGCTCAGCTCCTTCTTCACCACGACAGACCGGCGCAGAGTCCGCATTACTGCAGACGCCGCACCGATCCGTCTGTCAATCTCGCGCTCCATCCTTCCTCACTCGTGAACAAGACCCCGAGATATTTAAACTCCTCCACTTGAGGCAGGACCTGACCCCCGACCTGGAGAGGGCAATCCACCCTATTCCGGCTGAGGACCATGGTCTCAGATTTTGAGGTGCTGATTCTCATCCCAGCCGCTTCACACTCGGCCGCGAATCGCTCAAGCGAGAGCTGGAGATCACGACCAGATGAAGCCAACAGGACCACGTCATCCGCAAAAAGCAGGGACCCAATCCTGAGGCCACCAAGTCGGATCCCCTCAACACCTCGGCTGCGCCTAGAAATTCTGTCCATATAAGTTATGAACAGAATCGGTGATAAAGGGCAGCCTTGGCGGAGTCCAACCCTCACCGGAAACGGATCCGACTTACTACCGGCAATGCGGACCAAGCTCTGACACCTGTCGTACAGGGACCGGACAGCTCGTACAAGGGGGTCCGGTACCCCATACTCCCGGAGTACCCCCCACAGGAGCCCCCGGGGGACATGGTCGAATGCCTTCTCCAGGTCCACAAAGCACATGTAGACTGGTTGGGCAAACTCCCATGCCCCCCCCAGGACCCCAGAGAGGGTATAGAGCTGGTCCACTGTTCCGCGACCAGGATGAAAACCACATTGCTCCTCCTCAATCCGGGATTCGACTATCCGGCGGACCCTCCTCTGCAGGACCCCTGAATAGACCTTACCAGGGAGGCTGAGGAGTGTGATTCCCCTGTAATTGGAACACACCCTCCGGTCCCCCTTCTTAAAAAGGGGGACCACCACCCCAGTCTGCCAATCCAGCGGTACTGCCCCCGATGTCCACGCGATGCTGCAGAGGCGTGTCAGCCAGGACAGCCCCACAGCATCCAGAGCCTTAAGGAACTCCGGGCAGATCTCATCCACCCCCGGGGCCTTGCCGCCAAGGAGCTTTTTGACCACCTCAGCGACTTCAGCCCCAGAGATAGGAGAGTCCACCCCTGAGTCCACCAGCTCTGCTCCCTCATGGGAAGACGTGTTGGTAGGATTGAGGAGGTCTTCGAAGTATTCCCTCCACCGACCCACAACGTCCCGAGTTGAGGTCAGCAGCTCCCCACCTCCACTGTACACAGTATTGATGGAGCACTGCTTCCCCCTCCTGAGCCGCCGGATGGTGGACCAGAATCTCCTCGAAGCCGTCCGGAAGTCTTTCTCCATGGCCTCGCCGAACTCCTCCCATGCCCGAATTTTTGCCTCGGCAACAGCCGAAGCCGCATGCCGCTTAGCCCGCCGGTACCCATAAGCTGCCTCCAGAGTCCCACAGGCCAAGAAGGCTCCATAGGACTCCTTCTTCAGCTTGACGGCATCCCTCACTGCTGGTGTCCACCGAGTCCTGGGATTACCGCCACGACAGGCACCAACTACCTTACAGCCACAGCTCCGGCCGGCCGCCTCAGCAATAGAGGCACGGAACACAGCCCATTCGGACTCAATGTCCCCCGCCTCACTCGGGACATGTTCGAAGCTCTGCTGAAGGTGGGAGTTGAAGCTCGCTCTAACAGGGGACTCAGCCAGACGTTCCCAGCAGACCCTCACAACACATTTGGGCCTGCCAGCTCTGACCGGCTTCCTCCCCCACCATCTGAGCCAACTCACCACCAGGTGGTGATCAGTTGACAGCTCCGCCCCCCTCTTCACCCGAGTGTCCAAGGCATGTGGCCGCAGGTCCGACGATACGACTACAAAGTCGATCATTGAACTGCGGCCCAGGGAATCCTGATGCCAGGTGTACATATGGACACTCTTATGCTGGAACATGGTGTTCGTTATAGACAATCCATGACGAGCACAGAAGTCCAATAACAAAACACCATTTGGGTTCAGAGGGGGGGGACCATGCCTCCCAATCACTCCCCTCCAGGTCTCACTGTCATTGCCCACGTGAGCATTGAAGTCCCCCAGCAGAACAATGGAGTCCCCAGAAGGAGCACCCTCCAGCACTCCCTCCAAGGACTCCAGAAAGGGTGGGTACTCTGAACTGCTGTTAGGTGCATAAGCACAGACAACAGTCAGGACCCGTCCCCCCACCCGGAGGCGGAGGGAAACTACCCTTTCATCCACCGGGGTAAACCCCAACGTGCAGGCACCAAGCTGGGGGCTGATGAGAATGCCCACACCTGCTCGGCGCCTCTCACCATGAGTAACTCCAGAGTGGAAGAAGGTCCAGCCCCTCTCGAGGGTACTGGTTCCAGAGCCCAAGCCATGCGTCGAGGTGAGTCCAACTATATCTAGTCGGAACCGCTCAACCTCGCGCACAAGCTCAGGCTCCTTCCCCACCAGAGAGGTGACGTTCCACGTCCCTAGAGCCAGCTTCTGCAGCCGGGGATCGGACCGCCAGGGTCCCCGCCCCTTGCTGCCGCCCAGCTCACATTGCACCGGACCCCTACGGCTCCTCCCGCAGATGGTGAGCCCACGGTAGGTGGGGCCCATGTAACCCTTTCGGGCTGAGCCCGACCGGGCCCCATGGGCGAAGGCCCGGCCACCAGACGCTCGCTATCGTACCCCGCCTCCAGGCCTGGCTCCAGAGGGGGGTCCCGGTAACCCGCGTCCGGGCAAGGGAACATTCATGCCCAGGTTAGTCGTCATCATAGGGGTCTATGAGCCGTGCTTGGTCTGGTCCCTCCCCTAGACACCTGTTTGCCATGGGTGACCCTACCAGGGGCATAAAGCCCCCGACAACATAGCTGCTAGGATCTTCGGGACGCACAAACCCCTCCACCACGATAAGGTGGAGGGGTTTGTTTAAATTCATCTCACCAGAATGTTTTCCACACTGCTCCACTTCTTACAAAACCTCAGGCTCAAACAGGATGGAAATTAACCTTTTTCTTTTCAACATCTCTTTCTTTTACTTGATAGAAGTTTGATGCCATTTTGACAGACCCTGTGGTCCCTACAGGTTCATTAATAGCTTGGAAATTAGGTGAGTTGCCCCAAAGTTAGGTTCTTCTGGCATTTCAGTGCACCTGTATATGTTCTGACCAATCAATGCTTAAAACTTTCAGGCATCCCCACTGTTAATTTGCTGAGGGGGATTCCATGTGGTCTGGATATGAAGGCAGCAGGATGCCCCTCCCCAAACTCATATGTGCCTCGGTTTTTCACTGGATATACAGACAGAATGAATTTCAAGGAGAGAGTTATCAACACTTTGGTGAGTGCTTAAATCCAGACATGCACAAAAAGGATGGCTAATTTTGTTCAGTTATTATTTCAGACCAGGCACCTACCTTCCTGAGTATATTTTCATTTTTGTGGCACACAGGTACATTTAGTGGAGCCACTTGTCTGTCGAGTGCTGTACTGGCAATATGACAATATGGCCTATCAGTTCCTGGAAGAAGAGGTGGGAATAGCAGAAGTACTGTCAGAATCTGATATCTGGCTGGAGAGGTAACACATGCGTGTGTGGATATTCGTGTGTCCGTTTGTGTGTTGTGTGTGTGTGTGTGTGTGTGTGTGTGGTTGAAGGGGAGGGGGTGTCTTGGTGCCTGGGGAGCGCGGCCGGTGCACTGGGTTGCGGCCTGGCTGGCACTTGGTGGCAGTCTGGGTGTCCTGGCTCTCCATTGGTGTGTACTGGACCCTCCTCCTGCAGGGGTGGGGGATTGCCTTTGGGCACTTGGGGCCCTGGGGCCTGCGCTCTGTCTGCCCTGGATGGCCGGTGCCCGACGGGGCCAGGCTTTGCCGGTCCAGGCCCACTGGGGCCTGTTCCCCCTGACCGTGAGGGGCTCTGGCTGGGACCTTCCCTCTGCCACCTCCTGGGTGGGTGCATGGCTGGCTCCTTAGTGGGGTGGTTGGGATCTGTGCTTGGGGATGGCTGCTGTGTCTCAATATTCTCCTGGCTTTCCTCTCGCCTTTGTGTGGGCGGGGTCACATTAGCATGATCACTCTTTTCGGAACACATTCCACTCTATATATTCTGCATGTGACACAGTCGCTGAGTTGCCTGCAGATTTATTTACTAACAACAGAAAGTTTTCTTTCTGTCCCTTTTGTATCCTCTCCGATCTGGTCCAGCAATACAAACTTTGTAACACAAACAATTATATAAAATAAATAGAAAAATAAAACAAGTATCAAGAATATCAAGGGGAGCATTATATCTATAATGCTTCCCTTGGCAAAGTAAATTTGCCCATCAGTACACAGCATTCAGAAAATCATTCTGCTTGCTTAAATGCTGGACAATAAAAAAAAAAAAAAAAGGTAACACATACAAAGAATATTATTTATTTGTTTGGAAGATTTTTTTCTTATGAGTCTTCCTGTCATGTGATGCTGTTTTCATAAGGATTGACTTCACACTGGAGTTCCCCCATCCACTCATGCCTAATATAATCCTTGTTGGAGGAATAAACTGCAACATGAGAAATCCTCTTCCTCAAGTAAGACATGAATTTAAATTTTTCTATTAATCTATTAAATATTCCAGATGAATGAATGGGGACTAATAAATGCAAAGTGTGACCATGTGTGCTTTTTTTTATAGGGTTTGGAGTCGTGGGTTTCAGGACAGCACGGTTTTGTAGTCTTCACTCTGGGCACTGTGGTGTCAGATATGCCAGAAGATCTCACCTCCATTTTTATAGAAGCTTTCAGACAGATTCCACAGAAGGTACAAAACATGTATGAACGTCTGTGATAATAAATCTCAAGTCATAAATTAAAACATCAGTTCCTGACAGGTGATATGGAGGTACACTGGGAAGGTTCCTGACAACATCCCAGATAACGTGAAGATGATGAAATGGGTACCTCAAAATGACCTACTAGGTGTGTAAAGTGCTGCAAATCTTTAAAAAACATGCGAGTCAGAACTGGTGATGTCTCACATGTCACATCTGTTTGTTTCTACATGTTGTGTGTTAGCCCATCCTGGTGCACAAGCTTTCATCACTCATGCTGGCTCACATGGTCTGTTTGAGGGATTGTGTCATGGTATTCCCATGTTGATGTTGCCAATTAGTTGGGACCAACCTGATAATGCAGAGAAAATAGCAAGCAGAGGAGCAGGAATCGTGCTGGACATAACATCCGTCACCACAAAAATAATAATTCAAGGACTGAATCAAATCATTAATGACACCAGGTGAGGAGTCGGAAAGACTATCAGAATATGGATTCTGTTCATCTAATATGTTCTTTGCACCATTCTCGATCAATTCAAATGTGTCTGAGCTCTTCCTATCCATCTGTGTACATGCAGGTACAAGGAGAACGTGCAGAAGCTGTCATCTCTTCATAAAGACCGGCCTGTTGATCCACTTGATCTTTCAGTGTACTGGACAGAGTTTGTGATGCGACACAAAGGGGCAAAGCACCTGAAAGCTGCTGTCCATGGCCTTAACTGGTTCCAGTACTTCTGTCTGGATGTAATAGCACTACTGGCTGCTGTTGTGTTGGTTTTTGTAATAATGCTGATAAAATGCATGAAAGTATGTTTCCAGAAAGTTGGCAGGAAGAGAAAGCAGGACTAAGACGATGACTACTTATGTTTGTATGGGAAGCATTTTCAAACTCACTATTAACAGTAAAACAATAATGCTGAGTGTGTAAAGTTTTACAGTAAAAATTGACGATAAGAACAAGTAAATTCATGTGGTGATCAAAACGGCATTTAATTAACAGAAAATAGAGATAATCATTAGACTACAACAGGTACAGTGTAGGTTTGAGGGAAAATAATGACATTTAGTGGCCACCCTTTTTCGGAGGAAACATGGTGTACTCTATCGCCAGAGCAACAGTAAAAGCAGCAAACCCCCACTTAAATCCTTTCAGCAGAACTTCTGAAAAAGTCACAGCACGAGCAAAGCCACCTGAATATCTCCAAGCTTCATTGCTGTAAACAGAAAGTTAGAGATAGAGGAAAGTGTCATTCATCATCTCGGATACAAATCAATGTTAGATATATCACATTTCTGTACAAATGCTGACCGTGCCCATGGGTCTTTGAGGCCCCTGGCTGCTAGCCGCTGCTGTGTGAACTCCAATGGTGTTCCTTCCGTCTTCCACTGTCGCCAGTCTGGCATGGACAGCTTGCTGTGGCCGTGGTCTCCTCCCATACTGAATATATAGATGTAGAAGCAGGTCAGCACTGTTTTTCAATATTAATCAAACTTCAGAGTGTTTGGGTATTGGTTAATCTGGTAATCCTGCTTTTGTAAGAGCTGAACGTTGTCACAGAAAAGCCACAACTTTGTCAAGTATGTATTTCTATATCTAGAAAGCAAAACCAATTTCTCCAATGTCCTAAAAAATAGCAATACAGGGTGTTCATAAAGCCGTTTTACAATTTAACAATGAATGAAAAGACGATTCTTTGGAAATTATTACAAAAGGATGAGCAAGTATAGAAGTCCCATTTTATACACCTCAGTAATAGCGTTTTTTTCTGATTTTCTTGGTCGTCCACTCCTCCCTTTATCCAACACTGTCCCTCTCCAGAAATTTCTTATGTCATGCACAGATTGAATGACACGATGGTAACTGTATCCATAATTATTCCTGTAGTTTTGTTGACTGTATGTATCGAATTTTGTTTCAATGAACCACAATACACACTGTGCATTTTCTTGAGAAGAAACCTTTTCTGGGTTCTATTAAAAAGAATCGCTTTTTTTTTTTTGTGAAAACCATTGAGCACATGGAAGAAATTTAATAAATGTGATTGTCTTTGTAATATCTTTTTTGAGACATTTGATATACAGGGTGTGCATAAGTGATGAAAAGAATGAAAACTTGAAAATGTAAGCTCTGCCTTATATTTTGACTTGTTTGTAACTTGAAAACTGGCGTTTTGTTTCTACCCCCCTCCTATCATATATCAAGGATATGTTGATCTTTTGGTTGCAACGTGAATTTGACTTTGAACAACTGAAATTTATCACTGGGATGTGAATGTAATTTTCATGTAAAAGATGTGTATCAAAACACTGATAACTTTTTTTTTTTTAAATATGGCTTACTAAATAAAAGAGAAGAAAATTCCTCCAGTGATTGATATAAATATTTTTTTAAATAACTGTAAATAATGTGTTAGTCAGCAGCCATGGTTATTATCCACTTATCTCCTAAAATCCACATTGGTCTGCAAAAATATCTCAAATGTGTCTCAGAAGAAACTATTCTTTTCTGGTCTGTGTTAGTAACTGGAAGAAAAAAAATCAGGCTCTATATCTAAGATGAATCAAAAGTTTGGACACACTTTCTCATTTGACTTAATAGGGAATTGTGTCCAAATTTCTTGTAGTTCTATTATGTATCACCATATACATAGTTGTTATATATATATATATATATATATATATATATATATATATATATATATATATATATATATATATATAACTTCAGTGAAATTTGTTTATAGATTTTATTTGTTTATAAATGGAAAACTGTGTACAAAACATTGCGGCTTCTTTCCTGTCATTTACACGTTGGTTAAATAAACACCTTAAAATATAATAACAAATGGTTAAAAAAAAAAAAAAGGAAAAAAAGCCGCTTACAACCAAATTTAAAACAGCTGGACGCTGAATTACAATTAGTTGTTTCGTAAACAAAATATTAATCTGCTGTTTAGAAAGCTCTTTACCCTGTGTTGTTCCAAGATGGTGATATAACAAACCTGTGATTGGCATATAACATCGACTATATCCGCTCACATGGTTATTTATTACGATGAAATACGTTGTTTTTTGTTTTTTTTTAATTTAGAAAAATAACATAAAAGTGACATCTCTAAATCAGAGCAGTATTTTTTTTCTGTTAGCATTGGTTTTAGCTAGCGACTTGTTAGTGGATTATAGCTATTAAAATAGCCCTCATTTTATTCACTGCTTCCCTGGTGAAAATTAATCAAACTTTATGACAGCGTTTGAACACAACAAAACAGAGAAACTTTAGGATTAAATGTGACACATCACTGTACCTGAACGTTTGTTGTGACCTCTGCAGCTGAAGCGATAATTACGACAGGTTTTGGTATTTTACGGTATCACTACGGCAGAGCTTCTAGGACATAATGTCAAATGTGCTTTTTAGCTGGACATTTACACATTTCACATTAGCTCACACAAAAACACGAATTACACATTTATTCACTGATATAAATGTTAGTAAGTTATTTTGGGTCGAGTACAGACAGCAGCACTTTGTTGTTATATAAAGCCCAATTTAACTAATGTAAAATCTATTTTTTTTTTTTTTGCCCAATTTTGGTTTAAAATAACTGTCAAAATGAAAAAAGATTTTTCAGTCATTCGTTTACTAGACTATTTATAATTTTTTATTAAAAAATACTTTAATTTATTGACTTGTGCTTGAAACCCCTAATTTTCAAAATCTAACTGTTGAATTTCCATTTAATTGTCATTAAAATAGTCATGACATTCAACAGTATGCCTTACAAAGGTGTATTTTTAATAACATTTTACATTAATTTTAGAAAAAATTAACAACGTTCTCTTATGATAATATATCAGACAGTCGTACAATGTACAGAGAACGACATGATCATTATTCTGAAGTAAATACAATGAAAATCAGTCTTTTTTAAAATAAAATTGTAGGTTTGCATCAAAGTCTCCCCCTTGCAGAAGGGTTGCTAGATAGGCCAAGAAAAAAATAGGCATTTTGTCAAGTATTATACAGTCTGTTTAAAATGAATTTCCAAATATGATTGTTTTCTTTATTGTCAATTTTTGGCCTTTTGTATTTTGACCTCCATTTAGATAGCATCTGTTCATTGTTAAAATAAACAACACAGGCACTGCAAATTTTGAGTATATCTCTGTTACGAATTTTAAAAACCATTAATAAAGAACACCATATATACAATATACAATGTGGTGGGATCCTGTTTTAATATGTTACTCATTTATTAAGCTTCTTTTATGTAGTACAAGTTTTATATTCTGCATAGTTTAGAGTAGTTCAGTAAGCTTGCTTTAGTAGATTCATGCATAAAACCAAGTGTTCTGTTCAAGGCCTGCTTCAGCTTTAACTGTTGTTATCTCCAAGCTAGCAGTTGTTTTGACTAGTGCTGCCAGGCAGAGGTTGTTTAAAGAACGCTGTAACACTCTGAGCAGGGGCAGAGCTCTCGAGACCTCTCGCTCCCAACATCTGTACATGCTCAATAAATCTGAACAGAAAACAGTTGATTAATAGATTTATTTCTCATCGAATAAATTCCACGACAACCTTTTAACCAGTGAATTGTAGTGTTTTGACTCTGTGACAACACTTATGATCTCTTTACAGCTGTCTGTTCATGACACTAACTGGCTGAGGGTTTTGCATGGCTTGCATGCAATAGAAGTAGACTAAAGTTTGCTTTGTGGGTTGACCAGTTCATTTAGAGCATCCAGATTCTCCCCCTTTGGAGCCTCAGGCCACGCTTTGTGATCTGCACACAAACACACGATTACAAAAGTTATTCAGTCTTAGCATCTTATATTGCAAAGACTGATGTGCAACCAGAGTACGTACCAGGTATCTCCCATACAGAGTGGTACAAACTTTGTCCTGCATCAACCTTCAGTGTGGCTCCAGAGATATAGGAGGCCGCAGGAGAGAGCAGGAAACACACTGTTGAGGAAATCTGAACAAAAGAAATGTAATCAAAGATGATTGTTGACTTCAGGAGGAACAAGAATAAACAAAGCACTGTTTCCATCCTGGGAGAGGAGGTGGAGGTGGTGGAGGAATACAAGTATCTTGGAGTTCAGCTGGACAACAAACTGGACTAGAAATGCAACACTGACTACATCTACAAGAAAGGTCAGAGCAGACTGTACTTCTTTAGGAAGCTGAGATCTTTTAACGTCTGCACCAAGATGTCGCATATCTTCTATAAGTCTGTTGTGGAGAGTGCAGTCAGCTTTGCAGCCATCTGCTGGGGTAGTAGCATCAGAACCAGAGACTTGAAGAGAATCAACAAACTGACCAAGAAAGCTGGTTCTGTGCTTGGAGTAACTCTGGAGCCGCTGGAGCTGATTGTACAAAGAAGAATGCTGCACAAGCTGATGAGGATGATGGAGGATTCTTCACACCCTCTCCACAACACAGTGATGAAACAACAAAGTGTGTTCAGTGAGAGGCTTCTTCAGGTCCGATGTAAGTCTGACAGATAAAGAAGATCATTCCTGCCATCAGCCTCCAGAACAAGACCTCCTCAAATTAATTATTATTATATACTACAATATTGAATTTCCCTTTGGGGATTAATAAAGTATTTTTCATTTAATTTAATTTTGCTTTCATTTCATTTTCACTATTTGTAATATTTTCTTCATGCAATAATACAATAATACACTAATATAACATTGTCTCATAGTTAAGAGGCTCATGGAAAATGTAAACAGAAGTTCAGGTACTGTGTAGAGCCTGTCCATGGCTTTTACAAATCAAAATTTTGATGGATATACAATTATGTTAATTCTGAACACTTTCTTGCCTTTTAGGACATTAATCCAGTGTTTCAAGCTCCGGTTGTCATTGGCCACAATCTTGCAAGTTTTCTGTGTCCCTGCTCCAACATACCTGATTCAAATTATTGAATATTTGTACACAACTTCATTGGCTGGTGGATGTATTGGAGTCAGTTGTGTGTTGGAGCAGGTTAACGCTAAAAACCTGTTGGACTGTCCTCGAGGACAGACTTTGGACACACCACTGCATGAAGTAAAGATTGCAACACTGCAGAGGCCTTCCCTGCTTGCAGGACAAACAACATTATATTTGACCTTTAAAAATATTGTTCTGCTTTTGTCAAAAGGCTGAATCATTTTCATTCATTCATTTACTCATTCATTATCCTAACCGCTTAGTCCGACGAAGGGTTTGCGGGGGAGCTGGAGCCTATCTCAGCAGTCTTCGGGTGAAAGGCAGGGTATGCCCTGGACAGCTCGCCAGTCCATCGCAGGGCCACACAGAGATAAACAACCACTCACATTCACTCCTATGGGCAATTTAGAGTAACCAATTAACCTAACATGTATGCCTTTGGATGGTGGGAATAAGCCAGAGTACCTGGAGAGAACCCACGCATACACGGGGAGAACATGCAAACTCCACACAGAAAGGCCACTGACCAAACCCCTCCCCAGCCAAGGATCGAACCAGCGACCTTCTTGCTGTGAGGCCACAGTGCAGTTGTGCTTAGCAACATAACCCCAGCATATGTTGTTGTGTTGTGAAGTTGTAAGAGTGCTAGCACAGCAAGTGCTACTGTCCAAGCATCGCCCCAGGAGCCCCAGCGACCTTCTTGCTGTGAGGCCACTGTGCAGCTTGAATAATTTTTAAATTAACAATTTCTATTGATCTTTAATGCCATTGTTACAATTTACATATCAGTATCTCAGTTTGGGAGCTTGGCTCTGGCAAACAAATAGGGTCATGTAGAAAGATGTCTGTATTACAGGAGCATGCATCTAATCCTTTATTATTACCAGTATCACTGCTGATATTGCTGTTAAGGGTTGTTAGTCAGTAATGTGAATCCTGATACTCACTGCTGCTGTCTAGAAAGACATTGCAAACTAACTATGTCATAATGCTAAGTGGGCACTTGATTAGAAACAATGGTGAAGCTATAAACTTCACCTTTAATCATTTACATGTGTGATTGTGGGTGTAATTAAACAGATACGCACCTCTTCGGGCACTCCCAGTCTCTTTGCAGGACTAAACGGAATGGACATCTTGAAGAGAAAAGGACCAAAGTCCTTATAGTTCTCCATTGCAGTTTTGGAGAAAATTGTGCCCTTTAACCAAATAAAAAAAAATAAATGCATGTTTAAATAAAAAAAAAACAAAAACAACAAAACAACAACAAATAAAACATCCAAAAACTGATAGCGTATTGCACATACAGGAGCAACAGCATTGACTCTGACTCCTGAGGGTGCCCACTCGATGGCCAGACTCTTGGTTAAGTTATCCACTGCTGCCCTCGCTGCTCCTGTGTGGCTGTTAGTGAGAGCAGACATCATGATGGACTAAAAAGTCTGATACTTTGTAGAACTGTTAATTTGGAGGGAAGAGGCTCTTACGCCATGCCTGGGAAACCTTTCCACATGTCAGCAATGATGTTAACGATCGCACCTCCATGCTCCTTCATCCATGCAGTGTAGACTGAGTGGAGAGAGCGACATCAGTCAAACTGTGACCCTCTGCAGACGCACTGAAACAGTGTTTTAAAGGTTTAGCTTACCCTCCTTGCAGCAATAGAAGGTTCCAGTCAAATTTGTGTCTATCACAGCCTTCCAGCCTTTGGAGGATATTTGCTCTGCTGGACTGCTGAACTGACCTCCTCCATTGTTCACCAGGAAGTCAATCCGACCGTACTGCTTTAGCACTGATAACACAAGATCCTTCACCTGTTGCACAAGGAACTGTGTGATGTGATCAGGTGATGATGCACTGACATCAACATACATTTGAGCATGAGCATACCTCATCCTCGCTGCGGATGTTGCAAGGAAGAGGGGTAACACTTGCAGGACTGGAGGGAGGGATTTTTTTTCTCATCTCCTCAGCTGCAGCTTCCAACCTTTCAGCCTTCCTGCTGGAGATGACCACATTGCAGCCTGTGGGTTTATCAAACATAAAAAAAACTGTGTTGGTTCCAGAAACGATAAACTCAAATACAACTTTATGAGGAACAACTACTAATCAGTGAGACACTGATTATGTTATGTGATCAATGGGCTTAAATCTGCTGCCACCTGGTTTATATGAATGTCAATGAACATGTAATTATTGGAGGATCCACTTAATCTTACATAGAATCAGCATTTGTTTACATCTCATACTCAGCTTTGTTAGCTGTTTACTAACATCTTGCCCCCGAATAGTTCAATGTCACACATTTACATGTTGGTGAGCTGTGGACTTGTTTCTGTGTCGAAGTTCACTTTCACTCGATTGTTGACAGTAAAGTGTTGCTGCATTTAAAGTGTGCTGCGGAGAAGTAAAATGATTTAACTTCAAAGAATAACCTCACTCACCAAGCTCCAGCAGCTCTGCAGAGATAGCTTTCCCAATCCCGGTCCCTCCGCCTGTCACTATCGCAACTTTATGGTGAAACAAACCTGGTCTGAACACACTAGAAACCGCCATATTTGTGTGTGGACTGTGCAGCGACCACTGCGCCCTCTGCTGGCAGGATGTGTTACTGTCACCTTCATGAATTCCGCTCACAGACTGTATGTATGTATATATATATATATATATATATATATATATATATATATATATATATATATATATATATATATACATATATATATATATATTTATACTGTCTATGATTCTGCTCCGCAACAGATAAAACATGAAAATAAACTAAATCTTGTACCACCAGTATTAAAAATGTTGCTATTCTCAGAAACAGACTTATTCAATCGATACTGAAATTAATTGTTTTATATTTCAAACACCAAATTGACATGAGATAAACAGCTACAGTGTTTTTTAGTTACTGATGAATGTATTCTTACTACTTTACCAGGCATCCGTTCAACTGGTGTTCCCACAAACAGGTAATCACATAACAGCAATCACTACATTTATCGTCAAGATGACTTGTTGATGTTCAAACTGATAAGAATAATCAGGAAGAAAGGAGATTTAAGTGACATAGACATGATTATTATTGGTGCCAGATGGTCTGATTGGGAGTATTTCAGAAACTGATGATCTACTGGGATTTTCTCACACAACAATTTTTAAGGTTGACAGAGAATAGTCTAAATAAAGAGAAACTATCCAGTGAGCAGCAGTTGTTAGGGACCATGTCCATCCTTTCACGACCACAGTGTAGCATCTTCTGGTGGATACTTCAAGCAGGATGATGCACCATTTCACAAAACTCACATCCTTTCCAACATGTTTCTTGAACTTGACGACACTGTACTCGACTGCCCCCGCAGTCCAGATCTCAGTTCGATAGAAGCCCTCCTTTGGGGTGTGATGAAACAAGAGATTCTCATCACAGATGTGCAGTGGACATATCTGCAGCCCCTGTGATGGCACCATATGTCAACATGGAACTATGACTCTGGGGAATGTTTCCAGCACCTTGATGGATCTATGCCAGCCAGAATAAAGCCAGTTTCCCATATAATAGAAGTCAACCTTGGTATTTGACCTAGTAAATACCAAGGTAAAGTATCCACTAGTAAAGTGGATGCTGAATACACAACACAAAGAAACTGGTGCTCAAGCTTTTAGTTCTTGAGTAAAATTGCACCTTTGGTGTATTTGCCTTTCATTTTCCATGTAATTTGCAGATCTGAAAAGATTTGCATTACAGTAATACATGGAAAATGAGTACATTAACCTCTTGCTTTAGTCACCTCATTACTTTAAATACACTCAAAATTTGGTCTAATGATTAGAGGACACACACATGGCCAGTAGTACCTGTCAATTTACAGCTTCTTAGCAGGCTTTATACTGAGGGGGTGTTTCACTGGTCTTATTCAGACGCACGAGTTGGAGAAGTTCCCTTCAGAATGAAGGGGCCTCAGCCCACAGGCAACTTGAGGAAGACCATGGACAGCTGATGAAGATGGGTTTTCCACCATCATTGAAAGAGCCCGTTAAATTAAGCAAAGTCTTAGAGAAAGGTGACCCATCCCAGCGGATATCCATTATTTTAATATCTGTGCAATTAAAGCCGTTTCTGGCTGTCACCTTCCTAGCCCTACTCCGAGCCACTTTTCCTTCCGGCAATAATCTGTACTGTTAATATATCGTCTCTGAAAATCTGTTCCTTTTCAGTTTGGCACCCAAGACAGACTTCAATTTAAAGCAGTTTTTCAACCTTTTTCCGAGCCAAGGCATTTTTTTTCCACTGAAAAAAAATCACAAAGCACACCACAAACCAAATTGCTTCTTTTTAAAAAAAAAACAAAAAACTCCATATTAATATAAAGTTCATCTCGTCAAAGCCTCTAGAATAGAAACCCAATAAACACAAGAAGGAATTTCACCGGGGTCAGTTTGGATGAACACAGAGCTGCTTTTTAGATCAATGAGGTGAAATTGGTCATGTCTAATTGCAAACCTGATAATCATACTAGTGTGCAACGGAACAGTGGTTGAAAAACACTGCTTAAAAGTGCCATAATACACTCCTATAGGAAATATTACTTGTGGAAAAAGCTAAATGGATCTCATGAACGTTTCCAGACCAAGTTATTCCAAATATTGTAACTTATCAGTGAGAGGTGACTTGTCAAGCGAGCAAAGTTAAAAGGGTTCAGGCATTTGTGTACAGACCAGGAAAAAACCCCTTAAAGAAAACAAAGCCTTGGAAAACATGAGCAGGAGTAAAACTCTCTTCAGAGAAGTTATCTGAAGTTCCACAGGTCAAAGATTTTCACATTTAAAATAAAGTCACAAAGACACTGAGAAACTCTGCACCAGACTGCTTTATTTTTGGAGGTTGACAACATCTCCTGGTCGGTTTAATAACAGAAAAAGTCCCAAATCCACCAGTTATTGCTGCGCACTGGTTTACTGGTCCTTCAACTCCTTCAGTCTCCTGATTGCGGACTTGACTGTGACAGCAGACGTTGTGCTGCAAAAACAAACAATTTCAGGTTAAACTCTGTATGACACTCTCTTTATTCCTCACTGGTTCTTGAAGAAAAAGTCTTTTTTATTTACCTCGATAATAAACTCAAATCTCTGGTATTGCAGTTAAAATTTGTTAGCTTGTCTAACTTTATTTTCCCATTTTAGGGCAAATACTTCTGGAGAAATTAAGGCTTCAGTTACATCCTCCACGAGAAGCGAGACGTTTTTCTTGTTCTCGAGGCCCCGAGAAGAAAATGACGTCATTTTGTTCTAGCAGACATGTTTGAAGAGAGCTGGACACATCAGGCTGAGAAGTATCGTTTGATTGGTTGGACATTTGAAGTACACGTGGTTAAAATGGTAAAGCATGAAGCGAAAAAGTTGCAGCTTTCATGTTTTTGCTGTTGCAGGTAAAACAGATTGTTTTGATTAAAAAAAAGCTGATCGAGGTGGTGAGAAAGTACAAACATTTTTACAACATGATGAATTAAAACACACGGACCCGGCCGCCTGCACAACCCGCCCTGCCGCGGACAAAGTTTCTCGTTAAATATGAAATAACTGGTTTAATTGCACATAAAGCAAACATCGCCACCTGCAGTGATCCCTTCCCACTGCAGATGAACCTTCTTGTGGAGGATGAATGGACCAGACAAAAAGATTTTTTTCCCCTTGTTCTTGCAGCCTCAAAAGCAAGAACAAAGTTCTCGCTTCTCATGGAGTATGTAACAAGGTTTGAACATCCACCGTCTTAATCTTGTCTCAATTTATTTTAATTTCAAAAGTTAAAAACATGCAGCTTTTGCATTATGCATGATTTAGCCCAATTTTCTAAAACTAATTAGCTTGTTTTTCCCCACACAGACAATCCAAAATGTTCATCAAGACTGAAAAGCATGTTGGAACATGTATTGATTGATGCTTTCCCTACTACTACTGCACGTCAGATAAGTGTTACAAGGAGCAGAGAGGAAAATTCTTTAAATTTAAGCAACAACACTTACTCAGAAGAAAGCATAAATTGAGACTCATATCAATAAATATTGATTTACTGGCATTTTGCAATTATCTATTTATTGATTCACAGCCTGCCATCCAACATATACATATTTGCTGACTAAATTTACAAAAACTTCTTGGCATCAAGACAAACCATATTCTTACAACAACTCTACTTTTCAACCATAGAGTAGAAGTGCTATGTGGTTGGTATGAGCACAATTGCTTCGATGTTCTACATCAGGATAGTCTTAATTACATAAATAAGTGTGTGCCATATGCCAGTGATTGGAAAAGAGGACTTTCCAGGTTGTTGATGTAACATTTCTTGGTAAGGAAAATTGAAAACATAGTCTGATCACCTAACTTATCAATTCTACACAAATCACAGTTCTCTCAAGCAACTGGCCACCCACCAGTTCACACTGAATTTGAATACTGTGGATTACCAGCATTGATGCAAACATAAAGCAACATGCAGCTCCATAACTGGAACTGTGTGAATTACTACTTAATTTATATACTTTTATTTGATTATAATCTAATATTTATGTCATAGTCATGACTATGAAGCAGGTTGAACTGCACCATATATATGTATAATATGACTGCAAGTTGAAGAGCCAAATCCACTGAGACTTGACATTTTGGAAGATGAAACTAGAGAAAAAGAGCAGAATAGAGAGGGCAGAAGCACAACATACTTGTACGTCCAGGCACCTCCAGCCACTGTCTTCCTGCAGGAACCACAGTGCCAGATACCAACAGCTCTCCTCTTCATCTTAGTCTGTAAACACAAATGATTTGCATAAATCACTCATTTAATATTGTGTTCCCTTTAACTGAGAAATGTGTATCCAATCCATAGGTTATGAGTTCAATTCTCACCTTGCCACAGAATGAGCAGGTGTACTTTGAATGCTGGGAGATTTCAATTTTCTTCACCATCTTCCTCAGCGATGCACCATAACGAGTGCCATATTTACCAACAATCCCCACCTTCTTGGTGCGCTTGGCCTGTGGACAGCATTGAAACACAGTTATTGAAAATAGCAAACAATATTGCAGATTCAATAGTTATTCAGTTATTGCACGAGACAAATAAGTGGGATGAGGTGTGCTCTGCCACTGTGAACAACTATTTTTGTTTACAATACAGACATGATAATAATCTAGGGTATATAATATTTAAGTATGTTTAGTTATTTTATTAGAGCTTTTTTGTGAATTAATGTTTTCTCCTCTTTTTTATTGAGCTATTGTATTCTATGTTTTGTTTGTATGTTCATGTGTAATTGTAGGTGTGCATGGTGTATAAAATTGTTTATATAAATTGTAATGTAATATAGAGACCAGCCCAGGAAGAATAGCTACTGATATTTCAGTGGCTAATGGGGATCTTAATAAATGAAATTATTGTTTGGTATGCCGAGTTCTTTAACCGCATACACTACTGTTCTTATAGTGGTCTGTTGTGTATCATCAGCAATATTTCTATTAAAATGACTTTAAATACACCTCGTAGGTGTGCTGAGAACATGGATAACTGGATTTCTGTCTATATCCGAGAAGCCGGCTGCTGAACACGATAGATAATTTGCGACACGATTCATGCTGCCAAGCAAATTAACACTCCTATCTTGGTTTCCGATTAAACAGTACCCGACTAAGTACAGAAATCTGAATATGTGTCCACCGACGCTAGAAAAAAAAACGAAGCGACTAGCCCGCCCGCATCTTGGGCTCGTTGGTAAAGCAGTGATGGCAGCCATTTTTGTATGAAACAAACATGAAAACATAACCTTTACTCTTAATACAATAGCAAAACTAAGATAAATACTACTCAGGTCAGACAAATGAGGTCCTGACAAAGCCTCTGAATATACGATTGTTTCATTTGTGGCACCACAATCGTCAGATTGAGACGGATTATCGGAGGGACAGCGGAGACTCACCATCGTTTCAGTGGAGACGTAGGTCCAAAGAGAGATTGCACAACGCGCAGGCGCGACTTAGTGGCTCACTTTGCATTTTGGGACTTTGAGTTCATGCTGGACGTAGTAATTACATTTAAGTTATAATATCTTAAAAATAAAGAAAAACAAACAAAATGATAACTGTATAGATGTATATTTTGTTAACATATGTATTTGACAAAAACAAGTAACAGTACATTTTATATAAAGTTATCTAGTCATTATTTCCGTAACTAAGGACGCTTCAGTAGTTACACGCATGCGTATTTATAATGTTAACGACAGCAGCAGCTGAGCTGGTGATGTCTACTTAGCTCGTAATGATGTCGCTTTCTTGCTTATTAATATGTGTATGATTAAATATATTACTTATTTGCAGTAAAAGATTGGTGATATACCATGAAGCTTACGCGGAAATTGGTTCTTGCTAAGGCCAAGGCCTCTGACTTGGAAAGCGTGAGGAAGCTGAACTGCTGGTAAGTGCTTTAATAAACTTTTAGCACACTAGGAATGATGTCGGCTTTTGGTCAACGTGATTAAATCTACTGTAGACTGTTTCTTTTATGTCTTGCATTTGTATTAACTCTGCACGGTGTGCCATTTTTGCAGGGGGTGCAATCTGACTGAAGTGAGTAGTCAAACGGTGGTAATGATGTTGGAGTTGCATTGGTTTTCTTGTCCTTTGCTCTTAAATATGTTCTCCATCTTTTAATAAAACATGAACTGTAAAAATGACTGTGTTTTTCAGATTTCTATCTTTTCTCAGATGCCCAACATTGAGGTGCTTACACTGAGGTTTGTACATGTTTTGCTGTCAGTCATGCAGACATATGATGATATTCACACCTGCAAGGTCATTCAGACGAACCTGATTTCTGACTGATACTTTCTATCTGCAGTGCAAACAGCATCTCATCTCTGTCTCCTCTGGCCGGCTGTTTGTCTCTGAGTGAGCTCTACCTGAGAAGAAACATGATTCCCACGCTCTCTGAACTGTGTTACCTGCGTTCACTGACTCGTCTCCGAGTGCTCTGGTTGGCTGAGAACCCATGTTGTGGAACAGACCCAAGCCAGTACCGGCTCACCGTTCTGCGATGCTTGCCTCGCCTTCAGAAACTTGACAATCAAGGTGGGTGCATGATGTCTTTAACACGCCTCTTGTTAAATGAAGCAATATATCAGCTGCTGAAGAACCTCCATTCTTTAGCTTATTTAAGCCAGTTTACAAATGCATATGTGCTACTTTGTTTGTGTGCAGTGGTGACTGAGGATGAAGTTGCGCTTGCTCTTGTGAATGGTGAAGAGGTAAGCACACCTCCAGGTAGTTCCCAGAACCAGCTTTCCAATAATGGACTTCCTGATGCAGAGACAGAGAATGACCCACTTAACTACAACATGGAGGAGACCAAGTAGGTTTTCCAAGACATGTATTAAATGGAAATATTTAGTCAAAAAATGCAAAGCACACTAAATGTATCTATTTTTTAAGCAAAATCAGAGAAGAGTTAGGAATGAAGCCCCTCTCCAGAGACAAGTTCTCCTCTCTTTCTTCTGCATCGACCAGAGAGAAACTGAAAATGAAAAAGGTAACCTCTCATTAGCCACACTGTGAAACTTGAAAGTGTTAAATTCCTTTCAAACCTGTAGATATTTATCAATAAATAACCCAACTCCATTTTCAGACTCATATTCTTGATGCAGTTCTGCTGCTGTTGGGGGATTTGGATGAAGATGAGCTTCGCATTGTACACACAGCTACACAGAACAGGCTGCAGACGTACACACTGGACGCAGGAGATGCTCAACGATTGACAGCAGAGACAGAAAACTGCTGAAATCCCAAATATAACGTGTTTCGCAGCATGTATTCAGGTTTCATCATCTTACTCTGCTTTCTATGTTTAACAAAGACATCAGAATCCCAAAATGCACTCATCCAAGTTAACACTTCCCTTTGTTTGACCAAGTTTTCCCACACGGCCAAAGAACTTCTTTCATTTTTTTCTTTTTTCTTTTTTTTTTTAATACCTGCATGCCTACCTGCCTTGTCGGAGCAATAGAATGCACATTTTGCTATTTATGTAAATATATTTCTGTAATTAAAAGACAACCAGCAATAAACAGACTTCAGGTGTTGCTTTTAATAACTAATAGATGTATTCTGTAAACATGAGCACATAAAAACATTGTGAACGCCATATTTCTACAAAATTGCGCCAAACATTTCTCCAATCTCACTAAATAGTAGTGACCATTAGCCCAGAGTTGAGTCTTCTCAGTCATCTTCCTCGTTTTCCAAAAAATCCATCAATGTGCCCGAATCCACGGCGACGATCAGATACTCCACTCCATCTGCACCCTGATGCGTTACATAAACACAGAGAGAGACGGGATAAGCAACACGGTTAGCTCTGGATGAGAGCTGGAAGTTCTGAAGGAAAAACTCACTTTGCGGGTCCGAATCAGTTTGTGGTCTCTGAACTCAGTCAGCTGAGTCCTCAGCGTGAGATCAGAGTTCACCAGAAAAGCCTCTCTGCAACGCTGGTAGAAATCCTGGAACGACAGTCCTGCACAGAGCACACGCATAGGCTGCAATGTTTAAGCCATACACTGAAACAAAAAGACATTTTTAGCCGTTCCAGATCTTCAATGTGTTCCCACCTGTGTATGAAGGGTTGTCTTTGTTTTCCAGCTGGACTCTCACCAGCAGTTTGAAGATTCCTCTGCAGAAAGAGAACACTGCCGCTGAGTTTCCGACTCGACGGATTTGATAACTGATCGCATGAAAACGATCATCTTACCTCGCATTCGGTGTCAAGCTGCGGAGCACGTGTGTGAGGGACGACAGAGCCAGAGCACCGGTCTGCTGCACCAGCAGAGAGTTTTCATACGACGTCTCCTCTGCGTAGTGCTGGAACGTCACACACTCCCACCACAGCCAGTTAAACTGGCTCTGCTTAAACTGGTCCCACACTGGAAGTACATCAGAACATTCAGCGCCAGGACAACATGTCAGCGCGATAAAAACTGCAGAGAAAACTGTTTCGTCCACCTAAAGGAGCATTGATGTGGTCTAAAGAGGCCACCAAGTGCAGGTTGGGAAGGGATGCCAGCTGCCCCAGTGCGCTTTGGGTCTTCTCTCCTCGCAGCATTGGACCGTCAATATTATGGATTAGCAAGTATACATGGAGATCTGGGCCTGCAGAGACATCCGTTAAGTGTAACACAGAATTCCCACATAAGTCCAAGACTGACTCCTCACTTTGGCACTTACTGTCTTTGAGAGCCTGAGCGATGAACTGGATCTGGTCTGAGGGTGTTCGGAAACTTCCCTGGTGCTCCAGAATCTCACATGTCAGAGCATTTAATATCTGGAATTAAACCACAGCGTAGTCACGGAATAGATAAGGAGCCCATTAAATAATACATTTATTTTTATTGTATGGGAATACTGACTGATTTAAGAGTAATGGAGGGGAAAAACCCGTTAACCACAAGGTGGATCTCTTTAGATAAGTGAGACACTCTGAAGTCCTCCATCAGAGCTTTTTTACTGCCCAAACCGTAGACCAGAACACTAAACCCCAACCTACACATAAATGAGACACTTTGATTTAACATTTCTTTGTTTAAACACTATAAATAATGTTGTCAATGCAGTCCAACTACACTTACTGTAACTGTAACATCCATTTGTTAAAGTGCTTTCTGTGTTTGGTGTGCAGCTGCTGGATTTCTTCTGAATAACAGGAAGGTTTTCCTTCTAAAAGACGAACCAACGTGTCCTGTAAAAATGGGAAAAAAGAATGAGAAAATTTAAGAAAATGTGAAGGAAATCGGTTCATGTGGTGCCTTCATTAAAAATAGCTGGAAACAAACCCTGTCAAGTTTAGGGGTGTGCAAGCGCTCCAGCGTGCGGTCTGATGTCAAGACTTTAGAACTGCCATGAGCCTCAAAATATTCCTCGATCATGGTTGGCTGGTTCGGAAGTTCTTGCACGTTCTTGCTCTTCTTGGCAGGAGTCTTGTAGAGAGCTGCAGATAAACCTTTACTAGGAGTTCTTGGTGTTTTCAGGTTCTCCTTGTCTCCCTTTTTCAGCTTCTGCTCCTCCTCCACCTCATCCTCCTCCGAGTCTGAGGGTGAGAGCTCGCTGTCGCTGTCTGACCGAAGGCTTGGCGCTGAAAATGTTCAAACAAATTTAGATTAAATCAAATTTAAACAATTCAACTAACTTTAATGGACTAGACTGACCTGTTAGTCTCTTCCTGAGCCTGTGTGGTGTCGTTGAAACAAACTGGACCTTCTTACCCTGGTTTAAAGGAAAATAAAAATAATATAAGTCAAATATCTAACCATACAAAAGTACAAAGTCTACAACAAATCATGTCAACAGATGTTGAGAATAAAACAGCCATTTGTGGTCTTACCCTCTGTGGGGTCCTGTTATCACTTCTCTGGTCTACAATCAGAAGCAGCAGAAAAAAAACCAACAATAATTTAAAATCTAATTGTAGATACAAACAGCTCAAAAAGCTGGAAAGGGTTTGTTTTACTCACTCCGGCCCGTTCGACTGGGGGTGGAGGGTTCAGTGTTTGGAGTCGTACTAAAGCTCACACTTTTCCCAGGCGTCCGAGCCAATTCACTTGCTGTACACAGAAACACAAAACATACAGTTGGCATACTAAATCAGTGGTGATTTGCTCAGTCTAGCTGAAGACGAAGAATAAAAAACATGAACTGGAGTTTCTCACCAGTTTGGGCCATGCTGTGACTACGTTTGACTTTCTGGAAAGTGAAAATAGAGGAGCCAGCAACTCTTGATAAATTATCTTCATCCCCTGTAAAGCCAAGAAAACAATTCTGTTATTGTTCAATCACTTGTCCTGATCATTTTTGCTTCATGATTGTGGATCATGATTGTGCAAACCAGAAGTAAGCTGCCTCTACGGTTGCTGGAAAAACTGACTGGTGAAAGAAGTAAAAAAAAAAACAAAAAAAAACTTACACAAGACAGTCATGAAATCTAATTCTTACACAATTACAATGGATAAGGATATTAATGCAAGTTAAAGTACTTCGAAACTAATCAATGTATTGCAGTAATACAGATCATTAAGCTCAAAATCACTAAAAGTCTTTGTTGCAACAGTTTTATACCCCCACAGAAAATGGCTCCAATACCATCTAAGGTTTAGTTTATTTTATTTAGGATCCCCGTTAGCTGTAGCAAGCTACAGCTAATCTTCCTGGGGTCCGGCACAATTATAACATCAAAACAAAAACTTGTAAAAAGTTACACAGCACATCAGCACTTCAGTTCAATCCTGGAATACAAGTTATTTACATGTTCAAATCCATCTCATTACATCCATTTTTACATACTAAATGCAAGCATGTCATGTCCATTCATGTTACATTGTATCATATAAACTATTCATTCACAAAAATACACTTACTCATAATTGAATATCAACCTATATATTTGATTATCTTTAATACAAATCTTCTAGTACACCTCTATCCACATTATCAATTTGTTTACTCTATTACACATTCATTTGTATTTATTATACTTTTATAACCAAACCCTTATCATTATGATTTATATAGATACCTGTAATTTTGAAAAATAGTCTTTTAATAATATTTTAAAGTTTTTTTTAGGTCAGTGGTTAATTTAATGTGCTACGGTAGTGAATTCCATATTTTAATGCCTCTATACATAACAGCTCTTTTTATGGCATCTGATTTAGCTTTAGGCAAGCCAAAATTTCCAAGATCTTCATCACTTACCATCTGTGTTGTCTGTTCCTAAAGCTTGGATGTAATTCAGCTCATCATGGACTCCATTTTCATGCACATCAGACTCTGCATCCTCTTTGCACCCCCTCCGTCCAGCCGAGCTCTTAAAGGTAACCATCTTCTGAGCAGACGCACCTTTACTCTGCACACCTGGAAAAGACACAATATAAACATGGACTGAGACAGAAAGGAAACAACCCAGTAGATAAATGTTAAAGTGGTGCTCATACCCTCCTGTTTGTCCACGATGTGCTCCAAAACATCATCATCCCCGATGAACTTCACCTCCAACACACTCATATCTAGGGTCACACACAATGTCAGCTGTAGCTACACATCTGGGTCTAATAACAACACATCTTGACGACACATTATTACCACAAGTTTTATTCAGATCGATGCTAGTCATATAACTAACTGGACTGAGCTATGTATGCAGTCAGAAGTAACACACAGCGTCTAATCGTGTAGAAGCAGAATGAGAACAAAATCTGTAGAAACCCACATAACTTACTTGAATATGTCACACAAGCCAGCGGAGTAAAAACAACATCAAAAGAACAAAAAAAGGTCAACAAAACTTGGACAAACTAAATGTAGTTGTGTGCTGACGGTGTGACAAGTTTCCGCGCCATCCTGCTGAAGTCTTTAAACCACGTGATAAGTGAAAGGTCAAATAATGGCCAATGAAAACGCAAGGTTTAGTCAAAACTACATTTCCCAGCATGCATTTTAAACTACAGCGTAAAACCTGTACATTGGCGCTTTTTAAATATTTTATTCATATTTCATATTATTAACCTACAGATCGATTAAGTCTGAATAGTTCTACGACAACAGTAATACCTCAAGTAATGATAATAGTTATTACATGGAGAAAACAAGACAGGTATTGAAATACATGTGTAAAATTCCTTGAGATGTCCTTTTCTGACCTGAGACTTCTTAGATTAAATCTGATTATGGATTTAGATAAATAAAAAAATAAAATAAATAAATAAATAAGTTTGTTGTATAGTGACTACAGTCCCACCTAAAAATAACACAAAATATACTTCTGATTGTGCATTAGTAGGTCTAAATCTAAAGTGTTATTCTGTACTATGTTATATTTCATGATATACTAAATTATTATGTATGTGTTGTTTCTTGTGTTTGGACCCCAGGAAGACTAGTTGTTACTGTGGCAATAACTAATGACGATCAGTAATAAAGACAAAGATATTTTATACTACAAACAAATATTTTAAAAAAAAAAAGAAAAATGCAAAGGATTCTATTGATTGTCTCTATGATCACAGTGAAATTACCCTCATAAAAATTATTAAAAATCTCTAAAGTATCAGACCTAGATACCGTACACATTTTGCTGTTTAGTGGATGTGCATGAACAGCAATCCATGAGCATAATGATAAATAACAAAATGCATCATTCGATGAAATGATGACTGGACAAGACAGTTCTGCAAATTCTTTTATTTTGACAACATAAAATGTGTGGATTTTTAAACTTACTATATTTATTTAGCCATTTCAGATAATAATAGCTCTACAGCTCTACATTGTCTAATATACCAAATTCCAAATGTGATTTGAAAGAATATTCTACAATTGTCTTCTTTCATCACTTTACAAAACCAAATTCAGGTTTGATAGCTTCCTAAAATAATTCTTGTCGAACTGCACGAGCATCCATCCTAACAATCTGGAAGGCGTTCACCACCCTCGAGTGGGTGTCCACGTTCCCAGCAGACGACCTCCAGAGTGCACATGGTACACATGGTGCATCATGGCTGTTGCACATGACTGTAGAAATAAATTAAAAAATGGTGGTAAGACAAGAGGACAGCCACACAATACAACTGACACAGTGCTATTTTTGCAGGATCAGTGTGCAGGGTACAGAACCATTGTGTGGCTTCTGTTAATAGAAACCTACTAAATCCTATACACTGGCCCTTTAATGTCATATTTATTGGTACTAACATGGTAGGGAATCAATGTGAGCAGAGTGCCGAGAGGGTATTTGATGTAGTCCAGTTGACCTGAGATAGGCTCCACTCTTCCATGCTCCTGAGTCATAGACAATAACCTGGACGGAAACATCATTCATTAGATACTCAGTCACACTTAAGTTCAGCTTTGAGAGAAATAAAAAGGTTTACTTGAGGTTTGGATGTCCTTCAACCATTGCATATCCTGTTGGAAGCTTTCCAGCTCCATCTAAACTGGGAGGGACAAGCGACAGCGAAACTAGGGTTAAACCACATATTTATAATCCAGATTAAATAAAATGTTTGGATTCTTAATATAAAGAAATTGAGTTAAACATTTTGGAAGTAAAAATATCAATCAAGCAACCTGATTCCACTCCATCCACAGTCTATCAGCAGCTGATTCCTGTGTGGACAGTGTCCTATGACCCTTGTCAAAACCCTTACAGCTACGTCCTCCAGGGAACATGAGCCAATCCCAGACTGCTGCACATCTAACCGCCACCAAGATACATTCAAAATAATCAGTTGTGCATCAGTTTGTTTTTTATGATCAAAACTGCAGTTTTAAAACAACTAAAACACTTAAGACACATAAATGCACCGTAGAAGACGTAGTTTCCAGGATGCACCTCGCTCAGCTTGGCCATGTCTTTAACTGGATGACTGCACGAAGGGGTGGAACCAATGCTGGATTTACAGCTGATGCCAACAGCCTTCAGTCTGCCAAACACACAACAAAAAAATACCATTGTCAGACATTAGCTTTATTCCTTTTAAACCCTTCATGACGTGATCTTAAGAGTGTGTTGCTGCATTACGAATCTTCCGAATTCACTTCTATAATTCAGCATCTGACCTGCTCTTTCCTTATTTTGCAAATCTGCCCATTAAACAGTTAGGTTTTATAATCTGCTGGACTGTCCACATAATCTGAACTTCAGAGGGGCAGCAAGGTTCTCTTTTAAAAAAAAAAAAAAAAAAAAAGTCCTGTTTTGCACACAGATGTTTGAAGACAATCTCCGGTCTAACGGTACATTCATAAATAATAAAATCAGACATCTGGCAAGATTAGAGGGGCGTCTGTTGGGAACTAGCCACTCCTCTCCTGTGGAACCAGCAGACAGCTGGGGAATACACAAACCTAAAACCTTTTGTTAAAGTTTATTTGTAATTAACAAATTTATTTAGCCTTTTTTATGCTTCTTTCTTAGTTTTTAAAAAATCTTTTATAACTATCTGAATTCCTTTTATTTATATTTCTATTTGCATGTTGTTGTTATGAGTCTACTGATCTTTCTTTTTTTCTTTTCTGATGTACTCAGAAATGTACTCAGACATCAGATATAGATCTATTTGTTTAATAAAGCAGTGTGCAGACTCACCAATAACTTTCACTTTTACTAAAATCACATTTCCAGGTTCATTTTAAAATGAACAACTGAGTCCATAAGTTCACATACTGTATTAAATTTGAACATAATACTCAACAAATAAGTAAATTACAGCTATAAAATTCTGTCTTGTTGCTTTTGACTTACTTTTCCATAAACTGCAGAGTTAAACTGGTTGTTTCTTGGGCAACAGTCTGTATTTGCTCCACACCTTTGCAGCTGTAGGTATTTCCACAGTGGGCGTACACCCCTGTTAGTTCCACACCGTCCGTCTCTGCGATGGCTTGGGCCAATCTGAGAGCCTCAGGTTCAGAGTGCAGAACGCCAGCTATGTCAAAGAGCAAACACAGAAGCAGCAAGTCCTCAGCTCATCATAGGAACGATGAATGTAGAGTTATATTATAACAAATGTTATAATGCATTTGCACAGGCTGGTTGTTGTGTTTTATATTTCTCATTTCTTTTCTGATCATGGTGATTTGTTGACTGCCACCTTTAACCATCCTCAGTCTCTTCTGAACTCATTTTTTTCAAGAAGCTATAGTTTCCCAGCATGCCTACCTCTCCCATTGCCACAGTCGAGCTTCAGCCAGACGTGCCACTGCCGACCATCTTTCAGAGGCCTCTTTTCGAGCTGCTGCAGAGCATGAGGATGATCCAACAACACCTGGAAGAGATCCAGCCTCTCCGACAAGGCTGCACAACGCTCAACCTAATGACACACAATCATAAAGAAGTTATTAATGATACTGCACCTACAATTTAGCTTACATAACCAGTTCCACCACTGTTACTTCTCTTTCCCCTTGTACGTCCTACTTACACTAAAATAAGGATAAACTAGCACTTTGTAGAAAAAGAGCTGATGCGTAAAACACAATGTGGGGACAGCTTTAGTGTGAGCTGAGAGAACCTTATCAAAGGGAAGAGAGTATGCATAAAGGATGTCATCAAATCCATGGTCAGCATAGAAACAGGCCTCTGCCAGTGTGGAGACCACAATGCATCTCCGAGATCCAGCCGTCATTATGTCAGCACACTCACTACACAAATACACACACAAACAAACAACAGATCAGTTTTTCTCACCTAAGGGCGTTCTGTGTGCATGAACTGTGCCTGTGTGAGAGAGTATGAGTCCATACAGGGTTTTGTGAGTCTTCATGTGTGGGCGAAGCTGGACCCCCAGTTTCTGGCAGCATTCGATCATCTTCTGGGCATTTTTCTTCACTTTGTCCACATCCACCACCATGGCAGGGGTACACAGGGCTGAGAGGGGCTCCCCCTCCATACTGACAGTACCACAACACATTTACACACATATATGCTTGGACAGACAGCTGGTTTTTCACATGCAATTAAATTACTGCGCATGACTTGGTCAATACATTATACAACAGCGCAATAATGGCAACAGCAATCATGCAAATGTATAAATTCATTCCCTAAACAAATAAGCACAGAAGTACATTTTTAACCGAGCTGTGTGCAGTGTAGCATTGCTTGTGATTGTGTGATACAGACCTTTAAACCTTGCCAACTCTTTTTTGGGATTTGAAAAGTTCCTTGTTAGTGTTGCAAAAAGTAACGATAAATACAGAAACAGCAACATGCATGCAAAAGTAAATGGCAACACACAACAGGCTTCACACGACAGGCAGAAACAACTGGAGTATAAACAGGATCTTACCTTTAGAAGACAGATCGACGCGTTTCCTTGTGGAAATACCTGTAGTGATTTTATTACGGCGGCGTCAAGGGGTCAAAAATCCTCAATGAAAAACGCGTTTTCTCTCATGTGACATTGTTTCTGTATTTCTGCTAAACCAGATGAAACTAACAGCTCTAATAAACACCTGAACACATTCGTGTTTATCATTTTTATATAGTTTATCTATGTTGTTATGTAAATGTTCCTGTAAAGGACACCTGGACCGGCCGGATAGATTTATTAATTCCTGTATTTGCATCACATGTAATTTACTGCATGTCTGTTTCTTTTTTTTTTTTTTTTTAAAGATTGTTTTATTACTCATGTCTCACTTTGGTTTTTTTGTTTTTTTTTGTTGTTTTTTTTTGCTTTTTGTATGAATGCTTTTGATATTTTATTTAAAACACTTAAAGTTGTCTTGTGTGTATGGAAGCCCATTCCCACCACTTGAAATAAAAAAAAAAAAGACAAACAATCTCATAATTATGTGATTGAAAGTCATAATTATGAGATTGAAAGTCATTATTATGAGATTGAAAGTCATAATTATGAGATATAAAGTCATAATTACAAAATGAAAACTCATTATTATGGGATAAAAACTCATTATTATGAGATAAAATCTCATAATTATGAGATTTAAAGTCATAATTATGTGATGAAAAGTCATAATTATGAGATAAAAAAAAGTCATTATTCTGAGATAAAAAGTCAATATTATGAGATAAAAAGTCATAATTATGAGATTTAAAGTCATAATTACAAGATAAAAAGTCATTATTATGAGATAAAAAGTTATAACTGTGAAATAGAAAGGAGAAATGTTCCATGTTTATATGTCTAGGGATAAGACAAACAAGTGTTTGATTTTATTTAACACGTGAATATTGTGCCTTTTTCTCTTTATAATGGATTGTGAACTCATTGAAGAGTATTTCAGACGTGGCTTAACTAATGATAAAATCCTTGCTTTACTGGCTGAAGTGCATGGGATTGTTCTAAGTAAGAGGACTCTGGAAAGGATTCTAAGAAATAAGAAACTTTGGCGCAGGAAGAACAAGAGTGATGTGGCTGAAGTGGCAGCTTTCATACAACAGCAACTTGAAACCTCTGGACAGTGTCACGGATATAGGTGGATGCACCAAAAATGCTGGATGAATGGTTTTGTAACAGATAGGGAAACAGTTAGGGTTCTGCTACGTCTCTTAGATGGAGACGTAGCAGATTGGAATTGGAATTAACGGTTGTATTGATGGCTTTTCTCGGAGCATTATATGGCTTGAGGCTTACAAAACAAATAATGATCCGAGAATTACTGCTAGCTACTTCATGGATGCAGTTATTAAGGCTGAGGGTTGCCCTCAAAGATTAAGACTGGATTTTGGGACAGAAAATGTTCACGTAGCTGACATGCAAAGATTTTTGCATATTTCAGATAATCAACCTGAAACGGACAGTGTAACCTTTGGTCCAAGCACTGGAAATCAGCGAATTGAAAGATGGTGGCTGATCCTTCGAAGTGGATGTATCCAATTTTGGATGGACCTGTTTGATAAACTGAAAGCGGATGGCTACTTCTCTGACACCTTCTTAGACAAAGCACTGGTCCAGTTCTGTTTTCTTCACACAATACAGGTAAGCATAACTGCTTGGGTAATTTGACTTACATGGAATTTGTTCCTTTTATTGAAATCACGGCAGAATTTTCAAGGTTGTACATTTCTTTAAAGTATAAATGCCACAAATGGTGTGTGATCATATGATTTTCAGAATACATTCCGGAATAGCAGACAATTCACAGAACTAATTAAAATTTTAAATGTTTTTATAACTTTTAACACTTTAGTACTAAATTGCTTTATACTTTAGGCCGTACCAGTTCTCCAGGGCTTTTCTGGTTTTCCCATGGTTTATTAAAACGCAAAATGTTCAAGCTGAAATTAATCTGAATCTTTCTGAAATTAATTTGATATGAACCGAGTTTAGGTGAGTTTCAAAATTATTATCAGATGGATCCATTTAGCATTTGCATTCACTGTAATATTTGATAACGTTTTAATTTTTTATACATGAATATCTATGATGTGATTGGACATAACCTGTGAGCTAGTATGCACCTAGCTTTTTTTGTTTAGCTTTTATATGCAGGTTTTATTCAATCATTTCATTTTTTGTCTACATTTAGTTTGAGTATTTCTTGCTTTCTAGGAAAATCTAAACGAGGTTGCTTCAGCATGGAATAACCACAGGATACGCCCAGTGCACAACTCACAAAGCCCTCATGATCGTCCATTTATCATGCATGGAGCACCTGAGCTGTATGGATCCAGAGAATATCTGCATGGTGTAGATGTGAATAAGGTTGAAATCTGCTTGGAACACTGTGTATTCAAAGACTTCCCATGTGATGAAGATGTGTTTAGCATATATGTGGACCTCATTTCAGAGCATAATCTGGAGGTAACAGATGATGTGTATGCAAGGGTTGATCTTTACATAAGACTTAGAAATCTTATTACCAGTCAGCTGGAGCTGGAGCCTTGAAAGTGAAACATTTGAGTTCCTGTTAGATTGACATACTGTTCAACATTTGTATTTTGGAGTGACTGGTTGCAGCAGTGGATAATTTTCACCCAAACTGAGCTTTGCATCTTTTCTTTAAACTAACTGAATTAACTTCAAACTTGTGGCAAAGCCAGAGTCTTACTGGTTGAAGGAAACATTGTTAGGGAGAAAAAATTATCTGATTTCTAAGCAATCAACAAAACATTTGTTTTTTTGTCATACTTGTAAAGTATTAAAGTATGATTTATTTTAACTAGGTTATGTTAGGTCACCAATACAAAAAGCTACCTTTTGATTTCTTTTCAATTTACTGTGTAATAACTGGCAATGTTGCTTAGCGTGGTGTGTAATCACGTCAACTTAATGCTTTTGTAGTGGCAAATAAAAACACAATTGTAACTTGATGCATCATGATCAATAAATTGTAATGTTGATTCATGGCTTATGAAGAAAGAAAATCCGATTAATTCAACAGGTGTTTTATTATTTTCTGACTTTAATGCAGTCATTACACTGAAACTCAACAAGTCTTGAACAGTTTCTTGAAATAAGTATAAAGTGAGAAGTAAAGTGCTCTTCCATCTGCAATGTCCAAGGACTGCCAGACAGTCACCATATGATGGTAGATACTCTTTTAGCTGTTCATCTGTCATGAGCAGTATGACACTGGAGTCAATCTATATGTGGAAACAAAATAAACATTTTAGTACAATCAGTGCACATGATCATAAACAGTCAAAGCTGAATGTAGAAAAACAATAAATTACCTTTTTATCCATATTATAATATTTGTGCATAATGAATATTTATCAAATTTGGCATTTCCCTTAACATGCTAACTACCTTATCCTTCTCCAGTCGCTGTATGATTTCTTCTGAAACATGTCTTGACCTTAAGAAGTCATATAGCTCATCCATCCTGTTCAACACAAATATCTAATAAATATTGGCTATTAAAATACAGGCTTTTATAAGATGTAGCTTACTTTACAGTTCTTCATTATGTCAAGATTCTGCAGCTAAACAGAATTATCTCAAAATCAAATATTGTAAAATTTCACTAATACGACAAAACTTGTCAAGAACAGTTTAAGTTATTACATCACTGCAGTTTATTTTATTGCGATTATTGAAGAAAGAGAAATGAAAATAAACCATTATAGCATACATAGCCTATACACGAACAAAAACAAACTAAATTTATGGATTAAAAACTAAAAAACACGGGATAATGCAGTGAGAACATTCCTAAACATTTACATCTAATTACATCCAGGCTAAAGAATTATTCCCTCCGTCTGTAAGCATGTCTTTGGGTGCTGTACGGAAAACTGAACAAAGTTTTGACATTGAACTTCATAACAGTATATGTTTGGATTAATTGCTCAATATAAATACAATTTGAAAATGAATTTGAAAAAAATTATTATCAGCTTTAGATAACTTAGAATTTATTAGATACTCCTTATCAACAAACACGTAATTTTTCATTTTTGTTTATTTTTTAAAGTAAAAACAAAGTGGCAAGAAGTGTCATTTCTGTGTATTACCACTACTAAATTCTGGGCACAATAATGAATGTTCTTCCGATTCACATTATCCATTTTCTGATATGCAAAAAAACAATTCCTGTGCTTCTTTGGGGAAATTTAGACTTGATTTGACCAGGAGTTCATCCAACTTTTTAGAAATATTCTAAAAAACACTAAGAGTTGAAGAGTAAAAAAAAAAAGTTGCACATAAAAGCTACTTATCAAGCGTCTCACTCACACTTTTAGCAAGGTGTAGGACTGAATCTTGTGCATCTGTCTCGGAGCAGGATTATGACAGTATCCATTGCTGTAAAATTTATTTTATTAAATATTACTTCCAAGCTCATTAAACTGACCAATCGCTGATTGGCACGTTTATTTATGAATATGGAAATATCTTTTAGAGACATCTCAGTGAACTGTTAAATGGACAATAGGAGTGTATATTTAGACAATAAATCAACAAAATTTTAATAAACGTCTGCAGTTAATAAAAAAATGTTTTTTTTATTGTAATTATTTTACTTCTAAAAAAAATAATTGTACAATTTTGCACATGGTTACTGGATGTGTAGCTGTCTTCTTAATAAAAAAAAAAAAAAGTGACTTTATCATGTTAACGAGATAAGTTTTATGTTTTGGAATAAAACTATTGCGTTGTAATGTGATATTGTGATAGCGATGCTGGAGGACGCTGTGATAAACCAGACAGGTTTTGTCTTCCCAGTCCCAGCACTGCATTAAACCTTTATCATTTTAATTTTAGTTTTCAGAAGACAGCTACACCGATTGTTAACAAAAAGCAACACACATCCACGCGCCATCTGACTGCTGCTGACAGGTGACGTGTTGCTTATATTTATCCACATTCCTGTGTGGACAATAAATCAGAGTGGAATACTAATCCCAGACAAATTATGTTGATCCGATACTTCTGGGTCGAAACAACATGCATCCAGAACTTAGTGTTTCATGTTTTTACAATAAAATTGATCGGAATAAGAACGTGATACGTTTCACGTTTTTACAATAAATGATCAAGCTATGAGGAGATAAGGTCCTTATTATTTGGGTAACGCTCTACGGTTCCTTACTGGTCGCACAAACGTCCCTAAAACCTCTAACCTACGTCATATCCGCATTGTTCAAACGATACAGCTTGATCAGCTGCTTGTCATGACATAAAGCCAAAAGATTCCGGAACATCAGCGTAGGTAAAGTTAGTTTCATGTTTGATATTCAAGAGATATTCGGTTCCATCCTCTACAGGAACTCATCACCACTTAGGACACTAAATATTTGAAGGAGGAGGAGTAATACGTAGGTTTGGGAACTTTGATGAATAGCTTTTATTCTTGAGTTGGGAAAAAAAAAGACTAAAATCCACAAATTCTCAGCACGTAGGAGTAAAATGTCACCCTGAGACACTTGATGGACACGGCCCCTAATCCTTTTATTTATTTTTAAAACGATATAAATTCACACTTACACAGACAATGGTTTATACATCTACAAACCCTCCGCAAATTGTAGAAGAATAAAACGGGCTTGATGACAAGCATCCAGCTCACGTTAGCTTTCATAAATCACTGCTCTTTAATCAGGCATTTCCCTCAGAATATGAATATGAATACAAAAAGCCCAAGAACCTGCAAATGCTGTTATTATACTCACAACTCACATGCTAATTGACGAAGCTAGTTAACAAATACGCCTGGATACTTATTCACATATACGGAAGCCGAATTGGGAAATGTCACCTCTATTGCAAGCTGAATCGCTCAATCATAATTTGTACAAATATGTTATTACACTTCATTATAACACCGACCTTTTCGAAAACACTTCAAGATCGTCCAAGAACAACAGCACACTAGGGCCTCTGAAGGGGACTGTGTCCAAGTGCAAAGGGATCTCATAATAATGACTTTTTATCTCATAATTATGACTTTTTATCTCATAATAATGACTTTTTTATCTCGTAATTATGACTTTTTATCTCATAATAATGACTTTTTATCTCGTAATTATGACTTTTTATCTCATAATTATGACTTTTTATCTCATAATAATGACTTTTTATCTCGTAATTATGACTTTTAATCTCATAATTATGACTTTTTAATCTCATAATTATGACTTTTTATCTCATAATAATGACTTTTTATCTCGTAATTATGACTTTTTATCTCATAATTACGACTTTTTATCCTATAATAATGAGTTTTCATTTCGTAATTATGACTTTATATCTCATAATTATGACTTTCAATCTCATAATAACTTTCAATCTCATGATTATGACTTTCAGTCTCATAATAATGACTTTCAATCTCATAATTGTCACTTTCAATCTCATAATAATGACTTTCAATCTCATAATTGTGACTTTCAATCTCATAATTATGAGATTGTTTGTAAGACTTTTTTTATTTCAAGCGGCAGGAATGGGCTTCCATATTTCAATCTGAGAAGGGTTATAAAGCAAATATTTGGAGCCCATTATTCTACAATGATTAAGAATATTCACAAGAAGCAAACTTTCAAGACATGTACTAATATCCCCAGGTGTTCACACACAAAAGCATGTTAGAGTGACCTATGAGACAATCTTCCTGAAAGCAGAAGAGAAGAAATTGGATAATCTAAAAGGACAATGATTCCAATCACAGTAGCAAATCTACAGCTGAATGAAGTGAGGAGATCAGTGGATGAAGTTTTAGGAGAGAAAAGTCCAGTCCTGGTCTGATGCAGGATCATAGTTGCTCAACTGTCCTGGGCTTCTGTTGCCAGATTTATTATTTCATGATGCTCTAAATGTTTGGCAAAAGGTCTGCAGTGAGTTCACCACCTGGACTCCTCTCCTGCAAATATGGATGCAAGAGCAGATGTCGCAACATGTACAATTCAGCATTGATGAAGCTGTTGACAAAGGCACTAATGTAAACCCAAACCATGAGAGGTGTGGGCTTTTGAACTCTCCACTGCTGACAACTTTTTGTTACTTTTACTTTTTTTTTTAAATGAGAAGTGCTTTATTAACAAGAAATGATGGTCTTTTGCCCCATTGTTTTTATGTTGTAAAGCACTTTGAAATGCATCTGTACAAAAACTGCTTTATAAATAAAGTTTGTTTTGAATAAAAGACATTTTCTGATATTGATCCACAATATTTACAGTTTGTTGCAGAGTAGCAAGCCTCTGCTTCTCTGAAATACTCCTTTAATACTTTTAATAAAGTTGCTGACCTATTTTACAATTAACTTTGAATTGTTTCATGTTCTTTCAGTTGTTTTGTATTTATGCCAATTACATGTCTAGCTTTTTGTTTCAATGGTCTGAGAGTTTTTTAAGTATCACTGTCATTAAATAAAAAATAGCTAATATTTCCATTTATTGCTCAAATGTCTCAATGTCAAAATCTATTTTTATTTATGTTATTTGGGAATAAAATATATTTTTTTATGAGATTTGCAAATCATTGCATTCTGGTTGAACTGTTTATTAAATTTTTACTTGTATCAAGTACAGATTTGTTAGGATAACATTGCCTGTCACACATTTGTAAGAGAGACATCTCTATTCTGTACTTTATGGAGATAAAAGTGACAAAACAATAGAAAACCTCATGGTTGGCTGCCATCTGCTTTTGACTAGTTCGTCTTTATCCCACCGAGTCAACCAAATACCAACTGGTTAGATTGCGTTGACCTACTTTGTCCAGCAGAGGGAGACAAGTTGACCCTCAATTCAGATAATCCATTTAAAAAACTAACTGGTACCAGATTTTCACATTAAAAACATAGGTTTCATTTAAATCATGTGCTGAAAAAGTTATTATTGTAATTAATATTATTGAGTTACAAAAAACAAACCTACTACAGTCTATATGCAGTATATATCTAGCAAACACAAAACACAGTGATGCAGGGGTGGGGAGGGGGCGGGGGTCACAACTTCAGGCTTTATTTGAACTTACTGCATACAGATTTAGTTTTTTCATGTTTGTGTATCAATCAGTGTGTAATAACCACAGCATATATGTGAATCTGTCTGGGAATCTTGTATGGCTGAATATGGGTCTTAAATGTGAGGTCTTTCTCTCACAGAAGACGCTTCTATGTGGTTTTCTGCCCTGAATAAGCTCTGATAATTACAGCATAACATGATGTTAAAAGAATGGACTCATATGTCTTTTTTCTACTTTAGCACCATTAAAGGAAAAATTATCTTTATGGAGAAAGATCTGTGTGTGGATAACAGAGAGAGAGACTGAGAGACTGAGTCATGTAAAGAAATAACTTCCTGATGACTGAACATTATTAGTATAACTGACAACAAAACAAAACACATTCAGTAATCATAAACTTCTCCTTCGGGATACTTAAGAGCATCTTTGGTTCGACATTCTGACAATAGATTTAGAGTGATATAAGTGACACTGTATGACTCTCTAGACATGTATGTGAGTGTGTGTGGGCATGTATGTGTCTGTGTTGATCCTGCATGGGTTTCTTTTGGCTTCAGTAAACAAATTTCTCATCCACAACAACAGGACATGTGACTATCTCAGTGCCTTATATCCAGGAATGATAATAATCACAGAGGTGAGTCTGGCGCCTCTGTTAGTGTTTACGTGTACACTGAAAGGATCTGGTCCTTTGGTCATTCTATGCCTTCTAACTCTATGTTGTAGAGCATTACAGTTCCTCACTAGCATATCCAGCGGACAAAGCGCTCAAAGAATGAAGGACTGTTCAGCATGGTGTAGTCATCTCCCCTAAAGATGGCCGACCTGTCCCCGAGTGAAACCTTGTGCAGCACATCTTCATCTGTGTCGCCTCCCATGGCGATCACCGTGGGAACACCTTCCGCTCGCTTCATGGCAGTCACACCCTCATCCAGCTGCTCGCTGGCTGTGATGCCGTCAGTGATGAATACAAAGGCCACCTCAGCGTTGCGCCGTGACAAGCGTCTATTCTGCAAGAACATGAAGCAATAGTTCAGTTTGATGGAAATAATCTGGGCTCCTTAACAAGATAACATTGATGCTTCTACAGTCTGTTTATATCAGAGCTGGAAGTATTTCTGCTTCAGAAGATGAAGAAGTGCATATCAGTAAAAGTTTTTCTTGAAATGAAATGATGTTTTTGCTCTCCCCCTCAATGGATGTGAAAGAGTTTGATTTGGATTTCCCTACCACGTACTGAGTGAGAGTGCCTGCTGTTTTCCAAACAGTTTGGACTTTTGCTTTCTGTGTTATTTGGTTCTGAGTATATTACAATATATATTATATTGTATATATTACAAACTGTTATTCTGTTAAAAGTACAGAGATTATCAAGCTACAACCTGCAGACTGGGTGAAAAGGATGAAGTATAGCCAGACTGTAATCCAGGGGTGTCAAACTCCAGTCCTCGAGGGCCAATATCCAGCAGGTTTTTGTTGTTCCCTGCACCAATACAACTGGTACAAATCAAATGGATCTAGCAGCCTCTTGTCAATCTATTTGTGAATTTTGGCCAGGTGTGTTGGAGCAAAATCTTGCAGGATACTGGCCCTCGAGGACTGGAGTCTGACACCTGTGCTGTAATCCATCTAAATATTATGCTATCCACAGTCTCCCAGTAGAAGTGATTTGCTGAAGACAATGAGGTTTATGAGGAACCTGGAGAAACCAAGGAAGCCACTGATACAGGATTGTTTTACCCAGTTAAACTCAGTAAAGGTTTTAAAAAGTGACATGATGTTTTGATTGGTAAGCTTTCATGGGCTAGAAACCAGATTCCCAACAGTTAGGATGCGATAATCGCGCTTTAGAATCCAGCATTCATTTGGCTGAAGAACAGATTTCATTATTATTCCCTTCAACAGTGGTGTGTTTCAGAACAGTCATGTAGCTTTACAGCCTCAAATAATTTACTTGACAGTACCGCTTTGATCACCAAATTGTTGACCGCGTAGATGATGGCGCTGCCCAAAGCCGAAGAGGAATCCATGTAGGTCGTTGTTGCCAGTGAGTCCGAGATCACGGCAAGGTCATGTGTCAGCGGGAACTCCACCTTTTGTTCTGCAGGGCTGCCATACTGAAGCAAAGATATGCGGGCATTCCTCTCGTCTGTTGGGCCGCTGGCCAGGGTGAGGCGGCGAGCCACGTTCTCGATGAACTCCTTGGCCCGGCGGTGATTCTCCAGACCCATTCTCTCAGACCCGTCCAACAGGAACACCACATCAACCGGCCGCTGAACACAACTGGCCACAGCAGGCTCTGAAACAAACACACATAAACGCATTGTGTGGTATTCAGTGAGCTACAGCTGGAAAACAGATGTTCAAAAGTCAAAGTCAAGGAAGAAAACATACTGGTTATCCATACATGCAGCGGTTGAGATGTTTGATTTCCTCTAAATCTTCTGAGATTAGCATCGGTTTCATCAGGACAAAAACGTTTACGTTTCCCTTACTATTTTATTCTCGAGACTTGAATAAAAACTTAAACACATCACATTTTATGCAAGATAACATTGTTCACATCTGATATTTGCAGTCACAGAGCTGATGGCACAACAGCTGGTTAAAGCCAGAATGTGGAGATTTCTCTCTCTTCATCCTAATTTACAAACCAAGCCACATACAGGGAAAACATGCACCAGCCAAGATCATAACGTACAACATTTCCTTCACGGTAAGTCAGCAAAGCAACCATGCACATGGGTACACCAGCCTCTGACTCAAACACAGAATACTGTGAAATGTATGTTTATAACCACATATTTTCCACATGTAATAGCTTTTAACCATCATGAATCATTCACAGGGAAAAAAGTACAGGCCGTATCCATGGATATGTGCAAAACAGCAAAAAAAAGGAGAAAAGTCAGAGTAATTCAGTGAGTTTGTGATTCACAGTGGAAATGAGTCTTGATCACAGAGCGACTGTACAAAAGTAAGATGACTGGTTCTACAGTCAAATCTGCGTCCAAATTAAGGAATGACAGTCACTTTCCATTTAAAAAAAAACGCTCCTCCATTTAGATGGAAGATTTGATATGTATGTGTTGTTAACACTATTTTCTGAGACATCCTGAAATGTTTTTTGAGGAGAATTCTTTTTTTTAAAACTGAGACTCCTCTAAAATGTTTATGAAAGAACCAGCTTCATTTCATGCATTAAACAAGATGAGTATTGCACCTGCAGTGTTAAAAAAAAACAAAACACAAAAAAGGCACATTATTTGACAAAATATATTCTATATCCAGCAGAAAGCTTATTAATTATTGGCATCCTTAATGGCGAGGTAGCATGGTTAGCATGTTAGCACTAGCAAAGCCCAAGGGCTTTCTCTGGGTCTCCCATTATATCTCCATAGACATATTTGAAGGAGTCGATGAAGAGCTGGGTCCACTGCTGCCTGTCGTCTCCCTGGCTCAGTTTGGCTCTCTGGGCAGTGTATGCCATGGTTGCAATGCCAAGCCCGTACTGCTGCTCGCTCAGCCCATTCAGCAGGACGGCAACACCGTCCAAGGAGGTGGGAACCAATGAGGGGCTGCCTTCTTCGGCCAGTGGCTTCCAGGGGGACGGGGCTTCACCCTCAGTGATGCCCCCTCCTGCAACAAGTGGGTGGAACAACATTGTGGGCAGAGTCCCACAGATGCATCAATACAGCCAATTATGATGCCGGAGGCACATCGAGATGCTTTAAAATATGTTTGGTTTTAATAACTTACATCCCCACGATTTAGTCACAATGGAAATGTGAGGTTACCACTTTGTTGGGTTAAGCATGAATGCAAAGTTAGAAGGCGTCAATATGCTTCAAAGGAACTACTCTGCAAGGAGTAGGCAAACAGATCATTATGTTCACTGTTTGTAGTTTCTGAGTGGGCTCCTCTGTGATATGGCCAAAAAACTGCTGCCATGGAGAGGTGTAGGACAGTCTGACTCATACAAACAAGGTTTAAAGTCCTTCTCAATGACATTCATCCTGTTTTAATCGGTTGTAATGAAAACCAAGAGAACATATTACACAAAGACTTGAAAACTGTCTTGACAAGAGGAAGCCAGTATTCATATATAGTTTGAGAAGCACTTCATTTGAAGCTTACTGAGCCTTTCTTAATACTGAAGCTGAACATTAACAAAGAAAACAACCAAGAGAACAGAGGAATGCATTCAAACCTTACCTGATTTACAAGGCAGATCAGGACATACGATGAAGGGATCTAGTAAAGACAGAGACAATGTCAGAGAAACAAAATTCGAACAAAGAAAAAGTTTGTTTGTTTCTATATTTCTTTTCATTGGGTTTACCTGGGCAGAGTACGGTCTCTATCTTTGCAATGAACTCCTCTGCCACAAGGTCTGCAAAGCGTCTCATTCCCATCACTCTACCTTCCCTCTGGCAAGCGATGCTCTGCAGGCTCTCGTTCTCCTCAACTTTCGCAAACATGTCTCCGATGCCAATAGCGTTCACATCGACACTGGGATCACTGTTCAAATGCACCAGTATATACAACATAAATACAAGCACTGACATAAAACATTTTCTTTGTCACCAAGTTGTGCCTCAAAATTCAAAATGCCGCACCTGCACAGGTAGTTGAGCAGATTTTCATCATCTCTTGGGTCAAATCGTCCATCAGTAATAACGACAACAGTGACGTTGGCTTTGGCTCTGCGGCTGTCCCTGATCAGGACGTCGTAGGCGTACTTCAGAGCCGATGGAGTCCATGTTCCTCCTGCAATCCACTCTAAACGCTTCACTTTTTCCTAAACAACGGAGAGAGCAGGATGTGAGCAATGGATATATGTTGTGCCAAACAAAAGAAAGATGTCCTGAATATTTCTTCCAAGAAATATCCTGACACTCTAAGGAAACCACTGCAGTAAAGTCGTGGACAAGCTAGCATGGTTTGTTGGGTGTTCAAACTCAATTTTAGTCTTTTGGACAAAGCAGGGACCTGATTTTCCCAGACTAATTTGTAATTATAAATTTAAGCTCTAACAATGATTTTCTGCCTGAACAACAACAATTTTTGCATGTGGGTCCCACAGAGCTTCTATAACTAGCTTGTTATAACTAGCTCATCTTAGCAACAGAACTGTGATTGATATTTCTCATTAAAATCAAATAAAAAATGTGAAATGGAAAGACTAAAAGAAACATCTATTTAAATAATCTAAAAACACAAACTCTAGCTAAACTAATTACACATTTAATTCTGTTTGACTGTTTTCTCTCTGTTTTTGTGTTCGCTTAAAAAATAAAAAAAATCCCCAATCAATTTTTCTGCTAGTCAGTCTCAAGCCCAGTTTTACTGACTATGTCTAAAGTCTAATTAAATTCAATTAGATTTAAGCTATATTTGTACACCGCCACTTCACAAAAATGTTGTCACAGGGCACTTTACATACACATCACTTCAAGCCAGTTCATACATATCCTATAATAGAAACCAACTGATTGCATCAAATCATGACTTCAATTCAATCCCCCATCCTGAGCTGCACGAGGAGACAGTGGGAAGGAAAAAACTCCCTTTTAACAGGAAGAAAACCTCCGGCAGAACCCGGCTCAGGGAGGGCAGCCATCTGCCTCAACTGATTGAGGTGGAGAGGACAGGAAAGACAGAACAACATGTACAACTGCACTTATTCACGGAGCTAATCTAACACCCGAGTAATCAAATTCTGAAGCATGTCTCTCAAAGGCAACAAAGGGCAACTATTAGCATACATTAGAAAACTAATGCTTTGGTAAATACTTTTATCTGCAATATCAAGTACATCAAAATATAGTGCTAAAAAGAAATGAAGTGTTTAGGATGTTGTTGGTTTCTAATCTAGTAAAATAGGGAGTCAAACATCTTCATATTGGATTGTACATGCTGATAAATGTCAACAGTACATAGACTTAGTGACGACTTTGTGCTGCTAAATGTAAACAGACATGCCTAATCAGCTTTGATTAATTAGGAAACATGGTCTAAAAGGAGATGAATAGTCTGTGCTTAAAATAAACTTTGATTCTCTGTGCATCTGTGTGTATTTGTTTCTGCGTCCTCATAAGACCTTAAATGCAGCCAGTGAGTCAATCTCAGGGTCATTGAGCTTGATGGACTGGAAGGTCCCGCTGTGGCTGTACTGAACAACTCCAACTCTTGTGCCTGCAAAAAAAAAGCAACTGAGTTATTCATTCATTCATTCATTTTGTTAACTACTTAGTCCAATTAAGGGTTGTGGGGAAGCTGGAGCCTATTCCTGCAATATTTGGGTGGGAGGCAGGGTACACCCCATGACAACTCGCCAGTCCATCACAAGGCACAACTTATTATATTAAACATTTAGACACACAGTTGGTCATCATGAAAGTTTATACATCACACACTGTGATAGGTTTATCTACCTGTCTCTGACTGGGGGTCTTTGGCAAAGGATCCCAGTCTGTTAATGGTGTTGATGACAAAGTTCTTCTCTAGGGTGAAGTTGGTGAGACCGACAGATTCTGAGCTGTCAATAACAAACACAATGTCCAGGGCTCCACAACGTTTCTCACAATCTGGACATAAGAACGCAGACTATGAGGAACCGACATTTTAACAGTGTTGTCAGATCAGGAATTGTTGTAGACTGGCGATTAAACTCACCACAGCAGCCACAGGTCTCTCTGATGTAATTCATGACATCACATTCCTACATGTATTCAAAAAAGACAAATTCATCACATCCCCTGTGTGCTTTGTTGAAATGACTGACATGTGATAAGAGGAAAAGTACTCACAGTGAGGCCAGGATCTCCCTCAGGGCCAGGATCACCCTGTAGAAAAGAAAATGTGAACTAATGTCCTGCCACTCTGTGTTGTTTTGCTATTTGGTATGTCTTTGTGAGCTCACATCACGCCCAGGATCTCCTCTTTGTCCTCTTGGTCCAGGCTCCCCGTGAGGCCCTGGTTCACCCTGTTGAAAAGAAAGAAATTACTGACTTGTAACCTCCAATGAGGGCGAGATTGCAACTAAACACATCGATAAACACTTACTGGTTCTCCAGGAGTTCCTTTATTTCCAGGCTCGCCTTTTTGACCACAGTCGCCTCTGCTGCCACGAGGTCCGCGATCGCCCGTTTCTCCCCTTTCACCCTACAGATCAGCAGAGGAAACTTGCGTCAAAAAAGTGTTTCATTCCAGCCAGAAAGTGTCAGCTGAGTTAGAGTTTGGTACCGGTGGTCCCCTTGATCCTGGATAGCTAAAGCCAGGTCTTCCAAGGTCTCCCTGAAGAGACAAAACAACAGTCAAGACAAAGAATGACATCGACCTGAAATGGACTGAAAATGATGCAACCAGAAGGAGACCCGTGCATAGAGGTGCTAACCTTTGGTCCAGGTGATCCAGGTTCTCCTCTGGGTCCAGCATCACCAGGATCACCTGTAGTACCCTAAAGTTCAAAGAGCGTTAAAGCAAGTGAGATAACATTTTTTGTGAGACTATGATGATTACCTAAGTTCATTTTGAACTTACATTTCGCCCAGGCTCTCCTGGAGCCCCTGGGGGCCCCCTAGGTCCTGGCAAACCATTGTCTCCCTGTTTCCATCAGAGGTTTTGGAGCAAAAACAGATTTTTAAAGCTATAAGGACTTTATATTGTCTTTCAAACCATTGATTATAGTAATGGAATAGCTTTTTCCACCTTTGTCCCTTTGGCCCCTGTTTCTCCTAAAAATCCTCTCGGGCCCTCAGGTCCACTTTCACCCTATAACACAGCAAAATCAGCCTTTAGCCCCCCATTGACACAACAATGAAGCCTCTCTGGAGATAAATTGTGTGTAAACATGAATACAGACATTTCAATATTGTGTCATGGTGTACATTAACTCATACTTTTTCGCCTTTAATGCCTCCCGGCCCTTGTGCCCCCTTTGGCCCATAGTCTCCTCTTCTTCCCTGAAAAACATCAGCCATCGAGACCATCAGGCACCATACGGACAAAAAATGTGTGAGCGAATTCAGTTACAAGAATCAGGCATTCTTACTAGCTCGCCTTTGGCACCAGGAGTTCCAGGGGTTCCCTAAAAAAAGGCATAGATAAATCAATTTATTCAAGAAATTTTGGGTATATTTAAATGTTTTTGTCTGCAGTGGTGCTTCGTACTGGGTTTCCTTTTTGTCCAGGATCGCCAGGTGATCCAGGACTTCCCCTCTCTCCCTGCAGATTAAACACCAGAGTTTAGCGATTTGCCTCCAACACTTTGATCATTGTTAAAACATTTTAAGGGTCCTAATTTGTCCCACTAAAGACCAGCTGTCCCTCTCCCCGTTTTCTGATTTACCTTTGGTCCAACCTCTCCTGCTGGGCCAGGTGGTCCAGGTCTTCCAGGGCGTCCAGGATCACCCTGTAGATAATTAAGCAGAGTTTAACCATAGACAAGATAATTGTTGAACTGGGTGTTAAGAGTTACTGGTGAAGTTACAACATACCTTCTCTCCATCAGTTCCAGGAGTACCACGCTCCCCAACATCTCCAGGATGACCATCAGGACCCTGAAAACCAATTCAAACAAGCCATAAGTATACAATAACACAGCACATTATAGATACTCTGACAGATATAGATAACGATCAATGCCGTACTCTGTCGCCTGGGTCTCCTTTGCAGCCTGGAGCGCCAATCCGACCAATTTTACCCTGAAAGAAGGAAAACATACAACCAAAACACATTAATAAAGAACTCCAGCTGCCATTTTGAAAACTAGATGCTCCCAAAAGAGCAAAACAAAAATAATCCCCCCAATTTTACCTTCTGTCCATCTGTTCCATTGCGTCCTGGAATACCTGCCACACCCTGACAACGAAAACAGAGAACAAAGATCAATTTCTTTCAGGAATTTATGTATTCATTAAACTTTTATAAAGAACAATGAAACCACTCACCTTTTTCCCCTGAGTTCCTATCTCGCCCTGTAGTCACACAAAATATCAGCAAATGCTTATTAATTAACATCACCTGTACATTTAAACAGAAGAAACTGAACAAAAAAAGCAAGCTGAAGCCTCACCTTCTCGCCTTTCTGGCCTGGTTCTCCCTACAAAGAAAGAAAAGGAAAAATTTGTTAAAATAGAGTCTCAAACAATGCCAAGTTTGTTCTGTTGTGTTGGATGATGGGTAATTACCCATCCTCGTACCTTAATACCAGGCTGACCGATAGGACCCTCAATACCCGGATCTCCTGGGCGACCTGTCTCTCCTTTATCTCCTGGTAGACCGATGTCTCCTTTGGCTCCCTGCAGTCAGTGAGTTTAAAAGATAAAAACAGTGAGAAATGCGTGACATGTGCATTTCAGGTTAATGTTGTAAATGTGTAAAACTTACTTTCTGTCCTCTGTGGCCTTTTGGACCAGGAGGCCCTTCTGTTTCTAGACAGGACACTTTGTAACACTGTATTATGCAAGAAATGGAAAAGTCAGTGAACATAACAGCAGAGCAAAAGAATGCATGATAGAGAAACATCCAATTTCAAGGTATTTCTTTTAGATATTCAGTCTTACCTCTGTATATGCTATGTGGCTCTGTGAAAACAGACGAAACAAAGCTTAATCAGGGGGTCAAAAGCATGGTTTAATCTGTGCGCATGTCTGTGTGTTACCATTGTCTTGATGATGCGATCTATGGTCTCTGTGTGTATTCTGGCTCGGCCCTGGCTCAGATCCACAGCCATGAATTGATCCCTGTAGACAGAAGCTGGCGAGTTTGCAATCTCTCTCAGTCCCGTCTCTTCAATGTTTGTAGATGCTGCCACAACGAAGAGCCGGATGCCCTTTTCACGAGCTTCTTCTGCTGCCACCTTAATACCTCCGCATGGGTTTCCAGTCACGTGGCCATCAGTGATGATCACAGCAAAACGGAGGGCTGAAGGGTATGTCGGTGAAAGCAGCATTTCTTCATATGTTTTTTTTAGGGCGCAGTCGGTGAAGGTGCCCATGCCAAGGTAACGGATTGCATTGAGACGCTGTAAAAACCAAAATGTTGTCATCAAGGGTTGATTATAACAACAAAGAATACTTCTCACCCTTTGGGATTTGGAGAGGATTTATATCAGTCTCATATTTTGGCATTTAATAAAGCCCTACAACCAAAAACCAATTCATTCATTCATTTCCCGAACCGCTTATTCCAATTCAGGGTCGCGGGGAAGCTGGAGCCTATCCCAGCTGGCTTTGGGCAACAGGCAGGGTACACCCTGGACAGCTCGCCAGTCCATCGCAGGGCCACACACAGAGAGATGAACAACCACACTCATGCTCACACTCACTCCTAGGGACAATTTAGAGTGACCAATTAACCTATCATGCATGTCTTTGGATGGTGGGAGGAAGCTGGAGTACCCAGAGAGAACCCACGCATACATGGGGATAACATGCAAACTCCACACAGAAAGGCCACTGACCAAACCAGCCAAGGATTGAACCAGCAACCTTCTTGCTGTGAGGCCACAGTGCTAACCACTGCGCCACCGTGCAGCCCCAAAAACCAATTCACTAATGTTCATTCTGCACAAAAACTGTGGTGTGGAAACCATGTGCTTTCCCATTGGCAAGTAGAAATAATATGACACTGCAGGTGCTAGCTAAAAACTAATAAGGTATAACACCTTCTGGAAAGCAATGATAAATACCTTTCACAATATAGGTCTTATGTGGGTCACACAAACCAGTTTTACAAGTGCTGCTAGGTGGTTTTGTTATAGCTGAACAGAGTTAGAAGTGCTATCTTGCTAGTTAATTATGGTCTTCATGCTAAGATAAGCAGACAGGTTAATTCCTGTTTCATATGTACTTAACTTACATAAGTTGTGTCAACTGTTCTGCCAGATTGTGGACTCATTTTTAAAACGCAAGGAAACTTCTGTGAGTTTTAAAAATGTTTCTATCTGTTATAATGTTTTACTACCATTTTATGTAACAAAACACAGCTTGAGCTAAGGATTGCTCTTAGTTTCATTTCTGCTGTTGGCGATGCTCAAGTTTTGATGTACTTTGAAAAAGACATAAATCAAAGTGAACAAATACTTAATTTTGGTGGAATGAAATTATGGTTTTTAATACTGAAGACTGTTCAGAACAGCTGTTCTGTGTTATATTTCACTTGTACTTTTGTGCGATTTATCATACATGTTACTCCATGCTCTTTCTCCTGAAATCAGCTGTTGTTTGTCCCTTTGTACCCTGAGGCAACTTTCAGCTAATCAGCCATCAATTGCTGTGTAACATCTTTTCCAAAATCTAGCTGTCGGCTTTTTGTAGGACTGCTCATACCAGTCCTTAGATGCTGAGGGTGACATTGATGGATATCTTTGTGCAAACATAAATAGGGCCTTATTTGCTCTTTTTTTTTATAGTTGGTCATTTTGGCATGACTTAGTAGACAAACACAGATGTTATTAATAAAGACTTAGTTAATGTCATTAACAGCAACAGTGTTTACAAATTTTTCCAAGACAACATAACATCGTGTTCAGTCACTCACATATTGTTTACATAATTTACAAATATTTACTGAAATGTTAGCATTAGGTTGTCCAAAGCTAAATTAATTAAATGCAATGGCTTACTTTTGAGGATAGCCTCATAAGTGTGTGTACTCACATTGAGGAACTCATTTCGGGGTCCGATGCTGCTGATAATCTCTTGTTTCTGGGAGAAATGCAGTCCACCGATGTTCCAGTTAATTCTTACAACATCTCTGATTTCTTTATCTTCCAAACGTTGTACAAACTGTGCAGTGAAATCCTGCAACAAGAAGATGCACAACATTACACATCATGGTTAATTTGGTCAACATGGTCAACTTACATTTAGAAATGGCTATCTGTATCTATTTTAAGTAACAGAGCTTTTCTTAGCACACATTTTGACTTCCCATGGCCATAAGAACATAGGTGAGACTAAATTAGTTCACATTGGCCTTTGTATAACAGCGTTTGGTTGCAGTTACATGTAAATAGACTACAATATACAACGGATACAGATGTAATTTATTCAAGTTACTTGCAAAAAAATATACACCAAAACTAAAATGAGTAATTTCAGAGAATTGTAAATTGCATTATATAACATTTAAAATGTCTATTTATTCACGCTTTTCTTATGGTTTAACTAATTTCTTCTGTTTCACAAGTATTGCTTTAAGATTAAGCAACAGTCTATTGGTCAGCGTTAAAAACCAAAATATCTTAGTTGAGAACAGTAAATTATAGAGACTTAAGCTAAATTTCTTTCCTTTATAATACTATGACTATGATAGCACGCCATTTTGTTGTTTGACTGGTGATGCACCAACATAATCATTCACTGCTTCATGTATTACAAGAACTTTGCTCTACCTATGGAAAAATCTTTATTCTAAATTCACAGAGTTTTTATATGTTTTATGGGGAATTATTTTCTTCCTATTTTAATTTAATTTATACTGCCTATCAATAAAATCAATACTTTTTAAAATATATAAAATCAATAATTTTTCTGTAACCACTAATAAGCTATAACCTTTGCGTGCAATGTAAAGGTTGTTTGCCTGCTATAAAAATGACATCAGCATTAAAAACCTAAATATCTTAGTTGAGAACAGTAAATTATAGAGACTTAAGCTAAATTTCTTTCCTTTATAATACTATGACTATGATAATGCTGACATTTGCTCTCTAGTTTACATACTTTGTGCTAAGCTAAGTGAACTGGCTCCTTATTTGTTTGCATGCTGTGAAAATGCTGTCAAGATACAAATGCCTAAACCTAGGAAAACATTTTTTAGATAAATGAACAGAATCACAGTCCTATCCAACAGATTACATTTATTTATGTATTATTTAAATTTAAAGTCCCCCCTCTGATAAAAATCAAGTTTCTAACCCTGTTAAAAAGTCTTAATATGTTGTATTTTTTCCATAATGAGCAAGATCAGCCATGGATGCAATTGCAACAAATTTCTTTGACTCTACACAGAAAGATGAGGTCAGAAAGTCAATTATTTCATCCTGAAGAGTTGGACGAGGCGAGCGTGTTATTACGTGTGCAGTGCGAGGAAATGATGAAATGAGACGCTAACACTAGGAAGTTAGTGGTGGGTTTTTGGACTAGCAGCTAGCAACTGGGCCACTATCAAAAATAATGAGGTCTTGCTAGCAGCCAAGACTTTGAACTGGGTCGAACTGGGACAGTATAGCAGTTGGGACTTAGCACATACCTGAGCTAGCAGAAGCTAAGCCTAGCTAGACTCCAAAGTCTTTTCACAACATGTGTTAGCTTCTTATTTTATGGTGGGTTGAATAGAGGTGATTGCTATTTCCAACTTGACTGCTGCATGTCAGCAAATGTTACAAACTACGGTATGTCACGACATTTAATATCAGAAGCAATGACAATAAGTTAAATTACTTAAAAATAGTCATTTGTATGGATTACCTATTATATTTTACAGGGTTAGAAAAAATGTTCTCAGCTTTTACAATTGAAAACTAACCTTCTAAACCCTGAAGAACAAGGCTTCTAAAATTCTGAATTATAGTCTGTGCTCTTTTAGCTTTGACCAGCTAAATTGATTGCTGCTGAAAAAGGCAAATAGAATTGTAAAAAATGTGGAACCTTGATGCTCTGCACCAGCGATCCAGGGGGCGACTCCTGCAGAGCGATGGTCTCAGATGTGTCAATGGTAAAGTACAGATCTATTGGACATGCATTCTTCTCTGCAGGGAAGACACACAAACAAACATTAAATCTCAGTCGAGTATGAAAATGTATAAAATGCTGATGTTGTGTCAGTGTTACTATTGCTGTGAGGAGTTCAGTTTAATGGCACTCACTGGTGCACTCTCCTTTCTGGGCACGAGTCAGGGCTCCAAAAAGAAGACAGAGCAAAGTGACCTTAAATCCAAGCATCTTCTTCTCCTGTCTGACACACAGAGGCAAAACCGTTGCATGAATTTTTTGGCACAAATTTCTCTTGTTCTAAAATCAAAGAGACTGAATACAGAAAATATGAAGGTGTAGGTGAAGGTGCACCAGTAAGTCTTTTTAGAGACAAAAAGTAATATTTGAAATAAAGCCGCATAGCATGTCAGCTGATATATTTTCAATCTTTTGCACTTGTTATAAACTAAAAAATACCATCAACTAAAGCAGCTTTGCTCCCCAGAGACAAATATGGCTGCCATACAGTTATGCAACAGGTTTCCAAAGACAGGAGTCAAACATGGCTTTTTGTTACGTTCTTAAAAGATTTTTTTTTAAAAATGAATACAGCAAATATAGACCAACATTGCCCAAGTAATAAGCCTTTTCCAATTCTTGTTTGGAACTAAGAATAACACAGACTTACAGTGGAGTTTGATCAAAAAAATGTTTGAGGCTGAAATATGGCACTAGTTATCTATCACAACAAAACACTTCATACTTCATAGAAAAAAAAGGAAAAGGTATTTTGTGGTCAGTGAGATGAAAATAAACAGACTCTGGCTGCATGTGTGGAGAAAAGAAAAGGCTGTTGATTAAAATTAATATGTCTCAAGTTTTGGCTTTAAACTAAAAGATTTCACAAAACCTCAGTTTATTATTTTCAAAGAAAAATTCAACAAACTCACAGCAAATATGTGTTTACTGCTTGTCAAGACCAGATTTACCCTATAGGAAGCACTGACATACTGTTACTCTCCACAGCACGCATGGCTGGGGCTGTTCTTTGTAAAAATATGTGCCTTCTCTTTTCTTAAATAATCTTATTTTGTCCATCTGTTCAAACACGGGGCTGATTGGATAATTATTGAGTCATCATGGGAACATCATGGGAACACAAACATGTTCTGGTGAGTTTAGCCTGACATGAACTGACATGAACTGACATGAGAGCCTTGTAGCTTACTGTCTGATGACCTTTGAACTTTGACTAGATTAAGTTCATGATATGTATTGCAGTTGGAGCTTTCAGCATCTCAAAATGGTCTACCACCATGGACAAAACCCTTGTCCTTTAAATGCTGGCTGTATAAAAGGAAATGGTTTACATCCATTATGGTACATCAAACACAACTTACAACTGAGAAGTACCACATACCAGCAAATCATGCCCTGTACGGCACACTGAATTTATGATGTCTAAATAAAAAAAGAAACAAAGAGAATAAAAATAAAAAAGAAGACAAACTTTTTTTTTTAAAAATAAAGATAAATAGCATAATTTCAACTACAAATATTATCTCCTAAAATTGAGCAATATTCTGGTGGCAGAACCCTTGCATCCGTGATACACTTAACCAGATATTTCCGCTTGGAAAGTTTTCAGCCTCAACACAACCACTTTTTCCATTTTAACTGATTGTCACCCCAAGTATCATCCGCCGCACTCTTTGCTGTGGCGCCCTCTAGCGGACGCATTGCAGTGTGCTGCGGAGGAGTCGCTCCTGCACAAGCGCCCGCTCTTCTTCCACTGTCCACGCCAGAAGAGTCAGTGGAAGTCCTCAAAGCATTTCATCACTGCACAGGCTAATATCATGCATTAGATACAACGACGGCAGACCAACAGCACTGTGGATATTCTCAACAAGTTTTCTTAAGAGATGTGGAGCCTGTCCAAACTTTGTTCACACAACAGTTTGGACTACATCGGGGGTGTATAGGGACAAAACAAAAAGAAAACTGAGAAGAGACAGAGATGAGTTAAGCAGAGGAAAGAAAACTTAAAATAGCTCCAAAAATTATTGTGCGTAAAAAGCGCAGCTTACCAGAACTTCAAGACTGTAAGCGGCAGCTTCTCAGTTGATTATCTCCTCATTTCCACTGGAGAAAAGGCCGCAGGAGAAAAAGGGGGTTACGGGAGGAGAGAGTGCAAAAGAAAAGCCGTGGATGCACGTTTCCTTCCCGTAGAAGAGCCGTCCGTTCGCCCTCCTGTCCCGGTCCAGCCCAAGCGACAAGCCCTGATCCCTCCTCCTCCTCTGTGCGCTCCACGCACCTCATTGCGCATTTCTGTCCGCTTGGAGGCGCCGTGGCTCCGCTGGAGCCCGCGTGTGTGCGCGCGTGCGTGCGCCAAAACGCAAGGATGCCAAAAAGAGTAGCTTTATTCTTTCTTTCAGAACGCATTATACCCCATGTCCGTTTAGCATCAGGAGATGTGACCGTCTGATGGATGTGGCTCTTAGTGGAACACATGGCAGGCCTGAGGACACACTCAGCATTTAGGATGTATTTGTAGTTCATCTCGAACATGTGGAGGTGCAGAGTAAAATAAAGCAGACTTAGCCCCCACCAAGACACACGTGAACTGGTCGTTGAATATCTGGTGGTCTGCTTGCAATTAGAAGGCCGAGTGAGAGGAGTTTACAGCCGGTGTAAACACTTGCAGCCCGGCCATGACTCCTCACCATGTTTATACATTTGTAAGTGCTCCAGTTTGCCTATTTGTATGTGTTTAAGCATTTGTGCACATGGTTGGTGGTCTCCCCTTATAAGGATTTACAGTGGCTTAATGTATCTGCATGCACATCCCTTCATGTTTGATTTAATTTCATCACTGCTGATTAAGTGCTTTGGGCTACCATTGGAATATTATTCAATCCAGAAAATTGTAGGCATGTTAGCCACAAGTTTTCCCATCATGATACACCATTTTACAGAGGATGAATGAACTTAGTTTAATGAACTGACTTAAAAAAAACAAAAAAAACATCCCATAGCATGTCGACAGACCCTAGACCCTGCTGCTATAACATTTATTCAGTGAAACTTTTGAATAGGTACCCCTTACTTTTTAACTCCATCTAAATGAGTCGTACTGCTCAGTGTGGAGGTGGGAGATTTTACTAAATGTAAGGCTGAAAAGAAGCGCTACGACAGAAGGGAGAAGGAAGAGAAGGCCAGCTGCTGACCAGAGTTATTACTGTGAAGCTTCTTTCTCTGTTTTGGCTAGGGAAGGGTTTTTCCTTACAAAGAGAAGGACAGAGGAGTAGAGCGTGTATGTGTGATGGAGAGATGTGGAGGGAGCTTGGGTGGGTTGGGGTGTGGGGTTGTTCTGGTCTCTCTTAAAGTTGTGACTCATGGAATAGGAATGACCTTCCTTTCTCTGCCTCTGTTTTCCATTTTCGCTCTCTTTTTCTCTTGAAAAGACACTTATCCTCTTTTATTCTGTTTCTTTTAAAACTGATTTTTTTTAAAAAAAAAAAAACAAAAAACTCCCATGTGGAGCAAAAGCACATTAGAGTCTCTGGGGGAAATTCTCCATAAGTTCCAGAAATATAAACGGCTCAACTCCAAAAATATAGCTGCAACTCTTTTTTACCGTTCCAAAGAAAATGCTTAAAATCTTGTGTATGTGCGTGTGTGTGTGTAAGTGTGTGTGTGTGAACCAACACCAAGACTGGCAAATTGACAACAAAAGTGGGTAAAAATAATATACTTGTCCAATTATTCAAGCTGCAAGTCTTTGTTCATATCTACATGTAGTACAGATACACAAAGTGACAGCTGCAAAGGTTATTTGCTGCACTTTTCTCTCTGTGACAGTTTGTGTATGAGAGTGATGTTTTCCAGCCCAAGTCCTGAATGTAAGAAGTCACATAACAGCAGAATAACCAAATACTGCAATAAAACATTCGATAAGTTAACACTGACTCCATTTTTCTGCTTCTTTTTCGCTAAATGTGCTTTCTGTTCAGACAAGACAGCTGGGAGACATTATCTCAAAGCATCACACACACACACACACACACACACACACACACACACACACACACACACACACACACACACACACTTCAGACTTAGCACACATCATGCAAATTTATGGTCAAGTCCACATGTTGTTACCAACGAATTTCATTGGAAAAAAGGTTATGCTGAGTTCTGGGAGTAAAATGGTAGAGGTCCAATCACTACAGCTTCAGAAAACCAGCGGAAAGAGGAAATTGCAGAAAAGCTGCATCACAGCCAAGACAAATTTCCAAAGAGCATTCCCTCATAAACACATAGCAACATGCATACAGATATAAATGCATGCATGCATGCTGCAAATCATGCACAGAGACATGAATCAACACACAAACGGACACACCCATTCACATGTACACACCAACACAAACACACTGAGGCTTAGGATAGGAAGATCTGATAAGTGTAGTTTTGGATGCAAACTTTCAAAACTGACTTCAGCACAGGAAGCAATGTATCAAAAAGTTCAACAGCTGGACACAGACATACACAAATGCAAAGAGACAAGGTTGAATAAGCTGCTAAAAAAGGATCAAAGGAGAAAACAGCAGGATGGTTTCTGAAACCAAAGCAATTCCTCTGAAATTCTGCTCCAGTCTTGCTGTGAAAGTTTAATATAAAACATGTGTCTTGTTGAACTGCAGATGAAAATAATATGAATGCTGGTGGAATATGAAGCTACACAATTATGCTGAATAGGAAAATGTAAACTGAAAAACAGTATTTGTGTTTTAGTCATTTCTGCAGGATGAATCTCTTACACCAAGGTGAGAGGTCAGTGGCTGGTAGAATGTCAGTATGTTGCTCAAGGGCACTTCAACAGGCAGATACTTGCTTGCATGTTTTCCACTGTTTGTAACACTGTAAGCCTGCAGCATAGAAAGATGGCACATTGTGTTGTTAAACACACAATCTGGGACTTAAAGTCATATTTTTGTCCAGCTACTATACTGGTTAATAAGCACTTTATTAACTTCCTTTGATGAGATCAGATGACATGATGACAAAAATTAGTGGTCATATAGAGGGGGCACCTGTAATGTTAGTTATCATAGCAGTGAATAGATCTGGTTTAATTTGGAGACATCTAGAGCCATGCTGTCTAAATCAATTCAACACTGCTGCAGGAAAAAAAAATAATTCACATTGTAATCCACTGTCAGAGCCAGCGCCACTGTTTTTTTTTTTTGTTTTTTTTTTGTCTTGTCCAGCATTTAAGCAAGCAGACTGATGTTCTGGATGCTGTGTTCTGCTGAGCAAATTTATTTTGCCAAGGGGAACTTTTATAGATGTAATGATCCCCTTGTATTTCTTGATTCTTATTTTATTTTCCTATTTGTTTTGGATAATAGTTTGTATTACAGAGTTTACGCTGCTGGACCTGACCGGAAAGGATAGAAAAGGGGCAGAAAGAGAACAGAAAAGAGCACACACACACACACACACACACACACACACACACACACACACACACACACACACACACACACATACACACACACACACAAAACCATTGACTGTCAGGAGGACCAGAAACTAGCAAGTTAAATTAAAAAGACAGAAAGAGAGCTACCTGCTGCTAATGAATAAACTTGCTGGATGACTCAGTGACTGTGACACATGCAGAACATTCAGAGTGGAACGTGTTCAGAGAAGAGTGATCATGCCAATGTGACCCCACCCACCCACGGCTAGAGGCAGGCCAGGAGAAGCCAGAGACCCGGGCAAACGACAGTCACCCCCAGGCACAGACCCCAACCACCGTACTCCGGAGCCAGCCATGCATCCGCCCAGGAGGTGGTGAAGGAGGTCCCCAACCAGAGTCCCCCGCAGTCAGGGAGAAAAGGCCCAAGCAGGCCCAGGACGGCAAGGGCCGACCCCGCCGGGCACCAGCCACCCACGGCAGACAGAGCGCAGGCCCCAGGGCCCCAAGAGCCCGAGAGCAGCCCCCCGCCCCCGCAGGCAGAGGACATAGCCCTCACCGACGGAGGACCAGGATCCCCAGACCGCCACCTAGCGGCAGCCAGGTCGCCCCCCCAGTGCATCAGCTGCGCTACCCGGGTACAGGACACCACCGCCCCACCACCAAACCACACACACATATACATGCACACCCTCCCTCCCCCAACACGCACTCCCCTCTCAACCCCCATCCACACACCCCTCCGCTATCCACACACATCCCCCATCACATACACAACCCCACCCCACCTCTACTCACTCACCCATACCAAGTCACACAAACCCCAACCCACCCGCCACCCCATCCCTCTACTTCCACCCAACCACACATGCCCCACCAAACACCCCTCCACCCCTCCACCCCTCCACCACCCACAGCCCCCCCTCCAAACTTCACCCTCACTCACACATCCCACTCAGCATATAACCCCCCCCCCCCCCCCCCCCCCCCCCCCCACACACACACACACACAAACACCCTCACCCCTCCAGCACAGGCACACCCCATTACATACAACCCACCCACCAACATACCCCTCCAAACACACACACAGACACACACACACAGACACACACACACACACACACACACACACACATCTACCCATCCGCACACATCCCTATCCCCTCACCCCCCCATCCACCTATATCCCCAACCTTAATCCTCCCCCCAGCCATCCCACCATCCATCTGTAATCCCATACACCTGCTCCCACACATCCTCACCTCACCCCTCTATCATGTCCCATGTGGGATGACCCAGAGGGGGCAGAGGACAGGATGGCCCCGATCAGGGCCCCCATAACTACCGCTCACCACTCCCAGCGTCGCCCCCACCATCCCACAGATACAGCTGACCCAGCACCCCCCCCAGGGCCAGTGACAACCCTCCAGCCTAGACTTAGGTCTAATGGATGGCACTCTTCACCCCCCCCCCCCCCCCCCCCCCCCCCCTCCTCCCCAGCAAAGCCTCGAGAATAGGGGCATGAGAGGACCCCGCTTATGAATGATTGTGAAGTGTGTATTAGTTTGTGTATAAAATTGAGGGAAGTGCCACGCGGTGTTGGGAGAGGGACCACCTAAGCAGCCCCGCCCACCATACACCGCATGCTCTTCCCCCTAATCATGTGAGTTGTCAGTGTTTTGGTGTTTTGATGTCTAAGTGTAATTAAAACTGGGAGGTGAGCCGAGGCTGGGTGCAGCGATCAAGACCACCTTGATGGCCTTTCTCACCACCCAGCGCCACGTGCACACCTCCCAATACCCTGTCTGTGTGTGATGGGGAGCGGGGAGGAAGGGGTCGAGGGATTTAAGTCTGGAGGAAAGCTCACCCTCCTCCAGAAGGAGAGCTGCCAGCAGCACTAGGCATGCCCCCCCATCCCAGGGCCTCCCAAGGACCAGGACAAGCCAGGGGCTGCCATCCCCGAAACCAGAGCCTTCGGCGACTCTAACCAGAGAGCCACCACCGACCTCAGAGGGGACCAACTCACCACACGCAGAAGGGGGGCATGAGGACAGACAAGAGGAGGGGCGGCAGAAGGGGAATCCCAGACCGATGGTCCACCGCCCCCTCACTCACAGAGGACACCCCCACCTGGGGACTTGAAGTCCCCCCTTGTCCACACATCGGCACTTTCACACACATCCGCCACTGTCTCAGCACACACACCTACAGCCACACACACACACTTCCCGACACATTCAGGTCCACCCAGCCACACATTCAGCCCACCCTCAAAACCATCTTCCTGACCACCACATCACATCCAAATCTCCCCTACCCCCGGCACATCCTCCATCCCAACCCCCACCCCTATCCACCACATATACACTTATCCACCAACCCACCACACACATGCACCACGCACTCCCCCATAGATACACCCCTGCCCCCCACACATACACAACCACCACACTCCTTCCCACACACACCCAACCCCCACACATCCAAGCATCACCCCCCCCACACACACACCCATATACATGCACCACCGCCACTCCCCACACACACGCATCATCACACTCCCCAACCCACACACCTATGTACCGCCACCAGTCCTCAACACACACCCCCTACACACACTCCTCCACACACACACACATCCCATCCACACTATCAAACACCCCACTCCCCAAGTCCCAGGGTCGCAACCAGGCACCAGAGCATGTACCTGCCCGCCGCCGCAGCGGCAGGTCCAGGTCTGCCTAGCCCCGCCCAGCACAAGCCGACCCCCCACCCCCGAGAGACGGGGGACAACCCGGAGCCCGCCCAGCACACCCCGCGGTGGCACAGGCGCCCGTTACGGAGTCAAGCCCGCCAACCCAGCACCCGCCAGCGACCTCGCCCCGCCGCCGCATGGCAACTCCAGCCGCTGGCCAATCCAGGTCCACAGTAGGGCTAGAAACCTAGCCACCCCAGCAGTGAAGCAGTCAAGATCCCCACCCAGGAGCCCACCACAGACCCACAGCCTCCAGAGACCCCCAACCGGCCACCAACCCCGAGTGCAATAAGGTCACACTCTCCCCCCATACTAAGTGATGGAGCTGATCACAGGGGACCAGAGGGAATGAAGTTCAGCCGACTGATCCCTTGAGGAGGCAGACATCATCTCAATACTGATGTGATCTAATAAGAGATTTGTGAACTGCTGGATACACAGACTTTGTTTGCTTTTCCAGTTTAGAAGGATAGTTTTCTTTGCGATACATAAACTGGTGAGAATTAAGTTTGCAGGATTAAATCCTATGTTAATTTCACCCGAGTGACCCAGTAGGCCCAGTCTGGGGTTTGTAGGGATGTTACATTTGAAGCAATTTGACAGATCTTTACATACCTGAAACCAGAATTCCTGGACAGGTGGGCAAGACCACAAAGCATGGTAGTAGCTGTCAATTGTGTTGCCAGTGCAGTGTGGACAGATGTTTGATTGTGACAGACCCATCCTGAACATCCGGTGTCCTGTATAATGAGTTCTATGCAGAATTTTAAATTGTATTAGTTGCATGTTTGAATTCTTAGTCATTGTAAATGTATTTGAACAGATTTGTGACCATTCATTTTGGTCAAAGTTACTGGATAAGTCTGCTTCCCATTTAGAAGTTGAGAGACATATGGAATCGTCTAGCTTCGATAGTAATCTATTTATTTTGGATGACAGTTTCAGGGCATTGAGATTTAAAAATTCTGCAATCCTAATAGGTAGCTGCAAGTTTAATTGATCAGGGGTGTATTTCTTATCTATAATAGATTTAAGTTGGTGGTATTCTAAGAATTTTGTGCTGCTGATTTCATATCGTGAAGTAATTATATCAAAAGGGAGAACGTTTCCATTTTCCATTAAATATTCTAATTGTTTTACTCCTTTATTCTTCCACTGAGGGAAGTTTATCATTTTCCGGTTTTGCTGGATGTCAGGATCGTTCCAAATAGGTGTAAGTTTGCATGGAATAAGCAAGGACTTGGTTAGTTTAAGAAATTCCCACCAGGCCATTAGTGAGGAGCTGATATTAATGCTTTTAAAGCATTTTTGGCGTTTGACAGCTGTACTGATAAATGGCAGGTCTGAAATTGCCATATCCTCACACATAGCTTCTTCTATATTAAGCCACGGTTCATCTAGATAGCTAGGTTTAAGCCATTTAGAGATGTATTGTAGTCTGTTGCTTATAAAGTAATTTTGGAAATTAGGCAAGTCTAAGCCACCGCTGTTTTTAGTCTTCTGGAGTGTTTTTAGACTAATCCGTAGTGGTTTGTCTTTCCAGAGAAATCTAGTGACATGAGAATCCAGCGATTTAAACCAGGTGGATGGAGGTTTAATGGGGATCATTGAAAACAGATAATTGATTTTAGGTAGAATCCTCATTTTTATAGTGGCAACTCTTCCCATTAGTGATATGGGAAAAGATTTCCACCGTGTGAGATCGTCCTCAACTGTTGCAGAGGGACATGATTTAGCTTTGTAAGGTCTGACAGTCTGGGTGAGATGTTTATTCCCAAGTATTTAATATTTCCTGATTGTAAAGCAGTGTCAGGAGTATTATGGAAGGAGCAGTTGATGGGTAGAACGGTGGTTTTAGACCAGTTAATGGAATATTCAGAAATTGATGAGAATTTATTGATGAGTGTGATTGTCTGACAGATGGATAATTTTGAGTTTTGAAGGAAAACTAATACATCATCAGCATAAAGACTGGTCTTATGCTCCATATTTCTACAGTAAATGCCTTTGTTTTGTCTAATCCTAGCTGCTAAGGGTTCAATAAAGATTGCAAAAAGTGAGGGGGAGAGTGGACAGCCTTGTCTGCCAGCGCCACTGTTGCTTGGCGCAGTCTCCAAAACATACCTGGCTCCGACAGACTTCTAAAAAAAAGAGTCTATTCGCCTGCTAAAACTTAAAGTAAAAAGAATTCCTACAAAGTGATGATGATGACATTAATTACATTTAATCAATTTGATTCCAGCTGACTTTTCTAAACGGCAGATCTTAAACAGAAATGAATAACCAGGTTTTATTTCACAAGATGATGTTTTTAAAAGTAGTAAAAAAAAAAATTAATCTGGATCAGATTTTAGGTAGACATGAAGCTGTTTTAAGCAACAATGGTTGTGGTTGCAATCAAATAGAAGTAGTCCCCCTAAATGGAAATGCAACAAATACTCAATAAAATGGAGAAAAATTTTCCTGCTGAGTTATTTTGATCTCTGGGATCATATGAGATATAATTTTTGTTAAGGTTCTACTTGTTAATATGAGCTTACGATTGGCTTATTCGCACTAAAAGCATCTGGTAAATCTCATAGTTTTTGCTGCGTTGGACACAATTAACAAAGCTGTTTCCATTCTTCCACCTGCAAATCATCTTTGATAAAAAGACTTACCATGAGCATGGGAAATTATTGTTCATGTTTTTGCATTTTTCTAATTTCCATTTTCCTTTTACCATTTCTCATGCACACCAAGCCCGGCTAAATGCTAACACAGCAGCCCTGTTTGTCTTCATGCAACAATAAAGTTAATACTAATGCAAGTTGAAAGAAAACACAATAGATTTCTTTGTTGAAAGAACGCACTTTGTGTATTTGACAGCCTGGTTAGAAAACAAATAAAAAAAACAAAACAAAAACCAAACCAGATGAAACCTAAATATTTTTATTTATATCCATTCTGGGGAGGAGTTATTACTGGGGAGTGGCTAATTGTGAGGTTTATCATATGAATCATCCTGCATGTATAAATGTGTTAAAAAATATTGTGTTAATTCCATGAATTAATCTGATTGAACACATTAACTCTTGTCAGCTCTACTTTTAAAGAACAAATAGAACTACAATGACAGTACTGGTGGATTGAATCTCTTGTGTCAAAGTTTTGAGTTTCTGTTGGGTTTGTAGTTCTTGTAGTCCTTACTTCTGGTTTTCTGTTATGCACTTTTTCCTCCCTTGTGTTTTCTGTTTAGCTCCCATTTTCCTGTTCTTTAGTTCACCTGGTTTCATTTAGCTCCGTCATTCCACCTGTGTCTGGTTAGTGTTCTTTGCACTTTACCTCTTAGTTTCAGTTGTTCTTGGCCAGTCTCTCATGTCATATCCTGTCTTATTCATATCAGTTAAAAGCGGAATGAACTTTTATTCAGAATTAAACAAGAATTAAAACTCCCATGTAAAGGTAGCAACAGAAGAATTAAATAGTTCGGAGTTAGAATGCGAACAAACCAGCCACTTAGATCGGAATTAAGTTTAATTCCAAATTGAAATTTGCATTAGGAATTAAGTGTTTACATGGTCATTTTTCCTCAGTTTAAAGCGGAATTAATTTTTATTCTGAATTAAACAGGAATTAAAACTCCCATGTAAACATACAGTGGTCTTGCTAATAAGTACATCACAAATTGTAGTCATTAGTATGAGTGTAAAGAAAAAACGTGAGCAGAGACACTGGGGTGTAGCAACCTTTATTGAAGGAGCTCGTACAACACTACAGAGGCATTGCATCTTCAGCTAAAAATATCTTCTTGAACGACATTGGTGGAAGCTGATACACTCAGACTAGTAGCACCACAGATGATAAAGACAGTCTGGTAATTCTCTGAGCCCCTGATGACAACAAATCATGTTGAAGTTACAGTTGTGGGGATGTAATAGGTATGTGTGTTTTACAGTGTGTGTGTGTGTGTGTGTGTGTGTGTGTGTGTGTGTGTGTGGGCTCACAAGTCCCATTAAGTTTTCTTTCCAACTTTGAACAACAGCAGATGTTTTCCTACATTTCTGATGAAGTGCAAAGGTGTGTGTGCACTCTGCATGTCTTTGTGCTTGAGTGGAGCTTCTCTGCCGCACAGATGATAAACAACACATTTCTGTCATTCTGTTATTGAACCAATAACCCCAGCGTAACTGGTTACGGACTGGTTACCCAGTACTAACATAAAAATCCACACATATGTATATGTAAATGACGTTCCAGCAGAGAAGCAGATACACACAGACTCACACAGACTCACACATGTTGGTTCCAGCTGTCCTCATTAGTACCAGGAGAAATCCTGAAGGGTTTTATTTGCAAGTCTGTCTGATGTCACATCCTGTTATTTCCTTTTGCTTTGGTGATCTCATACAGCTTTCAAATTCTGTTGAATGTGTGTTTCCTCCGAGTCAGGAATATGTTATAGCTTTCTCAGTAACTTTTCCATCGTCCTTCATAGCTGAAGAACTTAAAATAAAGTCGTTGACCGTCTAAAACCATCTTTTTTGGGTTAAGGGTCATACGGGAGCAGGAAGAAGTAAATGTGTCCGTTTTCAGTTCACAGTTGTGGTTCTTCTCTTCATCTGGCTTACTGTGACACAAAACATCTGACACCACTTAATAGAGCGGTAAAATCTATAAAATGAGTCCACATTAGAGCTCAAACCAATTCGTTAAACAGTGGGAGTTTGGGTCCCGGAGAGACGAGACAGTGCAGCTTCAGGAAACCTCTGTAAATCCTCACAGGTTGGATGAAGTAACACACTGCTGAGAGTTATAAAGAGATGCAGAGTACCTGAGTCGAAAGTAATACGGAAGAAACATAGAAATAAGCTTTGATGTGGCCATTACTAATGTCTCTCCAGGACCAAAGCTGTAAATCTGGACTTTTTCTAACCTGATATTTTACCTCAAAGGCAGTAATCTTTCTCAAACTAGCTGTTTCACCTCAGTAAATTTGTTGGGTAAGGGTATACAGAGGTTGAGATGGTATGCCTTGGAGGATAAATGAAGGTAAAAGAGCCATTTTATGATATTAGCATTTGTCTGCCACACAATCATGTGTCGTTTTATGACATTTTGTTTTTTCTTATTCAAACATAGTTGACAACAGTGTATGGTATATGAGTGAAACTGAATATGCAAAAAGAATGGGACTAAAAATCTAAAACATGTTAATCCTTTTGTTCAAGGCTCTGCATTTAGGGCATTGCCACCCTGCGAGTGACGGTTTGGTAGAAAACCCCACGGAGCAGAGAAGGGTAATCTGGGACACGGAAGAGCTGGCGGTGGGCGTTAGTGAAGCCGTCCTGTCGTCCCCTGCTGACAAGCATGCGCAGGTTAGCCTCATTGACCTGGCTACCCGCCGAGATGACAAAGAGATCAATGCCAGCATCCGCCACTTCACGAACACGTTTCTCCAGGATAGCCTGGGTGACGCCTTGAGACCTGCCATCAGAGAACAGCACCAGCTTCTTCCTGCCTCCAGCGGCATCCCCACGGCCACGTAAATTCTTAATTGCGAACGTCATGGCCTCTAAAACATCGGTGCCGTCGTTTTGGAACACTGCTTCTTCTATCCGAGTAGATAGCACGGTGATATTGTTACTCAAGGATTGCTCCATACGAGCACTCCGGCTATACTGGGCCACACCGACTCTGACACCGATACCTCCTTTCCTCTCTGCGTTCAGGAAACGTTCAGCCAGGCGGCGGACAAAGGCCTTGCTTATCTCAAAGTTCTTCTGGCCCACACTGGCAGAGCTGTCCATCATCACCAAGATATCAGTGCTATCAGAGAAAGAGACTGCAAGACAAAAAAACAAACAAAAACAAACTCAAAATAAATCCTAAAAAGAGGTTTCAAGAGAAAAAAAAGAGGGTTTTTTTTGTAAAAAAAAAAAAAAACTACAAAGAAAACAAGGTGCAACATAACTGGAAAGACAATTTATAAAGCTGCTTATATAATGTAAAAATTGTACAAAATTTTGAAATGCCAAACCAGACTTACTGGGACATTTGTAATCTGGGCATTTCTTCTCTGGAAGAGAAACAAAACAAGTCTGTTTAAAGTCTGGTTCTTCTTCAAAGTGCTGAGCAAATGAAGTTGTGTTTGCGTTTGTGAAGCTACATTTCACCTTGACAGATCTTGGCTGTGAGATTTTGAAGGAAATTGTCATCCAGCAGTTCAGCAAAGTTCTCCAGTACGAAGGAAAAGCCAGGTTTCGGGTCATTCTTACATACCACGGATTCAAGCTGCTCCTGGTTGGGGTGGCGGCCTGCGAAATCCTTCACACCTAAACCACCCACCTGGAGATGAAGATCTTTGGGTTAGCTAAAATAAGGCTGTGATGCAAACATTGAGAATGACTGTCCAGGCTTACTGCACTTACCAGGAGGTCTTTACCACAGAGCACATTGAGGGGAACATTGTCCCTGCTGGTATCAGAGCGCCCATCAGTGAGAACGAGAACAACTTTGTTTTCTTTCGTCATCAAACTGAGTATTTTGTTTACAGTAAATTCGAGGGCCTCGCCTGTGTATGTGGCCTCAGCCATCCAACGCATGTCTCTTACTGCCCTGCACACGCACACACACACACACACACACACACACACACACACACACACACACACACACACAAAAGGTAATTTGATAATAAAAATAATAAACTTTTTGTTGAAATAATGATAGTCACTGACACACAAGCATCATTTAGTCTTTTACGTTCATGCTTTTTTTTACCAGCCTATCCAGCAGTTTGGCTAATCATAGTGGTTTAGCTAACGCAAACTGAAAATGTTGACTAGGATTTACCATCTACGCGTTTAATCATCTTTGGGATTTCTTAAAATAAATTGTTAAACAATTTATGGTTTTGCCAGTGTTTGTTTTTCTTGTCAGAAATAAACCTATAGATTTATGTCTGTGTCATGGCTGTTTTGTAGCCTAGCATTACACAGATCAGTAGCAAGACTCAGCATATTGTTAGCCTATTAATATTAACCAAAAGTCATATTTTGGCCAAATAGTGATATCTGCATAATTTTATGCCGCTAAAACTGTGCATAAGCACCCATGAAACTTTAAATTATGACTTAGGGAATTTTTCTTGGAGGCTAATGAAATGCTATGTCAGTTTAATAGCAGTTTTGATAAAACAAACAAGAGCAGCTAACATTTTTTAAATTAGGCTATATAAAAATAAAATTTGTCTTTACTACACCTTATGTGCTAAAATAGAAACAATTTCCTTGCTATATAATTTTTCAAGTAGTCCACACCTATTGACCTATTTGGTGATATCTTTGTCCATATTAACAATGCTCATGCTGGGGAATGTAATGTTAAAAATCTGGGACTAGTCCTCAAAGTCTAACTTAATTCATGATTTTTTTAAAATTCTTTTTTACCCCTAAATGTTTGTCTATTGTGAGAAACAGTAACAAAAAAGCAAAAAATAAATAAGAATTTAATTTAAAAAAAAAAAAAAAAAAAAAAAAAAAGTATTTATTGCAGTATCAAGACCCAAGATCCAATTGCCAAAGAACTTCTTACCATTGGTTCTCTTCACAAATGTTGAAACAGCTGATTCATATTGTTTAGCTTACAAAAAAAAAAAAAAAAAGGGACATAATGACAAAGCTAGTTTAGGTTAAACTATTGGTACTTTTGGTCTCTTTCCACTTCAAGCTTATGATATAATGCACTTGTCCTCTACAGTTCTTTTCATCTTTTTTTTAAAAGAAAGTTATAAAAAACATCCCTGTTACACATTATGGTCGAGTTCGGGGGGTGGGGATGGGGGGCTTGGTATATTTGTAAATTAGCCACTTTAGTGCACTTTGGTGAGTCAGGCTTAGGGGTTAGGGTTGAGGGCTTATCCACCCACTGAGGAATGATTATAAATAGTACATTATTTGCTGTCATTAATTTATTTCCTTAAGTGCTTAGTCAAATTAAGAGTCGCTGGAAAGCTCACACTCACTCCTAGGTACAATTTAAAGTGATCAATCAACCTAACATTGACCAAAGTTTCTTTCAGTAGAAAAGAGAAATTGATGTGAAAAAAAAAATAAAAAACTAAAGTTGACATAATATTGCTATATAAATATTTTTATAGATCAAATAAACAAAAATTTAAAAATTAATTAAGATTAACAAGTAAAAAAGCATCACTGTACATGTCTGTAGAAGTAAAACACTGTGAGTGAAATAATGTACCTTTTAGAAAAAAAAATTAATGCTTGAAAATTCTTTTATAGTTCATGTTTTCGTTTTAAAGGCAAGTTCTCATTTACCGTTGTTAATATTGTACAATTATAAGATTTATTTCCTAAATCATTTTTGTATTTTTGCTTGGCATAGCACATCTTAGCAAGCTCTATTATCCGGTAATGAATCTAATTCTGGGTAAGAAAAAAGTAGATATCAAGTCCAATTTGACTTATTTTTCTCACATTGGAAATTATAAAGGAAATTTACAACATAACAAAAACACTACAAATCCTAGAAAAAAGTAAATGAGAAAGCCAGAAGTAAAGATTAAAGCAGGCAACCAGGACTCCTTTTGCAGGTATGATTGAACTTACTGTTTAAAATCAGTGAGGTTGGTAGTGAGTTTGAAGGCTTCTTGGGCTCTTGATCCACTGTACTGGACTACACTCACAGTGGACTGGTCCACTGCAAACTAGAAAGTAAAACATTGCACAGTGAGTGTGTGTTTTGGTCTGTGTGTCCTGTCTGCAAGTATGTGTTTTTGTCTGTCAAAATTTTCTGAGTCCCACCCATCCTGACTAATTACACCCAAACTGGAAGAGCAGAGTCACTGGAGAGACATAAAAGCACTTTCCAAATCCTAAGACAATATCGCATATTGACACTTTCTATTTTCAGGTCTGATCTCAGAGCATGCATTTTGTAAAAACCTTTGAATAAAAAGACACATTCTTGTTTTAGATACTAACCACAGTGGATAAACATCCTGCAGAATGTAGAAGAAAATAAAAACAGATGTGAAATATCAAAACACAATGCATCAAAGAAAGATGTTACCTTCACTTGGTGGTCTTTAATCAGTCTGTCAATAACTGTGATGATAAAATCTTTGGAAAGAGCATAGTTCTGGGCACCAATACTTTCTGAGCTGTCCACAATGAATGCCAGGTCCACAGGTGCACACTTGCAATCTGAAGATACAGAAAATACACAAAAGCAAAGTAAATAAAAACTCATTGTGGCCCCACAGTACAAGGAATAATTAAGATAATGACTCCAAACTTACCACAACAGGCTGGGAACCGAATATGATAGCATGAAAAGAAACACAAAAGTCAAAGTTAATTAACTGACAGGAAACAAAACATAAACACATGACCAGAGTGACCAGGTTCGGTTTTCAATGGCATGTTTACATTTAAAGGCACTGATTTGGAAGAGACCAAGTGTTGTTCTAGAGTACATATCGCTTGATTAAGTGTGTATTTAGCTGAAAATGATGCATTTAACTTACAGCAGAGCTTCATGATTATATCCAGAATTTCGCATTCCTGTGGAATATACATTACAACCATGGGCTGTTACATCACATAACATTAAAACACAAAACACAAGCAGGCCTTGGAGTGTTTCAAGCTGCTCAAAGAGAAAAAGAAAACATGACACTGGCGATATTTTACTTCGAAGTCTGTAAGTGGCTATGTGGTTTAGCATTGAGGAAATTGGATGTGAGGCTTTGGACTGAGCATACAGTATCATTTTCAGATTTAAAAGTAGAGCAGCCTCAAGGGGGAATTAAGTGTGTGGTAGTTGGTCATCTGGTCCTGGGACTAGAATGAGGGCAAAGGTTCAGATTAAATGGACTGATTTTCTTTCTTCTTTTTTTTTTTATATACTCACATCAGTTCCTGGTGGTCCACTTGGCCCAGGAGGACCCTGAGGAGAGACAGAGAATAATTACAAGAAAAGAAGACAATAATCTTTGTCTTTCTGCTTAACAAAACTCTTCCTGGTGTTATTTCAAGATGACAAGGCCAAGCCCTCATATTTTACATTTTAACTGGAATTAAAAAAAAAAGGGGGTTTGTTTGGAAAACCATTACTCCTGTGACTGAAAACCAGATTCCCACAATAACTGAACCCACATCCACACCCACACATATGTGTGTTCTGCTATCTTTTTGCAACAACATATGAATCTTCCAAAAGCACGCTGCCACAGCATTTTGTTTTTTTCGCACAGCTGAAAAAACCACACAGAAAAACCATCTGTTTTGTTTTAACAGACATTAAAATTTGGTTTAAGAGCATTCTTTTCTAAGACAAAGACGCCAGCATCGCGTGAATGTGTGCACACAAACACGCACACATTAAGGAGCGAGAGAGACAGAAAGACACAACAGTTAATTGTAGAGAAGAGAAACTGTCCCAAGAACACATGACGCAAACCTTTCATACAAAAATATGCAAAATGGACAAAAGCCAGGGGAGAAGTCGTGAGAGGAAGAGTGGGAAGGGAGGAGCAGAGATGTAAGTGTGGAAGGGCAGGAGTTGGTTAATGGTTTGTCTGTGAAAAGATTCCTTCATATACAGTGTTATATTTAGATAGAATTCCTGATTCTACACCACAAGCTTCATCTGCCAGCTGGTGAAAAGAAAAGGAATCCCATAATCTGTCCATCAAACGGAGAGCAAAATCCAGCTTTTTAGTTTTGTGTTTTTTTGTGCTGAGATTAGCTAATGTTACACCAGTTGCTCAAATATATGCAGATTCTTCATCATTAATAATTTGACTGATGTCATGCACTAATTTGCTACTTTTTAAAGGGTTCATGTTTCTTATTTGGCAGTCTATATGAGATGATGCATTTTCATACAGAACAGCAAAGTCATTTGACACATTAATTCATTTTCTGAACCAACTTTGTCTTATTTCACTAACAGGCATGTTTTGGGTAGCAGAAGGAGGCGGAGGACCTGAACAGAACTCAACAGATTCAAACCAGGAAGTTTTTTTCTGTGAGACCACAGCGCTGACTGCTACACCAGCTTACAGCCCACAGTGTAATACGGTCCTTCACATTTGCTTTATGCAGATTGTTACTCTCCATTCCAAATGACAAAAAGCCCTTTCTATAAATGTGCCACTGGTTAACTCTCAACCAGAATTATTTAACCAGTGACCAGGAAATCACAGTCATTTTGGCACTTAGTTAGACAGGAAATAATTACTTCCACCAGGGAGGCAGTAGCGCTTATGTTTTTACCGTCTGCTTGTCTGTTTGTTAGAAAATCTACAAAAAAACTACTGGAAAGATTTTCATTATTTCTTTTCTGAGACAGGGTACATTCACATCAGGATAGTCCACTAGACTCGGTCTGACTGGGCTCAGCTCAGTTGTACGGGGGTGTATCCATTCAAACCGAGATTGCATTCACATTGCACTTTGGTCAAACGCTCCAAACCTTTACAGTAATATATCCCCATTCCCACCAAAGGTGGCGTTGCACTAGTATTTAGCTAAAGAGAGGACAAGACTCGAGTCGCGAGTTAAACATGGAGACTAATCTGTCGCTGTTTTGGTTTTTTTATGTTGTCTTATGTAAGTATACCCCAGAAATACACTGCAACAATGGATGCTGTATGAACAACAGACTATCGCTATGTATTTACCCACAATGCACTTTCTGATGGACTTTCCGAGCAAATGGTCTCAGATTCAAATCAAAAACGCTGATGTGAATGTGCTCTTATTCTCTTTTAGGTCTCATTAAATTTGAGAGTGATCTGGATCCCCATTTGGACCCAGGACTCTTTTTCAAGGATCAAAGTGAGCTGGGGGTGGGGGGTATTTTCAGTGTAACGCATATAACGCCACAACAAATGGTCACAGTGCTTGGCCCAAAAAATACAGAAGTTCCCAAAAGTTTTAAAAAGATAGCATTGGATCATGGGAAAGTTCTGGATACTATATGCCAGAAAAAAAAAAGAAAAAAAAAAGGATCTTTCACATTTTCAAAACTGCAAGAGAACAAATAAAGATATAAACATGCATCCAACACCACAATGTAACCAGGACACTGTGAATTCAGTATCTATGTATCTAGGAATCTAATAGTGTATCCATAGAAAACGAATGTAGGACTATAACACAGGGTGGAAATTATAATATGGGGACAAAATTAACTGCTTGGCGGCAGTCTGCACTCTCATGAGTGTTTATTTATTGGTTGGCAGTCTGGCACATATTTGCCAGTGAAATACTGACTGGTTGAAATCTTCAATCTTAGCATTGATATGTGGATCATTAGACCAAACTTCTCTCTCTAAGCCCCACTGAGTTTCTACACGGCTGTAAATTGGGCTGTATATACTGTAATAATTACCTTTGACCTCACCCAGTTTTGACTAAGTTCTAGTAGGAAAAAGTTCTTCTCCCAACCTTTATCTTAACTGATAATATGATCAAGTGTTTCATGGTACATATAAATCATTCCTGGGTGTTAATGTGTTGGTCTCCAATTTGCACTGGTTTATCTCTACACCCCTGTTACCTAATCCAAGTCAGTATTGCCAAAGAATCACATGATGTACTTACACTTTAATTAGATCTTATGATAGATTTTATACATCTGCAAACTCCTCAAATTGCAGTTTAAATGTCACGTTTCCATGTAGCCCTTTAATTGAACCCATCGCTCATCACTGTCAGTGGTCTAAAAGTCAGCAGAGGTGACTTTTGGCCTACAACAAAATGTTTCAGCGTTTACATGTGCTGAAACGCTTGTAAACGGAAATATTTTTGTTATTTAATTAGATTCTCCTGGAAGCAGTCAAGCTTTGTTGTTGTTGTGCTCTAGTTTTTTACTTTAGTGATTGAAATGCCTGAAGGAAACTAAAGAGTCAAATTCCATATACATTTTCCTAAGTTTGGCCAAGAAATCTGGCGTTTGCCAGACAACGCTTTGAAGCCGTAATAGTATAAACAATGTTATGGATGTGTTGGTGCACAAAAAGACTTTTTAAACACAACCACTTTACACACATATTTAACTTAACAGAGTATCAATAAAAAGGTGAAGTTAATCGTATCTCTTCAAAAATGGATTTTTTTTTTTATAAATATGAAATGCTACCAATAACTTTTTCCACCCATGTGTGGTTTGTGCAAATGTTTGACATGAGCTTTAACACAGTTTTCAGAAGCAGGGAAAAGACTGATGGACAATCCAAAAGCAGAACATACGTTACACCAGTGTTTCTCAGTCCAGCTCCTCAGGCCCTGCATGATGTGTTACTGCTCCAACAGACCCGATTCAGATGAATGAATCTCCTCATCAAGTTTTTAGATAGCCTGTTAACTAGCCATTCATTTATTCATGTGTGTTTAAGTAGGTATACCTCTACAACATACAGGGCAGTGGGTTCTAAGGAGCAGGACTGAGAAATACTGCATTATACTATAGCAGTTGACAGCATGGAAGCACAGAAACACATCATGTCGTTGCCATTTGTGTCTTTGCAATACCAGGAGCCCTCAGAGAGTGCAGACCTCTGTCATGCTATGGGGTCACTCACATGAAAAAAAAAACCTCAAAATGCCCAACAGCCCACCCAGTTGCCAACCCCACACCAACAGTCTTACGTATACTTCAAGCTAACGTCACTATGGCTGTGTCCGAATGTGCACGCCAGCTCCTAACCCATTCACTACGCAAGGCTAAACTTTATTGTGCACTTATTCTGTTGGTTAGGGCATGAAGCTTGCTCGTCACAGATCATATGACTACTGACTGTCACCACGACAACCATCACGTGTCATTCCAAATCCAACCCAAACTTTACTTTCTTACATTGTATTTGTTTTCTTTCTTTATAGATTATTTATTCAACAAAAAAGGATGTACACTGAATGATAATTCTTTTCTTTTTTTTTAACCTGCTTTGATGTTTGTGTCACTTGCACCACTTTGAGCTCCTGCCTGCAATGCATTGTGGTCTATTGGTCTATGCTGACCCATCTAGTGACCACTGATGATCACTACTTTTCAAGATGCATTGTTGGTAATTTCTAGTGTACTATTTTTTTCTCTTTGGACATTCAGACACCCCTAGAAAATGGTGTGATTACAATAAAGGGCACTACGTAGGGCAGGGGTGGGCAACTCTGGTCCCTGAGAGCTACAGTCCTGCAGATGTTGGGAGTATCTCTGGTGCGACACAGCTGCCTCAGATCAGTGGGTAATTAGGAAACTTGTGCAGAATTTGACTTCAAGCTCTGCAAAAGTCTGCTGACTGAATCTGATTGGTGTCAGGTGCCCTGGAGGGCCCGAGTTGCCCTCTCTCCTGATGTAGGTAATAGTGTGGACAGTCGGACACCGTCAAGCTCTGCACAAGTCTGCTAAATAACTCCTCACACTTGCAGGACTATGGCCGTGTAGGATCAAAGTTGCCCACGACTGAGTTAAACAGGCAAAAAAACCAATGCCACTAAGAAAATAATCTGTGTTAGTGGAGGCAAAAAAACCAAAAAACAAAAAACCAAATGATCCAAGATACATTTCATTGATTGCCAGTGTAATGTGAATAATCACTGGAGCAGTGAAGGTGCATTTATCCCCAGGTCAAAATGTGTCTATGTTTGTTGCGCTTTGATAAAACATCAGAGACTTTGTTGTATCAGTATCATATAAATAATTTAGTCATTTTCGCTAAAACCTTAAATCAGAGCCACTTGCTTTTGTAGCAGGTATTTATATTTTAAAAGAGAAAAACAAAATATCCCTATAATTATGTGCAAATGTGAAATATGTTGTGGTTTTGAGGGAGAAGTTTAGCTTGTATACATGGAGCCCCTTAAATATTTCAACTTACATGCAAACCTATAGCACACATACATGCATGCACACAAAGTATGGTTCAGAGCATTCTTACTGGTTTGCCCTCAGCTCCCCTGTGACCTTTGGCCCCTTTCGGTCCGGGAGGCCCTGGTTGGCCGTTCTGTAAAAAAAAGGAAAAAGAATTTAAAAGAAAGGCACACATCTGTTTCTTTTCTTATCAGTGTATATTTCATGTTAAACTACAAGGCAAGTCACTCAATTTTCAGGATGTCCTGTTGTGCTGCAACCCATGTGACTTTCTCATCTTTAGCTTCCTGCCATTAATAATTAGAAGATTTTTCTCTAACAATATAAGCCATGATGAGAATACAATTTTCTCAACCATTTTTTTCAGGATAGGTGTTCAGTTCTCAGTAGCAAACAAGGCTGTTCTTAAGTAATGCAATGCAAAGTTCATTTAAGGGGAAAAAATAAAAGAAATAAAAAGTCATCAAAAAGTTTTGGATACATCTGAGCATGGCAGTTTATGTCACAGACGTAGAACATGGCAGGAAAAGGGTAACTTAATTATCTTTTTACATTAAACAAAAACTGGAAATATTTGCAAAGAGTTTTTAAATAAGACAGACTGAACACTAAACTTTTTTTTATGTCTCATAAAATCGCATGAGATTTAATGAGAACATTAAACAAATGAGGTAATAAAAAAAGAAATGGACTAGCTTTTGGGCCTAAATTATCCATAAACAAAAAGAATATTCATTGTTTGCTCAGCAGTAAAAGTTTAAGTTATCAATACTGACTGTAAACACTTAAAAAATACTGAACGGTCATATTGGCTGGTCCAACAGATGAAAGTTATCTCTGCCAGATGGGTATCATATCAGAATAATTTCAATATGTCCAGTCCTCCCAAAAAACCCATAAATCCGTTTCAAATAGAGTCAGAGCAGCTGCAAGGGCCGAGAGATGCCAAATCAACTGCAGCTGTTGCACTTTGACCTGCAGCTGATTACTGAGGCTTTATCGCTCAGCCTGCAGACGTGCAGAGAATAAAGAGATCAACACTGTAAATAAATTAAGGGCCATTTTCATTAAATGCCATGTTCCCACAAATACTGGTACTCAAATGTCAGTATTGTGGTCAGAAGAAGAAAGCAGGCTGCTGTAGACACATGAAGAAGCAGAAACTTCAGGGACTAATACACAGATTAAGGGTGTCCACTCAACTGAACTAGTGCCCAGAATTCAATAGCCTTTAAAAGGTCTTCTTTTCATAGGGAAGTTGTTTTAATAAAGGAAATGTCACTCAATCACTATGTTTATATGCAAAGTTATGGCAGCAACAGTTAAAGCACAATTAGACCATTTAATTGCACCGCTGTCACTCAGCACAGATGCATGCACAGCTGGGTTGAGCTATAGTTAACATTTAAATTTAAATAACCAAATGAACTTGCTTGTTTGATCTTTTACTGGCCTTTGCCAAGGAGTCAGTACACATGTAAGGTTAGTGACCAAAGTAGCGGATTCTCTGTCAGACCTGTTTGTCTAGTTTTTGTACAATTAACATGTTTACATGAAAGTCCAGTTTTGTTCAGACAAACACAACAACATTTTCAATTAAAGGTTTGTAGGTCATTTACTACACAGAATAATTAATAAGGACTGTGACAATACGCTCCGATTTTTTGGCTGCCGATTCGATTTGAATCATGATTCTCACAATTCTTCAAAATTGCTGATGTTTGTCGATTAAAAACAAAACAAAAAAAAATGTACAAAACTTCTTTTGCTCGTCATTTTTCTTGATTTCAGTTTGGAAAAAACAACACAGCAGCTAGACCATCATTCAGCTGCTATAATGCCCAATAAGACAAATAAAAAGATTAATAAAAACAATAAAAATGACAAAAAAAAAAACTTATAATTGATTATTTATTTGAAAATACTTTTTTATTTTTTTCCACAAAAAAATTTATTTTACAAAGGTAAAAATCCTGATATTTGATTTTTGGATTTGATTTTCCCACCCCTAATAATTAATATCTTTTAATTTTTTTCTATGATATTATATAAACGTAATAGATCATTAACTAACTCATTTAAACCGAAAACACATGATTTACTCTGTAAAATGACACCAAACATTTCTGCTCTTTGATCTGAGCTGAAAACTGACTCAGATCTTCTTTTCTACAATAAAACCACTGACTTGAGTTGACAGATATGAAAAAGAACACAGACTAGATGATGCAAGCCACCTGGCTTTTATCAGACACACAAACTCATGTTAGCCTTTAATAAGCATACACACATTTACACTTATATATGTTTTTCACATGTGTTTTCACTTATTACAGACTCTCAACTTCAAACACCATGATGTAAAGAACTTGAGCTACATCATGCACAGATACACACCTCCTGACCCTGACTTTATGACATCATATTTGATGACGTACAGCCAGATGTGAGTGTTTGTTTTACCTTGTTCTCTATGCGCATACTATTATCCCCAAACATTTAAGTTAAAGTAAAAAGGCAGAAAAGTCAAAGGGTCTGTCCTCACCTGTAATATACTCTAACACCCCCCCCCCCCCCCCCCCACCCCTCCGACCCCATACCTCTCCCCTCTGGCCAGAGAAACTGCAAGCAACAGCCTGTTGATCATGAAAATATTTTAACTATTGAGATTAGCTTTCTAGTTACTTACAAATAATTAAAGTAAGTGGCATAAGAATTCAGTCATCTTGATGTTTAATGATTTATGGCCAGTTTGGTATAATAGTCAAACAGCAAACATCTACTGAGATAGACAGAAAAAGACAGAAAAAAGGAAAAAATCAGTGGGAATGAGTGGAATGTAATGAATTCATTTTTTCCATTTGAAGTAAACAAAAAAGAGGAAAAAATGGGGGAGAGGGTGGGCATTTCCTTTAAAATAAAGGCTTTAGTCATGAACTATCCAGTGGAACAGAGGCCATCCAGTTTTAACACATTTTGTTGCAAATCAGTTCAGCTTTATTTGTGTTGCGCCAATTTAAAGTTATCCTAAGTCAACTCAAGCCATGTTACAAACATCATCAGTTCAAGCCAATTCATTGTGATTTAAAGGTGATATAAGTTCAATTTATAATAACATTTTTCCTAAAAATGTATTGCCTATCTGAGGGAAACCACTGCATTGCATCAAATCTGGTCTTCTATTCAATCCTTAACTTGTTCTTTGGGTGAGAAGACTGACATTACTCTAATGCAGTTGTTCCCAACATGTGGAACCACATGTATCAAGTCTGTTGGAGTCACATATTTACATTGCTTTCCTAATTTTTATTTAACTTATTGGATGTTGCAAGACTGTGAGGCTAAAAGGCTACCTGGGCTTAAAGGAAGTAGAAATTGAAGGGGTTGTGTAGGAAAACTGTGCAAATAGAAAGATTTGTACTTTGGAGTTTGTTTGTTTTCTTTAATAACAATGTGAAGGATGACATCTGAGGCTCTGTGGCAAGCTGTCTTTCTAATTAATTTTAATATCATAAATGTTTGACGGTATCTAGTATCAACAAGAAAGTTAAAGCAGCAACTGGGTCACGAATAAAAAGAATCAAACTGCAGCTCATACTTGCAGTAAATAGTCTAGAATACTAGCTTTGATGCTTGCAAATTATCTCACTTGCTTATCTTTTGGAGGCTTTAGCAGGGTTTGTCCTGGAAAATTTCTGCTCCGTAAATCTCTGCAAATACTGCAGACATTTATTTTCTCACGTGCAGTCTCTCCTGAACATCTCTATAAACTGTCATGACAGCAGTGCATATCTGAAAAAATGTGGTGATAAAATGGAACCTTTTTGCTGTATAACCATCAAATTGAGCTTTTTTTTTTCCTTTCTTTATTTAACGAATGAATTTAGTCTAATTAGATTTACAACTTTTTAGCTGATGATATGAGTCCTCATTGGTTAATCAACCATGTTAACATTTAAACTTTAGGCTGCTTTCTGCTGTTTTGATATATATATTTTTTTTCTTTCTCACTTCTCATTACTTTCTGAGTTTTTCTTAATACATGTAGCGCCCAACTGTGATGTTAAAGTTTAATATACAAATTAAATCAAACTTTTACTTTCATGGCCCCCCTGCTAACTAAAGCTTTACATGGATTTACAAATAGGTTGCTCGATTTGTAGTTGGAGTCAACATTTCTGAGCTCCCAGAGAGTCTGAACAGCTCAGGAAGCCTCAACTTCAAAATTCAACTTAGCTGCTCTGCACATAAAGAGTTGTAAAAGATCATTTATTTATTAGCACTTCTGGCAGTTTGTGTCTTATTGAGTTAGTTGCACAATTGGTAATGTTCAAACTATGCCACATTACATATTACTACCTTGTTTTAGGCAGCACGTAAAGCATAATGTGTTGTTATTAGCTTGTGAAACTAACCATGAACAACGACCAGATTGTTTTGATAACTAAAATGTGGTAAGTAATGCATGTTGGACTGTGTATTAGCTCTTCAGTCAGTTTGAGTCTTATTGCAGCCCAGCCTATATCAAATATAATTGGGGTGTTTGAAAGCACAAGGTATAGCATTATAAGTTGTTTTTAAGCTTGTAATGCTAAAAACAGCGAGTCTGTTAGCATGAACGACCAGAGAATCCCAGATGTTTCATGACTAGCTGCTGGAATATGGTGAAATCATTTCCAGCTCAAACTTTGAGACTTACATAATTCATCAAAATATTCCTGTTTGATATCTCTGCTAATAGATTATTTAATATGTTTTGGCTAATTTCTACAAGTACGAATAAAATTATACACTAACTGGCATTTATAAAGTTTACAAGAAGCTTTTGGAGCATGATATGCTCAATCACTGGTTAATGGACTATTACATGAAATTTTAAATCACTAAAAATAAATATGGCCTAAAATAATTTATTTTCTAAAATTGTTTATACTTAAACATTGCTTTTACCCGTTAATTTTTTTTTTTTTACAGATGTTGAACCATTTCCTGTATCCTGCAGATGGTTCCCAAGATAAATATTAAAAAACCCAAAACAAAACAAAAACATGTGGATGACAGTCTGTACTGGTGACACAATGAATTATACATCATTTATTCCTGACTGGCTCTACACTTCTGCAGTCTTGATAAGTTATAAACTGATCTCGCACTGTGTCCAATGCTTACAGTGTGACTGGTGTGGAAGGAAAGACGTCACAAGTGCAACGATGTACAGATGAAAGAAAAGTGCAAACATACAGAACTGTTTATGTCATGATTCATGGCACAGGAACTTTAAAAAAAAAACAAAAAAAAAAAACAGGAATAATTTTTATGTCAACACGGCTAAATTGAACCGGGGATTAAAGTGTTAAATCTGGCAAGCTCCATGGATACGCATGATCCACACACACATGCACATGCACTCACGCATACACCCAAAGAGTAATTCAGTCTCTTCATCGTTTCTGCTCATTTCCTGGTATCCCAGACAACGAGATATACACAGCTGCATCGGCTCAGAACCCTCTTCACAAATGCTGCACACACACACACACACACACACACACACACACACACACACACACACACACACACAAACCCACACACACAATGAGTTCAAATGTATTTAAGAAAGCATTTCCAGCTGCAGAACAGGAGGAAAATCTGAGAGCAAGATGGATGGACTCAGGAAAATAAGAAAAGTCAAGAAAAACTAGGCAATGTCCAAGAGACTAATGAAAGTAGAATTTAATGAAAGCTAAAAAGATCAAGTTATTGAGAGATTTTAAATTTAAAAAAGTATCCGTTATTTAAAGTATTGAAATACATCAGCAAGAAAAGGTATAATTTGACCATGATTCATGATGTATGACTCATATCCTGTCAGCAGTTGCTACCAAAGGACTGAGGGAAGATAAAACAGCAACTAGCAACTTCGTAAAGAGAAGAAGGAGGAGGCAGACTCACATCTGGGCCTGGATCTCCGGGCTCTCCATCATCTCCTTTGGGTCCGGGACTTCCATTGCCACCCTGAAAGTCACAAAGCAAATTATGAAAAGGTCACAAAGGAACATTAACATGACAATTCATTTTCCACTGGCATCACTTCAGTTAGTGGTGAACTATAAAATCTATAAAAAATAAAGTTAGTAGTTGTGAGAAGTAGTGGTAATACGTTCATAAGATGCTGTAGGCAATCAATGACGTAAATGTCATGTCAAATATGAATTCCAACAAGTGTTAAGGGTATCGAATTAAAATAAAATGACAAGTGAAAAGAGAAAATTGTGATAACCTACCGGCTCCCCAGGGTTCCCACGGGGTCCGGGGTAACCCTAGAAAAAATAAAAATATTTTACGTACACACGATGAGAATAATGTCGACTGTGTCGTCGAGTTAAATAAATTATTCGCAGCACAAACCTGGAAACCAGGACAGCCTATTGTGCCGTTTCCTGGGGCACCATCTTCTCCCTGAAAATAAAAAAAAGAAAAATTCACAGCTGCATCTGTGTGCAAACACATGTGAACCTCATGGCAGGGCTTATGATAGATGGCACACATCTGTCTTCCCCCCCTACTCTGTCTCCCACACTCACTCTGTCCCCCATAGGGCCTCTGTCTCCTGGAGCTCCTTTGATTCCTCTTGGTCCTTTGGGTCCCTTGAAGATACAGGGAAAGAAAAAATCAGAAACATGCACAACGTAATAACTCCTCACTAAAAACATTTGTCCTGCATTTGACTTTGTGTGTGAACAAAATCTCAGACTTCTAACCCTTCAAACCTCCCGATAAGTCCTTAATTTGTTTGTTTTCTTGTGAAAAATGTTAAGACATGACATCATCAGCAGGCCAGAAGGAGATCTGAAAAACTCAGCAGTGTTAAACAAGGAGAACCGACATTATTAACCGACTTTGAACACTCTGTGACACCAATAGACATGAAACACAACATTTCCACACCCGTATTAGTCACAGCGGAGTAAGGCTGAACTTACATGGACGTGTCAACTGAGTTAACATCTAAAAACGGAATCAGGTTTTATTTTAATGTCTGATGACTTCAGTCTGGTTCAGGGACTTCCAGCGTCATGTAACTATCAGAAAGCTAAATCTACGTTGGCGTTTGGCAAGCTGACCCTTAGACTGTGATAATAAGAGTCCAGTAACTTTAGAGGTTTAATACAGGTTGATTTTAATAGTTTCAACAGACACCACTGATGACTACAACTGCTCCTTTAACCCTTAATAGAGCACGCAATGAAATATCTTGAATTTAGACATTTTAACCTAAAATTGTCCTTCTGGTGTACCAAGACCACTATTCTGTTATTACATCAACAAAAAAAGAGGTTTAATGCTGAATATGAAAGAAAATTAAGTGATCCAAACGAGGCACTTGCATGATAAAGGGTTAAAGCAACTAAAAAGATTCATTTTACATTTTTATTTTATTTTATTTTTTTTAATATATATTTAGCAAATTCAGCAGGGTTAAGTTGAAGCTACTGTGCTTATTTGTACATCCAACTTTTTAAAAATGTGTTGTTTTTCCTGAAACTTGTCCACTTTAAACAAGTGAGATAAGGTCAGCCAAACAACATAATCCCAATCTTTCATACAGAATACTCATTTCATCTATGACAGATGTGTGTTTATGTTGGATCACTTGCAGTTATAACACATCTTCACTGCTTTTTGCCCTTATTAAGAAACTGTGAGTTGGACTTTCAGGGCTCACCTCTAGTCCAGCTGAGCCTTCATCTCCTCGGTAGCCGGGAGAGCCGGTCCTTCCACGGTCACCCTGGAAAGAAGAAAAAAAAAACCCCACCATTTAAGAGGTACTGGTAAAAAACTCACATAAAATTGTGCAATAATGATGGAAAATCTGTTAACAAGCTGTGAAACTACACATTTAACAGCTTTATTTTAGTCTTTTCTACAAATACCCTTCAGTAAGTATTTATTCCTAATAATAATACTTTTGTAAAACTTTTTCCATGTTTAAAACAGCATTTAATAACGGTCTCTAGTAAACTCTGATGTTCCACATGAATGTGAACGATGAACAATGCATATTTGTGCACGCTTAGCGTGTCAGCTATTCCATGTTTTCAGAACCACTTTGTTGGTCAGCATTTACTGAGATCTGATGAGGAAAGAAGGAAAAAAAAAAAAAAAAGCACAAAAGAACCATTGAAACTTGTGACATCAAGAGAGTTTTTATATTATGATTTCTTATAATTTCCCTCAGGAGATTCAAAACGTATTTTACATTCACTCATTACCACAGCTAACACTTGTAATGTATTATTATTATTACTCTGCCTGGTGCGTTAAGAAAACCATATTGAGGCTTTGGCTGGAGCAGATGGAGAGAAGAACTGAGTCAGAGGGGAAAGAGTGAGTGCTGGTGTTCCCAGGAGGAGTAAACACACAGAATGAGAAAGGGGCGATGGAGCAGGGAGGAGTGGGCAGCGGCAGTTTGGCCAGGCTCGCCCCTGTTTAAGCATCATGGACACATTCAGAAATTCCCATCATTAAGTAGAAAAAGAAGGGTAACAGAAGCGAAACTGTCGTGGAGTCTGACCGACTGGTCAACAGGCAGTGCGTGCAGCGCATGTTTGTTTATGTGTGTTTGGTTGTGTGTGAGTGTGTATGTCGGCCTTACAGGGTCTCCGCTGGGGCCGGTTGAGCCCTCCCTCCCTGCCTCTCCGCGCAGCCCTGGCTCCCCCTGGGAAGAAAAAGAACACATGTAAAGTTGCCAAAAGGCATTCAGCACAGTGACAACACAGTAGAGCCAAGTTTTCAATGAAATTAGATCAGCAGGAGAACATGGGGGCTGACACACAAACAGTACCAAATCCCTCATGTTGGGGAGGTTGAAAATGATTCAAAATGTGTAAAAATGGATTTCATATGAATTTCCAAGGAAGAAATGTGAGATCTAGAGAGACTGGGGATTGGCTTCCATCGGCCTTTATCATCCCTATCATGACTTACTGGGTCACCCCTCAGACCTCTGTTTCCACGGGAGCCTTGTTCCCCCGTCTCCCCAGCTTGTCCCTGCAAGAGATTTCAAATTTGTTCAAACATGTCATGCTATGCACACATTAACTTAAAATCAGTATTGAGCCTATTAACCTTATCGCCAGGTGGTCCATCGCGTCCAGGAGGTCCCTAAAATACATGCAACAAAAATCAGAAACTGTTAAAAGCCATGAAGGTCATATGTTTTGTGCTGTATGGAAGAGTTATCACATACATCATCTCCACGCTCTCCTTTGTCTCCGTTGGCGCCGCGAGGACCTGGCTCACCCTGTCACAGAACAGTCAAACACAGGTCAGTGCTCCTGCTCTGTCTTTTGTCATTCTCCTTTGTTTCCCTCTTCCTACCTGAGGCCCCAGCAGCCCAGAGTTTCCGGGCCGCCCTGGTTCACCATTTCTTCCAAGATCTCCCTGAAAAAAATCATAAAAGGTAATTTAGCAAAGCTGCAAAAAGCAGCCTGAGATATTCATGAGCTGGAATCTCATGTGTCTTACTTTTTCTCCTTTCCTTCCATAAGATCCAGGATCGCCCTTCGGTCCCGACTCTCCCTGCAGGCCCTGGTGATGCACAACACACGGACACTTTCAGTGCATGATGATCATAAGCAGCTGAAGCCACAACACTCGATCTTGGAGGCTGCTGTACTTGTATGCTCCTGTAAGCGTGAGTTTTGGAGTTTGTTTACATTAGAACTATATGGCTTCATTTAAACAGCCTGACAGTAGAGAATGTAAACAAAGTTGTGATTAAAGAGGCAAGAGTCTCTGTGTGCGTTGCCTCGGTGTGTGATGTTGGTCAGGGACATTCCTGAACATGCAACTTTGGCTAGTGGCTAATCTGTAAACAAAGCAGTTGGAGTCTTGGGCGGATGCGGAAGTGGCTTGTCTGGACAGAAGAAATGAAAACACCAAAATATACAATGATGGCCATATCTGATTGGCCAGGTATTTACATTCCTGAAGATTTGATGTTGATGTGACAGTTTGTGAATATCTAATGACTAATCTCTTATCTGGCAACGATTCAAACAGTCTTTAATGTTAATTGGTGACAACAGCTTGTGTCAAAACAGACAAGAGGTAGAGCCATGTAACTCACATCTGGTCCAGGAGAGCCCTTACAGCCGGGAAGCCCGGGGAAACCAGGTTCCCCCTAATGAGAAAAAAAAAAAAAAACACACAAAAAGATGTTAAAATGCATTCATCAAGTACACAAAAGAGAAAGGTTCACTAATTATACTGTACTCACCTTGCGCCCATCTGTTCCATCCCTTCCCCTCTGACCTTTGTCGCCCTGAGGGGAAAAAAGATAGAAATCAGAGAGCGATTATTAAGAAAGTAATGAATGATGTAATAGAAAACTCCATAGGAACAGAATCAAACCAAAGACGTTCAAGAACATCTTACCTTAAAGCCTTTGTGTCCTCTTTCACCCTGCAGAAAAAAACAAAAGAAAAACACATCAATAAGTTTAGGAGACTGGAACATGCCAATGCTGATAGAAAATACATCATTATTTGTAATTTATACCTTATCTCCTCTGGGACCACGGTCTCCCTGGAAGCAAAGAAACAAACAAAAGGCATTGTCATGATTTGCAGCATCATAGTCAGTGATAGTATGGATAAAGTCTGGGAAGAGTCAGGGACCAGTATAACACTAACAAGGCAGCGTCCTCATGGAGATGAAGATAATGAAAACATAACGGATGAAAAACTCTTGACAGCACTTTTGACAAGCAGTAAAGTAGAAATTGCATGAAAAAAACCTTGAACTGAAACAGTAAACTACATGAATCATACGACATAACGGAGAGAGAAAATATAAGAAATCCAGTATTTCATTCAGCTTTAATATGAATCAATACCAATAAAATGACAACAGAATGTGAGCGTATGTGGGTTTGATTTTTCCAGGCTAAGCTAAATGCTAACTCTTACAACACCCTCTCGCCCATCAAAGTCTCTAATCTTTTTCAATGATAATTAACTAATTAAAAGCTCTACCTTCATTCCACTGTAACCAACAGGACCAGGATCACCAATGTCGCCCTGAAAAAGAGACAGAAACATTAGATCAACTGAAGATCAAACTGGCCACTAAGAAGTAATGTAAGCATGATACTTAGAAGGAAGGAAGTTTTGTTGTGTCTTTTTTTTTATGAAAGTGGATGAGACCTACCATATTTCCAACATCTCCTTTCACACCTGGCATCCCTGGTCGACCCATCTCTCCCTGCAGTGAGGAAAAACATATTAATCAGATCAGGGTTTCAGATAGGGGTTATGAATTTCGATACTCTTAAGTTTCCATATAAATGTTGCACCTTGGAGCCGGGATCACCATCTGGTCCTTTGGGCCCTCCAGGAGCCTGCAGATCAGGCAATAAAAGCAGTGATGAGACTCAAGAAGACAAATAGCTATTTTTTATTTGCTACAAGACAAAATAATAATAATGATGATAATAATTATTACTTACATTACAGTCAAAGGAGCAGCACTGGAAAAAGAGAAGAGAATTTTTAAACTGGGAAAGGTGTCTTTTTGTTTCACAGCTAGAAAACAACTGGGCTGAACAGCATTCCCAATGCACAGCTTTAAAAAAAAACACGAGACAGCCCATTTCTCAGCCATCTTGATTAGCTTTTTTCATGTTTCCTGTGTGTTTCCTCGGCAACCCTTTTTTTGCTTCCTAAGATGCCAATTATAGCACAGAACCCAACTGATCACATAAACTTAAAAAAACAAATGGACTAAATCAGAATGCAGTTTATTTTATTGCAGTACACACTTGACTTTAGAAGCCACAAGATTGGAAAAAAAAAAAAAAAAAGATGCCAAGTGGAGAAATCTGGGTTTTAAACATCTTTAAGCTGTTAAATTCAGCTGGTAGAGCAACGATCTGTCTTAGCACTTGCTGCATCAACAAAACTCATCCACAAATGTGCTTTTCCTGAAGAAACTAAATGCTCATTTATCTTTCGATCAAAAGTTTTCAGGAAGAGAGGAAAACATAAACATGCAAACTGCCAGAACGCTTCGAATCACAGATGGCACTTAGCCACACTAGCCAGTCTAACTGTGAGAAAAACCAAGCCTGTCTGCAATTCAACAAACACAATTACTGGTAACAACATTTATAGATTTTTTTAACCTAATTGCCCCCAAAAAGACATCTTAAGACTTACCACATCCTTTGTCTCGTTTGTCTGTAAATAAATGAAACAAATGGGTTAGCTTTGTCTCCATACTTTTTACATTAAAACTACAGAGAACAGAACAGCAGAGAGGTTTAAAAAAAAAAGAAAAGAAAATACATACGATGATATCAATGATGGATCTAATGGTTTTAATCTTGGAGGTTTTGGTATTATCTGCCGCAGTGAAGTTCTGTCTGTAGGTCTGATCCGTAGCGATGAGTGACAGTCTGGTGTCCTGAGGAGACCAAAAACACAAACATCTTCACGTTTGCATGAAGAGGCATTTGCACTGTGCCTTACTCATATGAAACATTAATCCTTCACGGTTTGTGTGTGTCTGTGTGTGAAATCTCACTCAGGCATTTCCTGGTATGAAAATTATTGCTTGTTAAAATACAATTAAATCTATCATCAAGTTATTTAATTCATAACATCTATTCAAACATCAGCCCACGCTGGTCATGTATGAACATCTGTACAGCTTGTGTATGTTTTTGTACACACACACTCATTTATCTAAAATATATGGACAAATTTGAGTCTCATGAGGACATTTTGCTTTATTAAAATTGGCTTCATCTTAAAGTTGGTTCATTTATATTATTCAAATACATCTCACTGCAGACATGCGTAGGATGTAGCCAGCAGAAATGTACACAGACATGCAGTTTATTATTCCTGTCAGATGGATGTTAGAGAGCTGAGAAAAGTTTTGAGGTTACGGTGTAAAACTGAATTTCAGGGTTTATAGTTTGATGCAAATACGGCCTCAGTAGGCTGAGTTGGTCACACTTTGTGGTGATACCCTGTAGAGAGTGGCAGGGAGGCTGGCAGGATACACCCTCACTAGCCTATCACAGGCAGGACACAAAAACATGTTAACTCCTCTGCCAACCAGCTAGTTTCACCCAAAGATAAAATACTGCAGCCTGACATTTCTCTGGGTTTGTAACGTGTTTTTTGCACAGTTTGACTTTGAGAGATGAATTGTGTTTTGGAAAGTTTGTGAGATTTTAGATTATGTGTAAAATGTGGATATTATGGAAGCATCTTCCAGTGACCAAAAGCATGGTTTATCATGTGAAAAGGAGCTCTTAACAAGTTCAGAAGCAAAATGTTTTGTTTATGAGTCACATGGGTCTCCAAGGTCACAGAGGTTAAAACGTCTCTGTGGGTGTTTATGGATGTGTATGTTTTCTACCTCCTGGTCAGGTGAGATGGCCACAGCAAACACTTTGACACCATGTTGTTTGGCCTCATTAGCAGCTTCCTGCACACCTCCACACGGCTCTTTGTAACCAGTGATAGGATGCCCATCGGTCACGACAACAATGTACTTATTCTCGTGGTAGTGGGAACCTCTGCAGGAAGACACGCAAACACACACTCAGATGCTGCTGCTGTGCTGGTTATGGTGCACTGCCTGCATGTCTGTGTCACTGATACCCAACGAGCAGTTCAGCCAGGCCCCTCTTGATGGCGCAGTCAGTGTATGTGCCCTTGCCGATGTATGTGATGCCATCGATGGCATTCTTCAGTTCCTCGCGCTGGGAGCGCATATCACTCAGTTCCCTCACAAGGATAGATTCGTCACTGTAGTGCAGAGCTCCTGAGTTCCAGGTCAGGACACGGTCACAACGGTGGCGCCTGGAAAGCATTGGCGTTAACACAAATGCGACAACAGCAAGCAACTCTGTACAGACAGAGACTCCAGTATTTACAGTTCATCTAACTACGTTTCAAAAACAGATAATTGAAACTGATTTGAACGCTTAATGACACAAATATCAATTCAACAAACTAATAATATTAAAAATAGTGTCAAACTCAAGTGTTGTAACATGACATGATCAGTTCCACAGGCAATACGAGTGATGGGTATGGTCAGATACCACAGTCAGCCACAACACTGTAACCATTGACAGCTAATGTTAATAAACACTGATGACCTTTTGCCGTAATATCTAAGTGCTTCGTTAACTTGTCTGAAAGAGAAAAACTGGGCAAGCATAAGGATTTAAGCTACTTAGTTTAGTGGGTTGGTTAGATGGTTGTCATGGTAACAGCCATTCTTGTAGGATGCTATAGGTCTACAGTGGCCTGAACCCCAAAAATGTGGTCAAATAAAGTAAAACTGATGAACCAGAATGAGTGTTGTGGATATCCTAGGCTCTTTAAAGCAGTTAGCACGTGAAAGCCGCTCCAGTATGATCCAACCTAGTTGGTGCCAGACAAATTACTACAAAGATCATGTTGGTTCTGATGAAACGGTGTCTAAACAATAATAATTTGTTAATTATTGGACTGTATAATTACAAATTGTTGGAATATCCATGCTGACCGGTTCCTCTGCTGAAAGTGTCTACAATGGACTCGTGAGCATCAGCGCTGGAGTGGCACACACCTGCCTGATGGGGAAAAGTGATGCTTCTGGTAATGTTTTGCTAAGAAACTTTGGTTACATGGGTGTTACATTGAGATATTCCTTGTAACTTAACAGTATTCCCTGATGGCAGTAACCTCTTCAGAAGGAAAATGCAGCCAGCCACACAGCAATGACTTTGAGCTGATGTCTTATCTTCAAAAGTCTTCAGATTTCCATCTGATCAAGCATCTGCTGGACAATTTCTTATACTTATATCTGCACCATGTACCAGATACCTGAAGGTACAGAATATCTTCTGAAGTCTAATAAATCCACACTGCAATGAGCCTGGGCAGTTTTGGCTGCAAAAGGAGAGCTTACTGAATATTAAGCAGGTGGTCATAATGTTATGGCCGACTGGTGTGTCATGCACCTGAAACCACACCCAGCAGTGATGTCACAAAGTTCACAAGGAGCTCGCACATCCCTGCTGCATCGTGACAAGCTAAGATGGTCCATGGCTACATAGGTGCAAAGATTTGTATATGTCTTCCATCAGCACATAGACATGATGTGTGTGTGTGTGTGTGTGTGTGTGTGTGTGTGTGTGTGTGTGTGTCTTACATGTCCTTGAGTTCATCTATGAAGTGTTTGGTGAATTCTTTAATCTGGTTAATATAAAAGTCGGTAGGGGTCTGTCTGAGGGCGACACTCTCGGATGTATCCAGTACAAAGAAAAGGTCAACAGGACACTCTGCTCACAAAGGAAACAAACAAATAAGGATGTCATCACACATCACCCAACGCAAACAAAACAAAACAAATAAATGTGGATTTTATCAATCTTAGAACCATTAAATCATCCATTCATTAAAGACAGGCAGTACAACAGAGACGTCACAACTGCAGCAGGCCTAAAGGTAAAATGATACGAGAGTTTGGAGCATCACATTTTGTAGAATCACACTGATCAGCTTATGTGGGTTGACTTTTACAAGTGACACCTACACTGGCTATCTACTGGCCTATCTGCTAATACACCTGCATGGTAACTGTGGCACAGAACAGGCCTGTAGGAACTACTGCTTTGGTTCTTTGGCTGCCATCACTTTGGTATAACACATAGCAAGCTCACAGGCCCACTGCAAGGAGCAAACACAGGCCTACTCATGGTGAGCAAGTATTCTGACTGACAGTTATAAAAGCATCTTCATGTATTTATAAAACTTCACCCGAAAGCATGTCAACTAAAAACTATTACAATCTGATCTTATAGCAAATGTGACATCACAGCATCCAGCTGCAGGATGGCCGCTTAACATGCAGAACAACGTCACAGACAGCAAGTACGGACACACACACGCTTCAAATCAAAGTTTCCAGCAAACTTACCCGCATGCTTAGGTATTTGGACCTGCGTTTGCGCTCCTGCCACCAGAACGCACAGCAGCGCAAGGAGACCTCTGAGAGCCTCCATGATCAAACTGCTAACAAAAATTAAAAACTATCCTGAAAACCAAATCATACGACACCCTGATCCACAGAGAGATGAACACCGAACCTCCCGTGGCCCCAGATTCTTTTTTTTTTTTTATTACACTATTGGAGATCCAGCACTCCGCCGCAGTTTGTCCGAGGCGAGACCCGGAGCGCGCAGAGGAGGATCAGAGCGCACGGTAAGGAGGGAGGAGGAGAAGGAGGAGGAGGAGTTCACACGCTTTAGCTGGAGAGGAAGATGAGCTGCGTTACACCAGAGCGCGCACGGGCCAAAAGTTTACACTAAGTTAGAGATATGCCCTCTTCCTTAAAAGGGGGTCTGCCGGGATATGGAGGCGCATTTAAGTTCCATTTAGTAAATAAGTGGCTGAATAAGTTTTTAACTGGTTTTATAGTTTAAGAACATGTAGTCTGTGTTTAGTATTCATAGATAATGCTTCTTTATTTCTGCAAAGTTTGTATGTTAGAGCTCTTTCTCAACATGTCAGCAAACCAAAAACTGCCTGCATAAAGAGGTGAAGGCTGAAGAATTTGATGAGATTTAATGAGAAGCAGCTGACAAACATCTTGGAAGCATTCTGTATCCCGTTCCTGTTTTAAAAAAGCTCGTTTCGTTTGGAAGATTGAGTAGGTGGAGTCTTCCTACATCTGGTTTAGTTCTGCGACCTGACCTGAACATAAAAGCAAGTTATGGAGGGGTCCCCCTCCCTCTCCTCTTTTAGATTTAGATACTCCTTTAAACTGGAAAGCAGAAAGAGACACAGTGCCATCTACCGCTCCTTGTGCGCTGATCTTGGACATGACTCTGGAAAGAATTATGAGGGAGCGTGGAAAGGGGGGGGCAGAGGAACGTGGGCTGTTCGCTTGGCAAGGTGTTGATGGGGGTGGATGTTACATGGTTGCTGTGGACACACGTATGAGTGTGTATGTGTGTGTGCGTACTCCAAGTGTGGGACTGCAAAGAAGGTCTGGCTTTGAGTCACATTTTCCATTGAGATCACTGAGCCAGGGACGGAGGAGAGGAAAGAAGGGAGAGGAGGGATGAGAAGGAGAGAATGGGGAACATCTGGTAATGATCTGTATTTATTAGCAGGCTCTCATAGTAAATCTGGGGGATTTTTAGCAGCTGTGTGGCTCTAGAAGTTCTGATGCATCCATATTCAGATGTTTCGTTGCCAGCCTTCGTCAGGAAACTGTTATTCCATAAAATTCCCGGAGGAATGCTCTGGCACAACAGCTGTCCTTTGAGTTGACTTTCTGAACAGAACAGACTCCAAGTTGCCTTTTAGAATACTGGAAATGGGATCCAAGTTTCTCACTATGAAGATGAAGTCGTCGATGTGAAAACACACACACACGCTCCCTGAAATAAAGACTCAGCATCATGTCAAACGGCTGACTTTCCAGAAGATCGTGTTGTTCAGACGAAACCTGCAGCATTTCCGAATGAGAAAGAAGTCATGTTACTTTGTGCATCTGTAGACTGAAAACGTCTTGCAACACCTGAGACACCACGTTCATCTGTTGGACGCTTTTTCCTGCAGACGGCAGTGGCATGGATGTCTCAAAAAAAACGAGTCAAAAGTTGCTTTGCATTAACAGAAGAGGAAGAAACTCATCTTTTTTCAGTTTCAAAACACATGGAAGTGATTCATCACAATGAGCTTGTGTCATTGATTTGGACCAGAAATGGTTCAAATGAATGTTTTCAGTTAGTGGACATGATTTACAGCTGGCACCATAAAAGACTCATTACAGAAAGTGGTGAATTCCCTTTAACGCATCTTTGTAGCCGCCAGTCGAAAGCTCAAGAAAATTACAGGTTCATCAAAATTCCAAACCATGCCGAAGAAAGTTAATGACAGGAAAAGGCCAAGATAAACCTCCACAGCATCTGCCATCAATTTGCAGTCCACTCAGACATTTATCAATACTCTAGTTACTTCGCTCAGCAGCAAAGTAAATGTTTGGCGAAACCAGGACTGTGCAAGAGAACACAGGTCAAGCATCGTGTCTGGTTTGCAGTCTGTTACTGCCACCTAGTGAAGTCCTTTCATATCCTGCTTGCAAACCTAAAATCACACGCTGCCAACAATCCTTCCTAAACCTTTTTTTTTTTTTTTTTATGATAAAATAATCCAAGCACAAAGTATAACCAAGCTAATTTAATTTGAGTCTCACAAAAAAAAACAACAAGGGAATAAATCAATGTCACCATAACTGCACTCTCAGGATTTGTCACCCAGCATATTTACAGTCACAGCTTTCATATCCGTATTTTTCAATGTTTAAAAAAATATCTATGTACTTTCCATAATGGCTTTCTGAATACACAGCAGGTTAACTAAATGGTATGAGCTCCCATCACTCATAGTGGAAAAACCATCGCTGGGCTACAAAGTGTTTTTGCCCAACTCTCAACAGACAGAGGGAAGTAGTGTGATGGTCTGTTATGATGGACTGCCAAAACCACAACAGATTTTACAAGATGCATAAAAACAACTCCAGTAACATTATTGGGCTGTTGGTTGAGTGACCTGGCTGCACCAGTCATGCAGTGGATCGGAGCCTGAGCAGGAACATTTGGAAGTAAACTAATGACCAGAACTAGCAGCTGTCTTAACACAGATCAGAGGGAATGCGGGTTATTTCATAAGGGAAACTAACAGTATCTTAATGAGGTTTTCTCCTCTGTGATTCTTGTTGGGCTCTGGAAAATAGTTCTCACTGCAACATTCAGATGTATTCATGCATCAGGAACAAATATACAGAAATGTAAAAAAAAGAAAAAAAAACACTCAAAGCTTGATGGGGAATGAGGGAAGAGAACCGCTTGTGCTAATTATTATAGTCAGCATCTCCTTGACTCCATTTAAACATCACAGCATCATTCTGTACTGCAAGTTTAGTCGATCCAATAAACATTTTAGTACCAATTTGTTAGCAAGTACAGTGTTTACAATACTTCAGTTCAAAATGTTGATTGGTTTTAGATCTTCTCCAGATTCAGTTCATGTTGGAGTGGCTCTTCAGGTGCCTCCTCAGGTGGTTCAGACAGGTGTAGGTCTTGGGACAGAGCTGGCAGTGGTACGGTCTCACCCCTGAGTGGTTCAGCATGTGCTGCTTCAGCACACTCCCATCTGAGAAAGCTTTCCCACACTGAGAGCACACATACGGCCGCTCCCCTGTGTGCACACGCATGTGAACTGTTACTTTGTGTGCCATTGTGAAGCCTTTGCCACACACTGTGCATTTGAACGGCCTCTCTCCCGTGTGGGTGAGCCGGTGGGTGCGCATTGCTCCCATCTGGGAGAAAGCCTTCCCACAATCCGGGCAAATGTGCGGCTTCTCGCCCGTGTGAACCCTGGTGTGACTCCTCAGTCCTCCTGCAGTGGAGAAGCACTGGGAACAATGAGTGCACTGGTATGGCCGCTCTCCAGTGTGAGTGCGCATGTGCTGCTTCAAGTCGTAGCGATTCCTGAAGCCACGACCGCACACGAGGCAGCTTTCAGGTCTGTCGTCGTTGTGGCGCAGCTCGTGATTGGTCAGACATTTCTCAGACAGGAAGCACTTGCCACATTCCTGACACTGGTACGGTTTCTCATGGTCAACTCTCTGATGATACTTCAGCTCGCTGATGCCAGGAAAGGTCTCATCGCAGTATCGACACCTGAAGCGATGATTGGGGCTGTATGGAAGCTGATGCTCGCTCATCTGATGGTTCCTGAGCAGATGAGCCATCTTGAAGGTCTTTCCGCAATGGGAACACTCGTACTTTGTCAGCAGCTGTACACACTGGTGTCTGACACGTTCGTGCAGAGACCTGAACTGACAACCGCACTTGGTGCAAATGTGTGCAGCATTTTTACACTTTCTCTTCCTGTGTCCAGACAGGTGAGCCTCTGTGCGGAAGGCTTTACCGCACTGAGAGCATTTGTAAGGCTTCACTGCTGTGTGGAACCTCTGGTGCTCGAGGAACTCAAAGCGGTACTTAAAGCTTCGTCCACACAGCGGACAGTTGTGAGTGACCCTCCCACGTGGGTAAACAGCTTTGGCAGATGTCTTCCTGGAGGACAGAGATGCAGAAGTTCGATGACCTGAGCTACTTTTCTTGTGTTTCCCGACACTCATTAATTTCTCCGTCACTAGTTCACCAATCTCCTCATGCCGCTGTTGATGTTTGGACAGGCTCTTTGAGGAGATGAAGCTCTTACCACATTGCTTGCACTGATAAGGCTTATCGTGATCTACTTGCTGATGATACTTAAGGTCACCGATTCCGGAGAAACCGGCACCGCAGTGGCTGCACTTGAAAAGGCGGCTTTGCATGTGAGTAAGTAGGTGCTCCTTCAGGCTGCTAGACTTTGGGAAACTTTTACCACACTGCACACAGTCATAGTTACTCCCCCGTTTTGGGCAGTGGTGTCGGAATTTATCCAGTGAGGTTGGAAAACTGTTCCCGCATTTAATACAAAGATATGCAGCGTTTTTACATTTGCGGAGCCTGTGACCAGCCAACAGAGTGGCTGTTCTGAAGGCCCTCCCGCACTCTGAGCAGTTGTAAGGCTGCAGCCCACTGTGGACTCGCTGATGTTCAATCATGACAGAGTGGTGTTTGAAACATTTGTCACACTCGGGGCACTTATGGATTCCTGCGTGCTGTCTACTGCGAGGAGATGAAGGGATGTCCGTTGTTTTGGGCGATTCTAGAAAGTCTGCTGAAGTGGAAGGGTTTGTAGACAGTTCTTCGTCAAACATGACGATTTGTGGGACGTCGTTATTTTCGTCATCACAAGCGCTCGGATGGGAAGCAATGGCCACTTCCAGTGACGGAGGAAGAGACAGAGATGGAATCAGAAGATCATATGATTGAAATGGAGCTGCAGGGAAAATGAGGGGGGAAAATTAACACTGTACGAAACATACTGATACATACCACAACGCTGCAATGTTCAGCTTAAGCATAAGCAAACACACCAACAGTGGACTTTGCAAGTTTTCCATGGCACTGTTTGCTCTGGAGAAGAAATTTAAGGTCATCCCCATTGGATACGCACTGCATATACTCCTCTAGGACAGCAGGAGCTGCACTGATCCAAGATGCAGTCTATTAAAAGAAAACAGAAAGGTTACAATTTAAGATGAAAGTGGCATGACATTTTGTCTTAATCATCTTGTAATGACACACGCTTGCCTGTTTGAAATCTGGTATAGGCAGCAACTCCTCCAACCGAGTGAAGAATTCACAAACAAGAGTTTCTAAGGCGGTGTCAAAGTCAGGACCGTACTCCACAGGAAAAACATTCTGTTGGATAAAAGAGAAATAAGCTTAGCTTTAAGAGCATATAGACAAAAAACAGAGAAGCTGCAATACGAATGTTGATTCTGTTGGCATCAAATCTGATAGCTGGGAGTAACTGTAATAATCTGATCTGATGCATACACATATTCTAAAACCCCTTTTTTTTTTTTATTTAAAACATTAATGTCAGTGTCAAATATTTGATTCAGTCATCCACTAAAAGCCATTTAAATAAAATGTGCTTTTTGGGGCAATATTATTATGCGATTAAAATGGGATTTGTTAAAATTAACTAATTACAAAACCTCTAACTAATTAGATTTTTTTTAAAATTGAGTCCCACCCCTAATACAGACATATTCAAAAATACTACCACTACTACTTGAAGTCGTAGTGCTGCCAACACGAAAATCGCACTGTAATATTTTTACTAGGGGTAGGAAAATCGAATGGAAAAATAAAAAATTTGGATATTTTTGCTTCACAACTTCAAAATTGATTTTTTTTTCAAATAAATAAAAATAATCCATTGTATATCTTTTGTCATTTTTATTATTTTTATTGATCTTTGAACTCGTCTTCCTGGGCATTATAGCAGCAGAATGATGGTCTGGGCCCTGTGTTGCTTTTTCCTAATTGAAATCAAGAAAAATGACAAGCCAAAATCTACAAAAATCAGCAATATCAAAGAATTGTGAGAATGGCAATTTAAATCGAATTGGCACCCAAAAAAAAAGAAAAAAAATTGGAGAAAAGCATATTGTCAGAGCCCTAATTTTTACCTTGAGAAAGTGCTCCCTGCCGTCAGTGTCTTCGATGAGGCCTTGCACCAGCTTCATGAAGTTCGCCTCTGGGGCTTCAATTACAGGGTCATTTGCCTGAATGACAAGACAAGACAGATAACTTCAGGTTCATCAAACTTTGAATACCAATCAAAGTCTGCAACTAATTCTACTTGTCATCAATAATCAATCTGTTTGGTTTTGGTTTAAAATGTTATAAAATCATGGAAAATGCTGCAGCGTAGCACTACAGCTGAACGTAATGTCTCCATGTTGTCCTGAACTTAATTTACCTGCATATAAGACCAATGTAAATGAAACCCTAGCAGTGGAACAGTTTATAAATTAACTTTTTTTTTTAAATTATTATCTTATTTATAAACCTCACCTCCTCCATGCATGAAGTTCGAATTCTGTTCAGATGAGTCTCGACAGCCTTGAGGTCTTCAGGGTGTTCAGAGCGTAGCAGTTCAAGAGTTGTCTGGAGGAAATGCAACTTTTAAGTCCCTCCTAGTAACCTCTCTAGGGATTTATAGTTTAAATAATTTTTTGTTAATTTTTATATTATTTGACTCACCCTTGCTCTCAGGCCCAAAGAGAGCAGTCTCCCCTCTCTTTTGCTCATCAGTTCAGGAACAGCTTCTGTTACCATGGACACGAACTCCTCCAGTTTCCCATAGTGCTTTATGTTCCGCTGCCTCACCACTTCCCACATCACTGCTGACATCAGTCGGAGTGGTGGGACCAGGAGTGCCAGCGAGGACAGCGGGACACTGAATTCTTCAGACACAAAAGTAGACATGGTCACAAAGATGTGTCTTTAGTGTTATCTGAGATAAACAGGCTGGACATTAAAACAGTTGCTCATGCCAGCTTATTAAAGCAAACGTCTGGAATTGTGTGTTTATAAACAACCCACTTCATGCTTTCGTCAACTACTAAACTAAACAGTGATGAGACATAATGAATTAATCAAATGGTTAATGCTTTCTGAGAGTCACTTTTGCATTAAGGTTTAGCCCCTTCACGTAGTTATACACTTAAATTCGCATACAATTAACTGCATCGCTCATTTAAAACTGCAAAGCAATTAATGCAAACATTAAGTGTTATTCCAGACTTTTTAAGTCTCCAGTGTCAGATATTAACACGCTAATATGTTAGCTAGAGGAGCGTATTTTATTTGGGTAAAACCATTCTTGTTCCAGGGAATAGTCGAGGCCTGCTGAGCCACGGCTAATCCTATGGTTTAGCTACTCGGCTAAGCGCAAAAAGACTGGAAAATGCATAATGTTGTCCAGTTTCACAAAACAATACATACCCATGTCGTTCATTTTTTAGTTCTTCAATAACGCTTGTCGAACACTAATTAAAATATAGTATCTTTCATAGTTTCTGTTAGCTTGCTAGCTATTCAAATATGGAGCTTCAGGCGCCAACTTCTTCCTGAAACACGCTATTCATGAGGGGGCGCGTTGGCCCTGTCAGTGCCTGCTAGGAATGGGTCAACTCGATTTGCTGTGCGGGGCAGCTCGGGAGAAGATTCCGCCACATTCCACTGATATTATCACTAACTCCGCCTTACCGGACTGCGACCATTTACCTAAACTAACAACGTTTATACTAAAAATTTGTATGGTCAACTTCAACATCTGAAACAAATCTGTATTGATACTAATATTTATTAGAATAGAATTATATTTATTTTTAAAAAAAAAAAAAGTGGTAAGCATTTTTCCAGATAAATTTAAACAGAACTGGAAGAAAAATATCAACATTGAGGTTTTAATATTGTTGAATTAATCCACTAATATTTTCCAGTTGGTAAAATATAAAAATGAAAGAAGTCCAATCCTTATGGTGGTTTATTTAATGATTAGAGTACAAATACTGTTAAATCACTTATTGTTAAAAATTTTTTTTTTTTTTTAAAGTAACGAATTATAAGACTGAGATGACTTTAACAAAATTTTGAGCTGCAGAGAGCAAATATTATATGCATCACAGTGAAAAGTTGCCCTTTAGGTTAAAATATCAAAGTTTAGTGACAACACTGAAGACGAAGGTTAAGGAATATTCAGATTTAATCAGATTTGATAAGGTTTATAAAAATGGGATTCCTACAAGAGACATTGACTTACAGTGTCACAGTTCCTGAAGTTCACAGGCGCTTTATAAATAAGCTGCTGCTGATGATGATAATCAGTATATAAGTCAATCCTAGCTGGCTGAATAAAATCCTTTTGAAAAATGTGACTTAGCAAACAGTGGAATCAGGTAGTCTCGGTTTGGATTACATTGTGACTTTTGTGAGGAAGTGTCTTGTCATGTGATTGAGACATATGCAGATCTTTGCATACTGGGAAACACAGGGTCGTGTCCCAAGATGTTTCATGGTGTACTTTCTTAGTTCACTTCAATTTTTATTTAGACCACACTTTAAAAACGGGTTCAGAATTTCTTCAGCTGAAAAGCAAGAGGTTAAGTCATTTAATTATTTTCCTTGATTTTTGCCTTCAAAGCAGAACGTATCAGGAAAAAAAGAAAAGAAAATGATTGGAGAAATTTTGCCATCACTGAGGAAAAGATGTTTCATAATCAACATTCTACCACCATCAGAAATGTGCAGAAGTGGTGAGTAACCATTTTTTGATGTCACAATAGTGTTTGCAAGTGTTTTCAGCTATGTTTATAATAATATACACACACATCTACCTATCTATCTAGTACTATTCATTCCATTTTTGTGCATTTTTAGTATATTCTGTGGACACATAACTTTCAATTGACCCTTAGGTCCAGCCCCATGCTATGCATTATTTGAAAGGCACCCATCTTGTTCATCACTTCTCGTTCATTCATTCATTCATTCATTCATTCATTCACTAACCTAACCGCTTAGTCCGATTAAGGGTCATGGGGAAGCTGGAGCCTGTCCCAGCAGTCTTTGGGCTGCTTATATATAAGACTTTCTTTTTTTTAAATTTACTTTATTGCAGGCCTTTTCAGAAGACCAAGAAGTTGTGAATGAGGAAGAGGGATTGATTGATGAACAACACAACACAGAAAAGCCAGAGTAATTTGTATCCAACGACACAAATGGAGTAATTTTGTTCTTGCTTTTTATGTCATCAACATGCAAGTCATTCTTCAAAATCTCTGACCGTGCATATGACGACATCTTAAAATATTTAAAAGATTTTTTCTCTTTTTGAACGGTGTAATATTTGACACCGCTTTACAAAACATCACAACCCACTTCCCCACCGCTTCATACATGATGCGGAAGAAATTAGCATAAAATATGACTTCACAAAATATGTTGTTTTTCCAAAGTGCCATTCCGTTTATGCCTTTGATGAAGCAGTAATACAAGTATATAATGCAACTGGAAAGGCAATACGGAGAAAGTCAAACAAGTGTGGCTATGTTGCATATCCCAGACACACACAAAAACAATTCCATTGAAGATGTGGCACTTTAAGATCATATATCCAAATGACAGGAATTAGCAAGTGTACCTAAAGTACGCATGCAGCAACAGGAACAGTTTAGCATGCATGTTTAATATGTATGTTTAATATACATACAGTATATTATTATACATACAGTATATTAAACATGTCACTATAGGTTAGGAACATCATCAATTGTGATTGCAAAGTTGTTGGGCATTGACAGTATCCATTGAAATCCATTTATTGACCCTAATGCTTTCATACGCCCAGGGGAGATATCAGGTGTGTGGAAAGTTTTTTTTATCCGTGTAATGCGAGATAAGAGTTGGCTAATGGTTGAACATACAGTGGCAAAAGTTTATAGGTTCAGTGAGCATGGAGATAAATGGCATTTTGGGCAAACAGCTCTTGCACATTCTGGTAAACCATTTGCCATGTTCTAATGCCTCTTTCATATCACTAAAGAGGGTTCAAGACAGTGTGCCTACTGTATGTTTAAAATGGCCTTTCCCAAAGGAAGAAAAGAAACTGTTCATGTGTTGGTCATTCTACCCTCAGCAAAATGTGTTTAGCCATGTGCCTCACCCAGCGATAATCCACAAGCCTCCAATATTTATATTATATCTTGGTCAAACTTGTGTAGTAAGATTGATTGTAAATACGTTTCTTTGCTGTTAAAAGAACTTTGCTGCTCATTTGCATGTTTTTGTAAAACTTTGTACAATAAATACCATAAAAATATGTGTTTTTGTCATCATTGCTATACTGGCATTCTGGTTAGAACTGTGGAAGAATAAGTACACAGTAAAATAAAAAAAAATAAATAAATAAAATAAAATAAAAAAAACAGGTCATATTTGAAATTCAACTATAGTAAGAAATAAATGTCCGGTATCCTGACACAATATCAATGCATATCTAGTGCCCCGAACCCATATATAAACAAGTACCGGTACATCCAATTTCAACCAAATTCTGGATTTGTATAAGAAATGGTCCAGAGTGTTCTGAGACTTGGAGAAATATCCTCTACAGATATGTCAGGATTCTGGTCCTTTTCAGCATCTTGATCTCAGATACTTCCAGACATGACCGCAGGTCGTATTTGAAGCTCATATATTACAAAAGTCAGACACACTTGTTATCCGGACACAATATATGTCCTAATGCAGTATCTTATATCCATATATCACCAGATATAAAACATGTCTCAGTTTGCACCGGAAATGGTCCTGATTCTTCCAATATTTAGGGAAATATCCCCTACAAATATTTGTGGATTCTTGCCCTTTTCACACAGTGAACCTTTCCCACATTCAGAGCATATTATGAATGTTCTGATGTGTGTACATGCTGATGGAGTGTCACCTCGCTCACCATAGTAAATCTTTTCCCACACACAGGTAACTAATACAGCATTTCTCCTGTACAGTTGTGTCTGTGTATCTGCAGTTCACCAGCTGAGATGAAAACCCGGCCATAGTCGTGGCACAGATAGAGCTTTTCACTTGTGTGAATCCTTATGTTTATGTTTAAATATCCTGACAGGGAACTGTTTCTCGTAACACGTGAACTGAAATGGTCTCTTGTCTGTGTGCATGTCTTGTTTGTTCTTGAAGGCTCAGCCGCAAAGTGCACATATGTGTGTTTTCTCCTGTGTGTGTAGCGAAGCTGTTGAGCCGTCAAAGTCCACGTAACTGGTTTAGGTGTCTCTCAGTGAATCAAGGAGAGATGATGAGAAGAATTACTGCTCCGAAGCAAAGGGCACTGTTCAAAAGGAGAAATTAGAATGAGGGAGATCAAGTTGGTTAATTTTATGGCATTTCTTTTCTAATTGGTTAAAATATATAAACACCAAGGCTGAGATTAACTCCAATCTCCAATAAGTAATAAAAAAAAATGTACCAGTTTCACCAGTTTGCCATGTTGACAGCAGCGTGAAGACAGAGAAGCCACTCGCTCCCACTCTTCAGTTTGATTTGAATATTTTTACTTCTTTTTTTTGTTTGCCAGAGCAATAGTTAGTTATTATTGCCTATGACAGAAATGCACCCCTCTATATTTAAACTTGATCATAATTTTTCTGTACAATCCCCAACTTGGGTTTAGTTACTTGGATCTCTGATTTCTCCATCGTGACAGTCTTTAATCTGCTCTTTGTCAGGACCAATGTGCTTTGGGAGCTTCTTATCCCAGGAGCCCTCATACCTATACACCACAAGGGGGCGATTTATCCTAAAGAAACCATTAAGGATGACGGTGAACCGTCATATTTGAGGAAGAAATGTGACCAGAAGAAGAAGAAAAAACAGGTGAAATAAAAAACAATATAAAACAGAACATCTATCCATTCATTTTTAACACCCACGTAATCCAATTCAAGGTCATATTGGAGGCATGTTGGAGGCAAGCCTGACTTCTATCAGGCAGGAGGCTGGTCACACCCCAGACAGGCAGGTTACTGGTTCATCACATAGGTGGCAGAGACTGTTATGTAATGATAACTAATCATAGTTAAATGAAATGATTGAAGTAATTTACATTGTCAATCACAAATTTCACAGCTTTTCTTTCTTTGGTTTTGTTTTCTAAAAAGACAAAAATGTAAGAAAACAAACAAACAAAAAAAACTTAGCCTTCTGAAAGTGTACAAATACATTCATTCTGTCAATTTATCACTGACACACTAAACAAACTGAATGTTTGAGCATTGTTCTACAGACAGGAAGTCAAACTTACCTCTGGAATCCATTTTGGCCTTTTGACCACAGCACTGCTTACTTTTGAGCAAAACATTGAAGCCATCAGCTTAGGTTGCATGTAGTCATCCAGCACAGACGTTATGTTACTGATCTACTCTAACTTTATTAAATACATAGTTATTTTAAGGCAACCAAATTGCATTCTATAGAAATGCTGTGCCAAATGTTTTTATTTATTTATTTTTTTCATGAAACAATTGTTAAATAAATGTGTGTTTATATATATATATATATATATATATATATATATATATATATATATATATATATATATATATATATATACACATATATATATATATATATATATATATATATATAGATAGATAGATATATATATATAGATATATATATATAGATATATATATATATATATATATATATATGTGTATGAGGTATCTGTGTTTGTCATGTCACACATGCGGTGTGCCTGATACCAATGGGTTAATGTCTCTCTGGCTTAGCATAGCTCATAAAAGAGGGAAGGATAAATCAGGTATCTGACATGTTGTAGTTTAACACTGTTCATATTGACTCAGAATCTCTTCAAAAGTTAGATTTAATTCAAATAAAAAGGCTCCAAGTCTTCAAACAGATATGTACATACATGAATCCCCATGTGGTGGCAGTGAAAGATATGAAACAGTGATGGCCCAACAAGTACTTAGCAGTAACAGAGGATCCATCCATGGGAGAAGTAATTAGATAGCGCTTCATCAGGCCATCTGGGCAGTGTTACCAACCATGACTAAGTAAATCCCTGCCGTGCAAACTGCCTGAAACTGGAGCGCCTGTACCTAAAAGGCTTTTTCCTCTGTCTTCATTTCTGAATTCCCAACCTATTTTACTGGGATCAAACACAAAAATTTGTAACTTTGCTTAACAGGTCAACTGAAACTTTATTTTTTTTTGTCAGTAATTTTACTGGTAAACATAGTAAAACACAACTGCAGCAATGGCATGAAAGGGTGTTTTTGTAGCTTACAAGCCACTGGTCTGTAGGTTTTAGATGTTTCCACACTTCATCTTACTGATACAGGCTTGTGCAGAACCTAAAGACAAGCTGTGGAGGTGACCCAGTTTTATGTCAATCAGGTATGTTGGAGGAAGGAAATGTTAAATCTGCAAGGAATTGACCCTCGATGCTTTGAGCTGTTCTCTCATGCATAGTGTCTTTTTTTTTTTTTTTTTTTTTTTTTTTTTTTTAAATACAATCTTGGCAGAAAAATACAGCATCTCAAGGGCTGCCCCAACATTTTTACACAGACTATAAAAGATTATTCTCTGTCGCTTAATTTTAGACAGAAGAATTTTCTGTAAAAGTTGCCCTGTGCTTCCAGGATGGAGTCTGACAATTTAAAGCATTTAGCACCCGAAAGCTATCATACTGGAAACAATTCAGACTCCTCCTGACCTCACAGGCTAATGATACCAAGGCAATGTGACTCATGACATTAATTTAACTCAATGTTAGTCCAGTATACAGTATGGTAATGACTAAACAAGCAATTCATCAAATGTCCTTTCTATTAGCAAGCTCATAATATGTATGCAGGCAATTTGCAGTGCATTACACTGACATTGCTCTGTTTTGGTTTGTGTAAGTGCATTTTGTAATTAGACATAGTGCCTTTTTAATCTTTTTATAAATGTTTTCTCACTCTGATGAAGCTTTAATCTCCACCACATGCCCCAACGCTTAAAATTCAGATCAATTACCAAGTCCCATTCAGTCAAGTCACATTTTCCTGGCACTTCACGCACAAACCCAAATTAAATTCAGTGTAATTATGAGGATGGATGGCAAAAGTTAAATGTGCGTGTGACGGATGTGTTAATGCATGTATCTGCACATGTGTACTGTATGTGTGAGTGTGCGTGAGAGAGAGAAATGGAGGAAGGGAGAGAAAAGACAGAGTGTGTATTTGAGTGCGTAATTAAAGCAAGTGTGTGCGTGCGTGTGTGTGTGAGTGTGTGTGTGTGTGTTAACATTCAGATTATCCCTCTATCCCAGCTGGTCAGAGTTGGATTTGACCACCCAGACAACCAGAGAGAGGAAATCTCAGCTAAATCCAAATTGGCACCCTTGATGATTTTTTTTCCCCCAAAACCCAAAATATGGGCGCCCTCAATTACAAACCAAAATTCAGCACTAATACTAACCAATTACAATTATGTTAGTATTTCAAGTAAAGCAAATCTTGAGAAGCAAAGGGTCAGGACCCAAACAAAAAATTCCAGATTACAAAATTCAGTTTTCAATTTCTTTATTTTCCTGACCTGAAAATTCAATAACTATTGGTAATCTCACAGCTGCATCTTGTTGTGGTATTCTGTATGTGTGTGTATGTGTGTGTGTGTGTGTGTGCGTGTGCATGCATGTAAGTGTGTGTGTGTATTTTGAGCCTCCATTTCTCTAAAATAACATTTAAGCTACGTTGTTGAGGAGGTTTTATGTGATTGTGCTGCATTTGTGGAGGCATTATAAACAAATTTAAGCTTTAAAGGGCAACACACTCACAAGGACAGATCGCCATGGAGATGCAGAGGTCCGTGCACATCTGTCCGTTTTTTGTTTTTTTTTAATACACATGGACTCATGGAAGAGATTTAACAGCACCATGAGCTGTAATGAGGTCAAATCAGCTAACTGGCTTCTCATGTACAAATAAAGCCGCCTTACTTTTTTTTTTTTTTTTTTTTTTTAAATATTTTTTGTTTGTATTTTACTTTTTAGTAATAATGTTCAAAATAAAGTCTTAATTATAAAACAGGCAAAGGGAAAGTTTTAATCATAAATTTCTAAATAAATTTAAATATTCTAAGACATAAGTCACCATGCGAACTAAAATGTACTGACATTTGAGAAGTCCACAAATACAGAAGTGAGTTTTATTACCATTTATTAAAGCAAACCGCGAGTTGTTTAATGGAAATGCAACATAGACAATCATGTTCTCAAGGACTCCTTTTGTATATTTATAAAAATGAACATATTATGTTTATATAATTTGATCATACTGCTTTATGGCCATATTGAGGGTCACTGAAATGGCCTTTTAATATAAATACATTACAAAAAATAGGTAAAAATCAGTTTACAATACTTTACAGCCTTAAAGCTCATTTTCACACTTAATTACAAAAATTAACTTTCGCTGCATTCATGCCCCTCCAATCCACATCCATCAGGTTAAATTAAGTTTATAGACAAATTCAGAGAAGTGTGCGGATAACAATCAAAATCAGGCACATGAATTGGGGAATTATTAGCACACACAGCCCTTCTTTGCGACTGAAGCACACATTACTTGCAATCTGTTAGATGTGAGAAAAAAAATGTGCTATGTCATGAAAAATGTTCTCCACATTACTATATTTGTAATACTGGATACATAATAATGCTTCTTTCATTCATATTTTTGAGCTATGAAATAAATATTCTACATTGAATCATATACTGTATATGATATTGTACATGTATCCTTGTTAGCTTGAATTGCTGACTGTGTTGTTACAACTTGTTTTAAAGCATAAAATGGCTATAAGTTAATCGTATATCTTAAAATTTGAACACTTTACTTTAAATACTAGCTTCAGCTACAATCAGATTTAACCTTTATAAGCATTTCACAACTGCCAGACATGTTAGCTAGAGATAAATAGCCTTTTAACATTGGAAATTAACTTAAAAATATCTGCATTTATACAAAATATGAACATGTGTTTGTAGAAAAAAAAAGCCTCAACATGCAGTGACTCAGCTCGGTCATAAAGCTCACAAAACCGCTTTTAAAAGTGTCTATTATGAACTGTTCTGGCAAAGAAATGCTAGACATTTAAACAATTAGTTGTAAGAAAGCTTGTTTAGTGTTTTCCTTTCATGACAAAGACATAAAATGCTTTACTTCAGACAGAGTTTCCTTGAAACAGATGATCTTTGCCTTTGAAGCATAAATACAATTATAAACTAATGCCAAAGGTAGTAAAAAATTGTTTAAATGAATGTTATTACTAGCTAATCTACAAGCTAGCTTGCTAGCTAACAACACTCTTATTACACAGCCTTTTTTTTTTTATTTTACAAAAAAACTGGTTCATGTTGCCATGTACACTTTAGATTTCCATTAAGGTGTGAGAATTATTGCTGACAAATATTGTGCAATAGCTTAAAGCCATAAAATTATAAATAAGAATTTGACATTATAAATGATTTCCTGTCATAAAAGAGTTTCTTTTAGCTGATGTACAGCTATATAAAATTGTTTATAAGTTTGCATGAGTTTTCAGTATATTAGCATGTATATAACCTCATCTGATTTTCACACAGTTTGTAAAAGTAAATAGTGAGAGGGCAATTAAACAAAGAAAGAGGACATTTTAGTTGATGATTAATTTATAATGATTTATTGGATTCACATATTAGATCTAGGATTACAGATCTAATAAGCAAATCTCCAAAATGTGCATCAAGTTTTAAATTAGATTTATGTTTTTATTTACCTTAGTTAAGGTATAGTGAATAATCTCTTTTGCTTAAAGGGTCTGGGGCTATTAAAATCTATTTTTGACAAAAGATTGGTCAACGTATGAACTACTTTTTTATAGATGAGAATGAAATAAAAGTTTTTTGTTTACGCAGTTCACTACATCTAAATAATAATCAAGTATGTTTTTTCCCTCATATGTTTGAGTTTTCTTTATCTACTTTTGAGCTTGTGTGAAAATCTGATGATGTGCTGGCCATTTTTAAACACACAGTTCAAAATGCTAAAAAGGTATGACAATGAGTTTAACCTTGCACTTCTGCACCTGCTTTCTTGAAGTTGATGAACATGCAGAAATATTCAACAGATGAGATATTCCATGTAAACACAGGCTGTGAGCTACTTATAAATATTGCATATTTCACTGGTATCTTCCAGAGTACTTAAATAGTTTGATGTTGAGTCATCATCATCATCATCATCATCATCATCATCATTATTCTCTGTAAACAAAGACAGACAAAAACTATCCAACCACTCTCCACACAGCTCAGTTTCACAGAAAGGTTTCCTCATAGTATTCACCAGGCTCCCCAATTTCAGGATCCCGAGATATTGATCTGACTAAATCAGAGGGGCTGAGGGATACTGCTCGGGTCACACTATCATAAGATGGTGGTGAAGACATTAGTGTGTCTTCTGTTGTCTGTACAACCACAACCCCCATTGGCCCATAGTGTTGTATCATAGAGGCTATCAGCCCTTCAGTCTCTGGAGCGTTCTCTACATCCACTACAGTCTTGTAGTTAATTTGTCTATAGAGGTAAGAGGCCTGCTTCATTTGCCGACGCACCAGATGCCTTCTATAACACCTCTGGATGATGACTGCAGACACCTCCTCCAACTTGTGTCGTAGCGTGGAGGTGATGGGCTCATGAGAAAGTTTGGATGGGTTGGCATTCATAAATTTCTCCTCCATTTGCTGTTTGAGGGTGTCCATTTCTCCTGACTCTCCCAGGACTCGCTTTGTGAAGGCAAACAAGATGTCCAGGCAATGGATCCTATCCCCACTGACCATGGGAAGGTCCATAGAGATAAGCTGGATCTTGTTGGGTTTGGGGATACGCAGTGGCTCCGAAAGAGCATCAGCAAAGTTGGAAAGCATTGAAAACTCAATGAACTGCGTGGCTTCAGAATCAAACTTCTCCCAAACCTCATAAAACATTTCAAAGTCATCCTCACTGAGTGGCTCTGTGCTCTCCTCAGTGGCAACGCTGAAATTTTCCAGAATGATAGCTATATACATGTTTACCACAATGAGGAAAGAAATGATGATGTAACTGACAAAGAAAGCAATGCCCACTGAAGGGTTGCCACAGTTTCCACGGGCATTAGTGCCAGTATTGACAAAATGAGAGTCACACTCCTCTGGGGGGCTGGACATTATGGGGCTCAGGAGGTTGTCCCAGCCTGCTGAAGTGCTGATCTGAAAAAGGCAGATGATACTGTTCCCAAAAGTCTCAAAGTTAAACATGTCATCAATCCCATCTTGTTTTTTCACATAGGCAAAGTTTGCCATGCCAAAGATAGCATAGATGAACATGACGAGGAAAAGTAGGAGGCCAATGTTGAACAGTGCTGGCATGGACATCATTAAGGCAAACAGTAAAGTCCTTATTCCTTTGGCTGCACGTATAAGTCGAAGTACACGTCCTATCCTTGCTAGTCTGATGACTCGAAACAGGGTTGGAGATACAAAGTACTTCTCAATGATGTCAGCAAGAACAATACCTGAAACAAGAAAGAAAAATACATCTGTGATATTGGGAAAAGGATAAACTTTTATTGTATTTCAAGCTCCTCTTGCTATGTTTTTTTTTAAAAATAACTTTTTTTGCAGTATTATTTTTTTCAAATATAACCAAATATTCCAGATATTCCCAGAGATTAAAGTAATTCTCACAGAAAAGCTCTCTCCATTTTACTCCTGTGGATTTCCACTATGAGCAGCCATATTCAGAGGTGTATAATCCAGTTGGCACAAAGTAGAAGTCCTGTCCTGCAGCTGTTCCAACCAGTCACTAAACCAGCTAAATTTAATTAGCTCAGCTCCACTGCAAGGTAGATGAGCCTGTTAGTGAAAACACTTGTTCTAAATGCGCAGGTGGATCCAAAAACATGATAGGACTTCTACTTTATTTTTACTTCTACTTCTACTTTATACACCTCTGGCCATAGTTGTTTTTGGCAGATTTAGCTAAAGAATGAAAAAAAACAGCAGACTGTGGATTTCAGGTCTCATTTAGCCATCTATCTGTTTATCAAATGAGAAAGTTAGCTTAATTTTCAATGGGTGGAGGCAATTTATTACTGACATTTTCTTTAAGACAAGAAGGCAACGACTAGTCATTGTTGTTTTTAGAGCTCACTGTGGCTAAAATATATATTTTATGCAAATATCCTACATAGTGTAAAGAAAAAAAATTCATTCATGATATATTCAGAGTTGAGAGTATGTCTTATAATTATTACCCTCAAGACAAAAAATGAAATGGAATGAAACTGACTACAATTAAATGAAGTATTGAGTGTTTCAATTCTTACCCACAATAGAAAGAATTATCACCACAAAGTCAAAAATATTCCATGCAACGGTGAAGAAATAACATCGGAGGGCAAACAGCTTGATCAAGCATTCGGTGGTGAAGATCACAATAAAGACCAGGTTGATCTTGTTGAGAATGGACTCCATTCGCTCCGACTGCTCATCTGTTTCCACCATCATGGTCACCATGTTGACAATGATGAGCATCATAATCATGATGTCAAATGCTTGCTCGGACACCAGATCAAAGAAGAAGGCCTGGAGGATGTTCTAAGATGGAAAAATACAGTCATTCAGTCAGTAAAGCTTTAATTATAAAATTTTTTTATAAACAAAAGTGCATAATTATACATAGAATGCTTAATAATATATAGCAATGATAATTGCATATGATGAATTCTATACTAATGTGTTTTAAAATAGTGTAAATCATGTGAATTTAAAGAAATTTTAAAGGATGTCTCCGTATTTAAGAAATATATTATAAGTATAATTTGTTGTACCCCAGGTCTTGGTATTGGTTTTTGAGGTTTCTTAGATCCCAACTTTTTCATAGCATTATAATACTTCTTCTGTTCCTCAGTCATAAAGATATCTTGTCCACCTAAGTAAAAAGGGAAAAAAAAATCTCACATTATTTTTACAGAGATATTTATAATCTTATAGAATTAAATACTCAACCTATGTTTACAAGTAAAACATTAGCCGCCCCTTCTGCCCTGATTGCTTAACATACACAAAATTGCTTGACACTATCAAGGGATCAAAATGTAAATGCTTATCTTTCTCTTTTGTTGATTGAAATTGTCTATGATGACGCCAATGAAGAGGTTGAGGGTGAAGAAGGAGCCAAATATGATGAAGACAACAAAGTAAATGTACATGTAGAGGTTTATTTCTCTGCTGGGTTGTTCTTCCACCTGTAAACAAAGCAGTTTTGTAAGTTTAATGTAAGAAACTACCAATGTCAACCCAGAAAAGATATTTACAGGCGCATACTTACTCCTCTTGAATCTACAGCTGCATTCATAATTTCCATCCATCCTTTAAATGTTGCCTATAAAAAAAAACAATACAAACTAAACTTACTGGACTGTTAAAAAACAAACATGGCAATGAGTGTCTCTGCTGTTGGAATCTAAATTTATTGAAGACTAAATATGGTGGTACATTTCAAGGACAGAACATGGACAGAACATTTCAATGGACAGAAGTATGTCAACACAAGAGGTAATGAACAGTCACATTGGTTGTATTAAAAGAAAAAACTTTCGCTGGTAAGAGAAACTCACCACTTGCAGAAGGGAAAGGTACCCAAGTCCCACATTGTCGAAGTTGACCTTGACCGTTGTCCAGTAGAACTGGGTGTCATTCATGGCAAGGCAATCAGACTTGTTGTTGATCACAGAAATGCTGTGGGTAAAGCCTGTTTTGTTCACACACTTTCCAAACTTTCCAGCAAACAGGTTAACTCCCATGATGCTGAAGATGAGCCAGAAGATGAGACACACAAGGAGGACGTTCATAATTGAAGGGATAGCTCCTATAAGAGCGTTCACAACCACCTGATAAGAAACAAACAATAAATTAAGTCAGTTCTGTTGTTCCACATTATTCAAATCTCTGATTTTGTATTGATAAATCACTCCATCATATAGGCCTATTTCTTCATATGTAAGTCATTTAAATGTTGGATAAATGATTGACAACAGAATCCTCATTGCCTATTTTTTTTTAGGTGCAAGCGTGGCTGACTTGGACATCAGAAATCATCCAAATCACCTTAACTTCTAAAATAGGTCAATTTATGGAATCCACCCCACCCATCCAGAAATACCCACCCCAACCAGGTGAGGCAGATGACTGCCTGAGGTTTTCTTCCTGTTAAAAGGGAGTTTTTTTCCTTCCCACTGTCGCCTCGTGCATGCTCAGGATGGGGGATTGGATCGAAGTCATGATTCGATGCAATCAGTTGGTTTCTATTATAGGCTATGTATGAATTGGCTTGAAATGATGTGGATGTAAAGTGTCCAGAGACAACATTGTTGTGAAGTGGCGCTGTACAAATAAAGCTGAATTGAATTGAACAAGCCTGTCACTTTTGCTATTTTATTTTTGGTATTTTAATTATCATTAATCAATGATCTAGTCATCTCTTTCAGGCTGTTTAAGCTAAATACTTCCAAACTCACTAGCATGCTAAAGTAAGGAATCACAAATGTGGGGGAAGATACAAAAATTGTGGAAATAGCTGTGCAGGGTTTTGAACTAGTAGCTGTTTGCATGAAAGCAATTGCTAAAAGACCAGAGTATTTCAACTTCTTTATGACACTGAAGGAGAGGCAAGATAATCACCAAACCTATCATTTTATGAATACATAAGTATCCAAAGCACATTTCATGTCAGTCTGTCCAGTAATGGCCTATATTATACATTTATACATTTAATTTGAAATCACTAATGTTTCAACATAAATCCAGGACTTTCCAGGACTAGGAAACCTTTTAGTTATCTTTGGTTACACAAATAGTCAAAAGCAATCCCGTCTCACAATAAAATTAGCCATAAATACCCCAGTAACAGTTGCCAATTATTGGATGGTAACCTAACCCTCTGTAGATGTTTTGCTTCTACCAGGTAGTGTTAAAATCACATAATAACAGCTTCAAGCACTGATTATAAAAATGTGTAACCTACAACATTGTGCACTTTTCTAATGATAAGCCTAAACTGTTAACATTTATATTTAACCATATTCATGAAATCTACTCCTAACCCTGCACTTTTAACTTCTAACCCCTATCCAATTGCAGACCACAGTGAAGTAAAGAAAACTAAGCAATCCCAACTGGGACTGAAGGTACAAAAATGAAAGGACTGTGGAAACACTTTTACAGAACAAATTTTGAAGTTTGCTGCATGGGAGTCACCAAAGTCATTTCGACCAAATAGGTAACAAAATCAACATGTAATGTGTGTTTGTTGACATGGACATTGTATCACATAAGTTGCGTCTTCATAGAAAAAGGAAATAAGTATAGAGAAAGTTGTTGTTGTTTGGCTTTGGATCATATTGTCTTTGGGTTGTGGTTCAGTTCTTGTGGATTTCTGTTCTTTGGTTCTGGTCTTGTCTGACATCTTCTGTGTTTACAGTTTTATTTTATAGTCTATGCCCTTGTGTATTCTATTTACTATCATGTCCTTTGTCATATCCCGGTAGCTTCACATGTTTGTCGCCAGTTGTTAAGTGTATTTTTCTTAGCAATTTTTGTTCTTTTCTTTAGTTCAGGCTTTTCTTTAGTTGGTTTTCATGTTCGAAAAACACTTCATCCCTCAGTAAATCATTGGTTAAGTTCCCCTGCTAGCCTCACCTCTGTCCTACATCTAGGTCCCGCCTTCTCGCCCCCTGCTGTCTAGATCTCTGACATAAACTGCACAGTTTTGTGCTGTGGGAGGATGTAGCTATTAATTGTAGATCATTATAAAGTTACATGGAATAGATATATGTACTAAATTCCTAATTCTAAAACTTCTGGACAAAGTCTGGAGAAAAATGATCAATCAGATTATCATCTTTCCTGCACCTGAGTCCATTCTGCTACATTTCCAACATTCTTATAGAATCCTTTCCTAACAAGATGATACCATGGTTTTATCACAACAAATTGACAAGTTAAAGATATCAAAAGAGACCAAAAACTTTAACACTCACCCTCATCCCCTCAAATCTGGATAGAGCTCTCAGAGGTCTCAAAGCCCGCAGGGTCCTCAGGGACTTAATGGCAGCAAAGTCCGAATATCCCAGTGAATTTGCTACAAGGCTTATCAATGACACCTACATGGAAAACAGAAAAACACCAACTGTCAGGACATAAAACAATTTCAGTTGCATAAGTTTTTATGTTTAAATGTTTATCAAAGTATTGGACAAAGATTTTTTTTTAACACATCCACATGTAAAAGAAAAATAAAATAAATAAAAATGATAAAAGAAACATCAAAAACATTTAGAGAGCCATATTTAAAAAGTTTTTGTGTATTTTGGGACATTCCACAGTTAGGAACACTCCTACTAGATTTTACGGTTTAGATTTGGTTGAGTTTTGGTTAATATTTTAGCAAATTTGGACTTCCACTCTATTCTACATCCAAAACAGACAAAATGGTATTCCGCTGTTGAATGACCCTTAGATGACAGCTATGAATGGAAATGACATGGTATAAATGACCGACAGAGGAAATTCATGTTGTGATCGATGATGGTAAAACACAGACCAGTATGCATGTATGGACACTCAGCCTCCATGCATGCATACTCAGCTATATATGCATATAAATATGTATATATAACAAATAGAGTGAGTTTTATAAAGAACTTACATCAGTCTTTGCCAAATTTGTTTGCCAATTTTAATACAATTATTCCAATATGTTAATTAAAAGCAATCAAGGGCATATAAGAGCCCAATATCCTGCATTTCTTTATAAAAGTCTATTTAGAGATGTGTTTATCCAATATATCTAAAGAAGATACTCAAAATTCATTCTGGACTACAGGCATCATTGGCTCCACATGCGTACAGACGTAAAAATACAGGGTAAGAATAAATAAGTGAAGTTTGATAAACAGATAAGATAGGTGAACAGTTGCAACGGTTAACAGCGCTGTCATGTTTTAATAAACAAATAAAATAAACAAAAAAACAGTTAAGACACAACAGATTTGACATGAATTCATTTGTAGAGTGAAACTAAGAAAAGAAATGTCTGTTCAACAACATTTTTTTATCAGTTTAGTGTACTTTCCACAGTATTGTAGATCTTCTGTAGATAATCCTCTGAGCACATGGATCTTCATTTGTTTTGGATATGAAAAGTCAAGGTCCTGTAGTCACTGATTCAATGAACACAAAGACCACTCAGTAGTTTTTTTTTAGTACATTTCTAAGAAAAGAAAATCTCTGTGGAAATTATGGGTTTGGAAACAGGACGGTGACTTTTGATATCACAACGGAAAGGACTTACAAGTGAAGAAACACAGGAGCTTTGTGATGCAGATGCAAGTATCCAATCTCAGAGCCCATACTCACCTGGGACCCGCTAACTAAAACTTACCCTAACAATAGCTCGGTCTGTGGCGATCTGTATAACAGCAGGCAAAATCAGAGGAAGTCAAGACAGGCCTACAGCCGCACGCCTCGGCCGCGTTGGATGCCCTCACACTACAGAGCCTCACCCATTTACTCCAAACGTGTTTGACGCTGGCAAAGCTTAACATTAAATCCCAGAACTGGAAAAACCCTTTTACTTCATCCAGACAAATCCTGGCATAAGAACAACTGCAAAACTATGCAACGTTACAACCATTTTGGTATGTTTTAATCTAGTTAACTGCTTCCGGTAATGCAAATACAGCGAATGGAATTACATTCCAACCCGAGATATCAAGATTTTATTTGTAATTAACAGGACTGAAACATAAAGTTCAGCTAAATGTTCACTTACATCCACAATAAGAAAGTCGAGCCAACACCAGTAGTTGGTGAAATACTTCTTAAAGCCGTATGCAATCCATTTAAGAAACATTTCCAGGACGAAGATGTAGGAGAAGACTTTGTCAGCATACTCCAACACCACCTTTATGACTTTTCTCTTCTCGATGTAAATATCCTCGAATGCCTACAGTAAAAGAAATGACACCAAAATAACAAAATTACAACAGTTGATGGTGCAAAAACAAACTTGATTGCATTCATTTTTATTTATTTATTCCACTTTTTTGTGAATATTTTTTTCTTCCCAACAAAATAAATTTTATATGCAAATCAAGTCAGTGTTTGTATAACCCATTTGCAAGAATATTTTGGTTTGATTTATTCCTCCTTAATATGTAAGTTTTTTTTGGTATGAGCAATCTGACCTTCCTGCTCATAATTAAATTTACTTATGAGATAGCAGCCTCACCATTAACCCTTCACAGTCACCTTTTCATGCTGCTTTTGCCTCATAATGAAACATGATATGAAAATAAATAAATATATTTAGAGCTTGATGGAAAAAGGCTTTATTAAAAACAGAGTCCTTTGTTAAAGGCTATTTTTTTAGATGGAGCTGCAGTAGAAAAGCTTCTGTGTTTGTTGCTGTCATGAACTGTAGAGGTATGTAGAAGTATGGAGTTTATTAAATAATACATTTGGTTGCAAATACATTAAAAACTTGATGAATTGACTGAAAAACACTGTTTTCAGGTTGATTTAACTTTGCAAACGAGACCTACTATTATTCTGACTGAACTCCAGCATGTTGGGTTGAAATAGCCGGATTACTTCAGGCTAAAACCAAGAGGTTTAATATGTAAAAGATGTTCTGTCCATGTCTTTTCTTTCGCTTTTAATTTAACGTGTGCATTGTTGTTACTGTAGCAACATTACCAGAGCGCCGCTGCTGAGCAGGATCATGAAGATGATGAATGTCTCGAACCAGCTGTGCTCTACAATCTGATAGCAGGTCTTTCTCAGCCTCCACCAGGCCTGGCCCAGACCACGGCTTATGTCGACATTGCAGCACTGACAGTGCCTCAGGCATACTGATGACAATTTCAGAATAAATTCATACTTCAGATAAATTGGAGGAAAAACTTTTTTGTTTTTATTCTTGGTAGATAAAATTAAGTAGTGACAGTAGTTGTGTGGTGAAATGTGATACTCACACTCAGGGAAGCAATCATCTGGCTCCATACTGTCTTCATCAAGGTCTGAGAAGTTATCCTCTTCTTCCCCAGGCTTCCTCAGATCCACTGTGCTGCCCTCTGACAAGCTGACCTTCTCCTGAGAAGACACGTCTCAATGTTACCAAACCATTATCCCATTAGGACAAGTGTCTCCACATGGAAACAGTCCATTGTATTAAGATACTATTCACATAAAACAACAGTTTTTTTTCAAAGGGATAAGCAGATGTTTCCATTTTGGAATAAATGTGACATGCTTATGAGGTTCAGCACTAACAGAGCGGAGAAAAATGCTTCTCTGTTTCATGAGGATTCATCTCATTAAGGCTAAGCTCACCTAGATGCATTGCCTTGCCTTTCAATCTCCTCTGAGCCTTAATACAGCTTTGATGAGATTTTCATGTATTGTAAAGACAGCATATTTTGCATGATTCACAGGACAGAGATGCAGGTTTAATCCAATATAGCAGCATAAAATCTAATCCAGCATTAAAAGGCATCTACAGGAGCTGGAGACAAGATTATCAGCATTACCAGTCTAATAGCTTGAAGTCAGAACAGACACAATATGGACCAACATATTGTTTTAAAGCATATAAAGAGCATATAAAGATCTTATAGTTCCATATATTCCAAATAGAGCACTTCGCTCTCAAACTGCAGGTTTGCTTGTGGTTCCCAGAGTCTCAAAGAGTACTAAGGGAGGAAGGGCCTTTAGCTATCAGGCTCCTCTCTTATGAAACCAGCTCCCACTGTGGGTTCGGGAGGCAGACTCCCTCCACACCTTTAAGATCAAGCTGAAAACCTTCCTTTTCCAGAATTCTTATAGTTAGGATATGAGCATCTCCTGAGTTGGAGTCTGCATGTACGGGACCCAGCTATCCAGGTTATGCTCATTGCTCTTATAGTTATGGGTAGTCTAGCCAACCATTACTTATGTAGCAATGGGAATGTTACCTGATGTACTGAGAAGTACCTCGCTCTATTTCTCTAATGTATTAATGTAAATATATGCCAAAATTGCCGTCTCTAACTTATTTCTCCTTTTTTCCGCGGGTCTTCCTGAATAAGTGCAATTGTACACGTTGATCTGTCTTTCCTGTCCTCTCCACCCCAACCAGTTGAGGCAGATGGCTGCCCTCCCTGAGCTGGTTTCTGCCAGAGATTTTCTTCCTGTTAAAGGGGAGTTTTTTCCTTCCCACTGTCGCCGCGTGCATGCTCAGGATGGGGGATTGGATTGAAGTCATGACTCGATGCAATCAGTTGGTTTCTATTATAGGATATGTATGAATTGGCTCGAAATGATGTGTATGTAAAGTTTCCTGTGACAACATTGTTGTGAAGTAACGCTATACAAATAAAAGTTGAATTGAACTGAATTGAATATAACAGTGTAAGCTTGAATCCTTTAAGATGAATTGAAAATGAATTCATATCTAACATTTTCATAAGCGCCATATACATTTTTTGGTATTTAATGCTCTACACATGTAAAACATATCCTTCTTTAAAAGTGAGCAGCTGCCAATGCAAGTTAAGAGGACAGAAGGTTGAAGGAGGGCGGTGTGGTGTGCAGTGGGAGGGAAAGAGGAAGAGAGAGCGATAGACAGCAGGTTGCTCAGCTCAGCCTCGCCCTGCTCAGCTGTGGCAGTTTAATCTGCTCTACAGAGCCTGGCTCCACATCTGGCTTACTCCTGTCTGACTGCCAGACAGGGCAGAAATGGCACACCCTCCTCATCACCAAACGCCTGACCTATAGGACATTCTGTGCACATTTGCTGTAAAGCTTCCCAATGAACATATTATATCTGAAATATACAGAAAAAGAATGGAAGAGATAGTCAGAATCATAATCCCAGTTTTTTTCCATATTGGTGAGACAAATAGGATTTAAAGTGTTAATTACTGTGCTGCAAATGTGGGTTATATTATGTTTACATTCAGCAAAGTTAGGCTACCAGTTCAAGCCTCTTTTTCAGTCCTTGTGTTAAGATAATCTAGCTTCAACAGACCTAAACGTTGTTTCACAGCTGTCTAGTGCAAAAAGTAAATAAATGACCTATTTTTAAGAGCAGCTTTCCTAGCATTTGATGGCGTTTAAGCAAACTGTCTAATGTGTAACAGAATGCAACAGTAAGAAATAAAATCTACATGAATATATTGTACGTATGAAACATGTTTCTGTGAGCATGTTGTGCCTGGACGACATGGCATGAGCACAGAGCATCTCTAATCTTTATCAGAAATGTCAAAAGGAGGAAAACCAGAGAGGGAAAAGCCAGATAAGAACAACTAAATGGATTTAATAAAGAGCTGCTCTCCAAGAGCTGCTGGACAAAGGACCAATCAGAATCAAGCAGGACATTGGAGCATGTCATAAAACACACTTTCCTCATCCTCTTCCCTCCCCAGCAATATAAACAACACAACTCTTTATTGCTTTCTAGATCCTGCTGAATCTGGTTTCAACTAATGTTTCCAGACCTTGCTTAAAATCACAAGTGCATCTTGACTGAACATTAAATCTTATGCACTCTGGGATGGAAATCTACAAACCGGGCTTTCTTTAGTATACAATATAGTGCAGCACCTAAATTCACAAAAAGCAAATATTGCAATCATTGAAACCTACAGTTATTACAAAGCAAGCACAGCTTTAATCCCACATCTGGTTACTGGATTCAACTAAACATGTTTTGTTTATTTACATATTTATTTGCCGACACTGTTAGAAACGGTTGTAAATTGATTTTCTGCATTAGCTTACTGTAAATAATTTTAGAGCACTGTTAGATTCCTACCTTTTCTTAGTTACCGATCCTCCTATTTTTATTGTGTGTATCTTTATTCCAATTGGATGAAGAATGATCTTTTTTTACATTATATACGCTATACTTCTAAATATAAAGTCAAATATGTCATGTTTAATCATTGTTATTGCAGTGTGCTTTCTGTTAAATCCTTTTCCGTCTGCTATTTGGATTATGTTAGCATAACATACACATCACAATATCTACAGAAAAAGTGCAGAAAAGTCCAATATTGATAGCTTGATTCAAATCATAAAGTTTTATATCATCTCTCCTCACAGAGAAGTGTCCAAACTCTGTGAATTGCTGACGTGTCCAAAGTCTCAACTTTCAGCCGGATAAACTTTTCTTTCATCTTGACATCTTAATAAATAACAGTTTCCATTTAGGTCATACGTCTCTTTTTTCTGTTTCAGCTCTGTCATCATAGTGTTCCAGTAATAGTAACAGCAAGGTTATTTTTGTAGTAATCGGCTTTTTAGCGTGGCCTTGTTTTGCACTATCCAAGTTTTATATGTGTATAAGAGGCTAAAGTTGATCTTCCATTCATCCATTCATTTTCTTGCCACTTATCTGGGGATGGGTTGCGAGCGCAGCTGCCTAACCACAGAATCCCAGACTTCCCTCCCCCTGATCAGTTTTCTACAAGTTACTATATTTCAGATTATTTGGTGGAGTGATTTCCCACATCTTTTAAATGTGCATTTTTACACCAGCTGAAGATTTTCATATTCAGGAATTATTTAGAGAGTAATGACTTAAGAGATGCGTTCACATTTACTACAACATACGGTATATCAGTGGTGTCCAGCTTCAGTTGTTGAGAGCCACAACTGCTGGTTTGCCATTTATCTCTAATGCAAAACACTTGTAGTAAATACTTTTTTTCATGATTATTTGTTAACACAGGGTGCTGCAGTTTATTTCTGTGTCTATCTGTCAAAAAGCACTAAGAATAAGGTAAATTTAGAGTCACCAAAGCTTAAAAGCCAAGCTGAAAACCATGTTAGACAGACAATTTGATTTTTAATGCAGCAAGACATTGTATATTTTTATAAACTTATTGACAGTGCATCATCAGACAAAATAGTGTTATCACTGAAAAAGAATTTTTTTATTTTACCTAAAAACTTTCTGACCTTGAAAATATTTGTTGCTGATTGGTTTTGGTGGCACAGTGACATTTATTATTTAAATTCCTGGAATAGTTGTTTCCCTGCAGCATCCCAGGAGAAACCACACCTCACAACCTTGTGCTCCAGCCCAGAGCAGAAGCTTCACTCTGTTTTATGGCACCGCGTCATTTACTAGCAACTGGATATTAACATACCAGCAGATTTGAACTTGCACCGAGAGCAAGAGGTAAGACACAAGTCAGCTTCAGACTGACTTTTACTGACTGGAGAGAGTTCAGAGTTCAGGAAGAATGAAAGATGGATGGACATTACTCTTTAAGTCCATGGGTGTTGAAAAAGGGATACCATGATTTTCACCTGTACTTTTATGTAAACTCCTGTATTTGATTTCACAAACTTACTGGTTTGTTGTCTTCATCCTCTGATGATTCTGAAATCTCTTCTTCCTCAAGAAACTCCACATCAGACTCCCCAGGTGCGATGGGAACGACAACAGTCAGGTTGGGGTTGGTCATGTAGCTATCCTCCTCTGGCGCGATGCATTTCTCTCCATGGTCTGTAAAAATTCCCCCATTGCTTTCCATGTGATTTCCAACCGGCTTGACAGCCTGACTGGCTTCTTTGGCTTTCTGATTTTGACTCCTCAAGCCATGCCTGAACAAGTTGACGACACATGAAAAAAGCCAGGACACACCGCTGTGGATGCGGGCAAGGGCAATCTGAATATTGTTCAAATCTCCATCTTCATCTGGAGCAGAGAGGTTATCAGAGCTGAAGGAGCTGAGCAGGAGGGCAAGAAAGAGATTCAGCACCTGGAGACAGACAAACTTTAGGTCACATAACATATCAGATAAACAAATAATCAAAACACTTGTGACATATCATCAACATTTAGCCTTAGAGCAGCAGGAAACGTTGGCTTTACATTATGATCTTGCCAATATTTGTTCTTTTTTCTTCATGGAAAACAGAAAACCATCGCATTTAAGCTACAGGATAAACAACTCTGATTCCAGACATGATGCGCCACATATTTTGTCAACACTAGAAAATCCTGCCTTGTAATTCAGGAGGATATTCTACAAAGTTATAGTCAAACACGTGGATTCTGTGGTTCCATCTACTCTTAAGTCAGGGTTCAAAGCTCCCAAGTAATCTGTCAACGAGCTTAGAGAACAGCAGCATCAGGCATATGTTTGGCTATATATAGGTATAAATGTGCGTGTGAGTGTGTGTAGTGTGAGTGTGCTCACTTCCTGTGTACATGGGTATTGTGCACAGTTGGTAAGGATCATCTTTAGCCACAGAGCCAGTCAGAGAAGGGGAGTATGAGCAGATGATTAGTGATGAATGCCGTCTGACCTTCTTGCCCTCTAAGCATTCCAGATAATGATAATCCCTTAGATAAACAGCTTTCCCACAATATATGTGCATAGATGGTTTCTGTCCATTAAATTCCGTACGGAGCAATATTGCAACCAGACCTGTGCTAACTTAATTGAGTTAATTCAGTCATTGACAATGTATGTGTATTTATTCATTATTTATTTGACAAAAACTAAGCAGTTTGTAACAAACTAAGTACGTCCCATTATTTTATAGCTTTGGTTGGTATAACTTGAAGTAATTGTTTTATATATGACATTATCAGTCTCTTAACATCATTAAGACAAGTTTTGCGCTGCTCATCTTTGCAATAGTGCATAGTGGTTTGTGAGCGTTTGTATATAGATAGCTACCTTAAGGGACCACAACATTTCAATCAGTCTGAGGTACTGAGTTATTACAACACCGTGGTTGTATATTTACTTCTGTGCATGAGTTATTTTGCCTGTTTCATGGGTTACAGGCTAGCTGTTAAAGCAGAGGACAGATGGCCTCACATTTCACATCAGGCTGCTTTTGTATTTAGAGGAGATCATCATTAGCTCAGTGACTGCAAGATGTCTAGGCTCAGTGGCTGCAATACAAAAAGCCTAAAACATCACTGCTCCATTATTTCATTTCTCAGTTGATGTGAGGTGTTTGGACTGATATGCTGTGTTTGGTTTTTCCCAAATAATACCAAGGATTAAGGTTAAACATCTCCACTTTGTACTAATTAGTTTAAAGGACATTGTTTCAAAAATCCTGTGTTTGTTCAGACGTAGCCATGCTGGATCCAAACTGTACTGCAGTACTCTTTTACAGAGGAGAGTGTTTCTTTAGCAACCCTTCCCAACAACCTAAAAAGCAAATGATTGGCCCAATGTACCTTTTTGTTTGGTCCAAACTTAGCCTTGATTATAATGGTGACATAAAGTGAGTGTGGCTGACCACCACATGTGGCCCACAAGGAAACTGCTTTAAGGAAGGCTTCATGCATTATCCTTCCTGCAATCCACTCAACTCTTACAAGAATTGTGATTTTTTTTTTTTTGTTTCCATTTCTACATAACATGACATAATCTCTGTGACAAAAGAACTGGTACTACCAAAACATTTTTTTTCTATTTAAAGAATGTAAACAAAACAGGCCAACCTCAAATACTGCATGCAACAAACTGAATCAGACTATTTTGTATTATTTCCTAGTTGTTGTGTTTGACAGAAAACCTGTTTCCTTACTAATCAGTCCAAAGACTCATTAAAGTAACACAATATAAGTGTCTGACCACAAAAATCAAAAATGGTTTTGATTGCACAATGACGTGTTTTATGTACATTCCTATAGCAGAAAAGCACATTTGACAGTTTTTTTTTCTCCAGGGTGCTGTCTCACTTTACAGCAGCAATTGAATTTATGGCACTGCATAACATGCCAGCAACTGCATTTCAACATATTAGCTGCTTTGAATGTGCACTATGGATGATTAATTAATGAATATAAGAGGACGTTATTGGAGAAAGAGAAGAAATGAAAGGGCGATGTGGATAGAGCAAGCGGCAAAGCAAGAGTCAACTGCTGACTGACTTTTACTGGCTGGAAAGCGTTTAGAGAGGAGGTCGGATGCAGGTGTTGTTAGAGGGAAACTCACTGAGAAAATTTAACAAAATTGACTTGTGTTTCTTTGAATAGCTTTTTATGACAATATCCTTACAAAGCATATATCCAATTGAACATCAGGATAATCAGAATTTTCTTATTACAATATACAAGACAGCGCTCTAAAATCTACAATATTTACATAACTGCATAATTCTGACTGAACTGTCAGTAGGATCATGAGTCACAGCTTTTTGATGGATTTATAAAATACAGTACATCTGCATTAACTCATCATGTAATTAACATGAAAAACATATTTTTAAGTTTCATAATAAATGATTTAAAACTTTACTAACAAACATACACTTCAGAGAATGAGATTATATGAGGGACAAACTAACAGAGTAGCGACGGGGCATGCTGGGAGCAGGTGTTTGAACCATATCCAACATGAACCACATCAACACAAAGCTTCAATCTATTTATTAATTAAAATTAAAAAATCTAACAGGATTTCAGGATAGTTGTACTTATTTTAGTGTGGATGATGCTGACATTTTATTGTATATTCTAATATGCACTTGTGTGATAGGAAGAACCTTTAGATTGTAGCTCTTACACCACTTGTAGGACCAAAAGGACTCACTTAACTTACATCCTGATAATTTATAGTGGAATCAAGAATCTAATCTTAGTCTGTGTATAAATAGAAAAAGATTGCCAGGCTTAAACTGTAATATATAAGCTTTGAGCGCAAATATTACATAGAAAAAAAGGTGTTTTCAAGAGAAGCAACATTAATTATATGAACCCTGTAAATGTTCTAATGGCACATCTAGGAGTTTATTTTTTAAAGTTTCTCATTAATGTTAGCTCACAGAAAACAGATGGATGGCACTCTCCATATGTGTTTACCAAATGAATATAATATGTATCCTTTCTGTGGTACCCAACAGCAGCAGTTGTGTATAAAATATTACTGTCAAACAGAATAACTATTTATTTACAGAAATATGTGCACGTGATGCAATGGCAGGAACAACAGAGAGAACCCTGCAGCCTTTCCTGAGCCTTTCTACAGGACTTAGGTCACAGTTTCACTCATAAATCTTAATTCATTAGCAGTGGATAAAGCAATGAGGCCATAGCAAAGCTGCAGAGTTTGTCTCTTGTGGCTTCGTTTTGCAGGACAACATGTGCAGATGATATAAAAATTTACTCAGAAGGGACAACAGATGGATTATTTGTTATGCATATATGATTGCTTCCGAAGTCTGCCTCTGCTAATCTGGAAAATAGGTAGCAAAACACCAAAAAAGACTCCCTCTGTCAACATTTGTAAGTATTGACAATAGCAGATTAAAATGCATATAAACTACAGTATTTTCTAAATTAATCATGACTTGCTTGAAGGATGTCTCATCCTTATAATATGCAATCAGCAGTCCTCACTGTTGATTACATAATCCCAGATTATTTGTGATGTCATCACTTTGATTTGACAGCAGCGATAGTTACAGTGAAGCACAACTGGATTTTCCTTTTCTTATCAAACACTAGCAAGAATTTAGACTATGGAAACCTCACATGTATAACAAAGGACATGATTTTTTTTTTTAATATGGAAAGGGAAATATTGAATTTCCCTTTGGGGATTAATAAAGTATTTTTCATTCATTTAATTTAATTCATTTTTCATTTCATTTCATGCTGTCATATCTCTAAAGTATACTATATTTTTTTGCTTGTAAAGGGCTGTGAAATTACAAAATTCCACTGAGTTATTTTTCATTAACAAAGACACTGTTCCTGTACTGCCTGACACATCATCCAGACTTGCCTCCTGAACCCAACAACATTCTAGTCTATTGTACAGTCATTTAGCAGACGCCTTTATCCGAAGTGACTTACATCTGAAAGTGAGAAAAACACGAGCAAGTAATCAAACAATAGAGGGCATTACATCTAAGTGCTAGTCAGACTGGTGAGTCCAGTTGGACAAGGATGTTGAACAACATCATCATCATCATGAAGAACAGCCTTGTGGCTAGTTTTGCACCACCAGAAGCAATGATTGAGCTTCTGTGGTGCCTTGCATAATTTTTGACAAATCAGATGATCAGTCAGAGATAGAGAGCAGCTCGAGGTGCTACAGCAGTGTCCAGTAGGAGAGGAACAAAGTGATAAGTGAAACTTGAGTTGTGCAAATCTACTCCAATTGACACCAAAATAAAATCATAAGCTTGAAAATAATCACCATATGGGCCTTTTCTCAATACCTTTTAAAATTGATACTTTAGACATAGACTATCATGTCTTAGGTTCCCTAGTGAGTATTTACAACAGCAGGTTGGTGCATGTTGAAACATGTCACCCAATGCAATGCTGTGGTTGACTGATTTTTTAAATAATTTTTGACAGTCAAGAAGCAGCAGAGCACAGACAAGGAATGAATCTGTTAAATCCTTGTTGGTTATAACCTTTTTGTGAAATTCAGCAGAATGAGATCACAGGATAATAGCTAAGAAGCTCAATAGAGCAGAGACTAGGAATATGTCGGCTAAATCCTTAAAGGTTTTAACCTTTTTGTGAGATCTAGCTGAATGAGAACAGAGGATAGCAACCGAGAGCTGAAATAGTAATTCAGAGGAGTATAAAAAAAAAAAAAAGAAAAAAAAAAAAAAGAACCACTTACCACTAGGTTCCCTATGACCATGACCAACATAAACACCAGGATGCAGAGAGGTTGTCCAGCCACTTCCATACAGTCCCACATGGTCTCAATCCACTCGCCACACAGCACTCTGAACACGATGAGGAAGGAGTGGAAGAAGTCCTTCATGTGCCAGCGAGGCAGCTGACAGTCAAAAGAGATCTTACACACACAGTCTTGGTAGTTCTTGCCGAATAGCTGCATGCCCACAACAGCAAAGATGAAGACGATGATGGCCAACACCAGCGTCAGGTTTCCCAGGGCGCCCACAGAGTTGCCAATGATCTTGATAAGAGTGTTGAGAGTGGGCCAGGACTTCGCCAGCTTAAACACTCGTAGCTATGGTGGCATCAAAATCAAGAAGATGATTTATGAGATATCAAGTAAATACATTTTGCACTACTAAAGCTGTTTTAGACTTCTGAATTTTGAAATGATATTCAAGACATTTCTGCTTAAAAGTGCATGTTGTGGGACATATTTCTGTTTATACTGAACAAAGAGAGACTGTAAAATTCACACATAGGTTCATGTGTATACATGTTTGTTTCAGATATTTTCTCATGTCTCATCAATCAATAATTATGTTTTTTGATGGTTTATAGTAATACTGCCAAGGGACAAATACAAAAAACTACTTGAAAGAGTTAAGAAAGTCAGAGATTTCTGTTACCAGTCTGAAAGATCGCAGGACAGACAGTCCTTCTACATTAGAGAGGCCCAACTCCATCAGACTGAGGCAGACAATGATGCCATCAAAGATGTTCCAGCCCTGTTGAAAGTAGTAATAAGGGTCCATGGCAATCAACTTCAAGACCATCTCAGCTGTAAAGATCCCTGTAAACACCTAGAAAAAGATCAAAACACATAGGAAAGTGTGAAAAGTGAAAAAATAAACAATTCAATCTTCATTCATTCATTCATTTTCTAAACCGCTTCATCCAATTCAGGAAGCCGGAGCCTATCCCAGCTGCCTTTGGGCAAAAGGCAGGGTACACCCTGGACAGCTCGCCACTCCATCACCGGGCCACACAAAGACAAACAACCATTCACGCTCACACTCACTCCTAGGGGCACTTTAGAGTGACCAATTAACCTAACATGCATGTCTTTGGACGGTGGGAGGATATATATATATATATATATATATATATATATATATATATATATATATATATATATATATATATAGATGTATGTATGTATTGAGGATTCTTTGCATCCATCTCTTAATTTCCCCTAAACTCCATGACAAAATTATTAATCTTTTTGTTTACAGTTGTTTTCATAGCCCAACTACACAGTGTTCATCACTCTCAAGCGAGAGTGCATCACTGAAGAGAAATCATTAAAACTAAGACAACTAAATTATAATCATACTTTAAGTAGTTTATTGCTGTTGTGTTTTTCTAGGTGAGCCTGAAATTTTTTCATTTGCTTTGTGCATCTCTTTTAGTCCTTTACCTGTAATACATATACTAATATTTACACATCTTTATCATGACTGAAAGTATGAGGTGGATTTTGTTTTGATGGGATCGACCCAACAAAAGCATCGTCAGACTTATAGGATACAAGAAATCTCCAAATCGTTCAAATATTGATTATCATAATGTTTGGAATTACAGTATTTAATTTGGTGAATATGTATGAAAAACTCATTGTTATTTAAACAATTTGGTATGTTATTCACAAATTGTACTTTAAGGCTTGAAATATGCTTTTGAGAGAAGAGAAAGGACATGCTAGTATGACTGAAAAGGAGGCAAAGATCCCAGACAAGAAAATATTTACACTTGTTCTATTTTTAGTGCACTTCTAGACTCTGATATTAGCAGTATATAATCACTGGTGGGGTAACTTAGCTCCACCTCTTGCTAAAATATTCCCTCTCACCAAGAATAAAACACGACCTTTGACACAACCAAGAAGGCACCTATGATAAAACAAAACAAAACAGCTGCCTGCTGTAGTAACATAATCTGAACTACTTCTTGCTTCCTTCTCAAAGTATTCTCCTGAACTCATCTATCACCTGTCAGCACTTGGAATAAAGTATGTTTAATGTGGAAAACACTCAAACTCCTATCATCTGAAAGTCTCTTACCAGATTGCCCACTGAGAGCATGGTGTTGAACTCATCAGTCATGGGGTAGTGCTCCAGGGCCATGAAGAGGGTGTTCAGCACAATGCATATAGTGATACCTAGATCCAGGAAGGGATCCATCACCATGAACTTCACCCAATCCTTCAACTGCAGCCACCAGGGGTTGCAGGCCCATATTAGATACTTCTTGGCAAATGTGTACCAGCAAGGATGACATTTTTGCCGTGATTCTTCCAGCTCTGCAAAGGAAAACCAAACTATTGAGTCCCTTATATATGTATAGTCACTCCACCTTGTTTATTGCATTTTCTTCACAAAGGTTTTTGATACAACAAATGCTTAACCTTAGTGGTTTTTGTTTGTTTCAAAGTAAAGTAAAAAGGCAACATTGTGTTATATTTTAAGTAAGTAGAGAGTTAAATAAGATTAATATTATTTGTATGACTTGCATTGCAAAATGAAATGCTTTTAAGAAACATAACTGCTTTAAGAAAAAACAAGTGTAAAAACTAGCTTAATCTTATACATGTCATGTAATGTTTTTCATTTTCAATAACTTCAGAGTAGTAGTTTTAAACATGGTATTTGTGAACAGCCATATGACTTTTCAGGATAATCAGTGAGAAGAGAAGAATCAGTTTGGGAGTTAATTTTATAGAAAAGCTAAGCTAACGGTTACTCGGACAGGAGAAATGACAAGAGCTCATTTTTTTTACAGTTAAAATTAAACAATCCTAAAAACTACATGGCAACATTATCATTCAAAATGACCTTGTTGTTGTTGTGAACAACGTGTAGCTTGTTTCGGACACTATTATGTTGTGTGTTTCACTTTAAGCTAGCTTTAGCCAGCATCATTAGCTTTCTGCTATGACAGCTGGCTAATTTTCAAGGCACCCAGTAGTTAATATAAAAAAACAGTGTGAATGAGCACTCTGACTTACAACCATAATGATGATTCTACAAACTGAACTGGGAAAAAAAAGTAGATACCAGAGTGTGATACTGGTACCATGGGACACACACAGAAAACACAAGCAATACAGATGTCCACCTTTGCTCCAGATGTTCCCTACAACTGTCTGCTCGGATGCTGTGTTAAGCCACAAATAAATGATTGCATTTAAATTCTTTAAAAAATAGTCTCTTAAAACTAATGAATTATTAAATAATAAATAAATGACTGCCTCTCATAAAAACACATACTTCATATGTCAATAAAGTCAGGTGAAGGAAGAAAAAGTAAAATTGCTGTGAATGGGACATAATTTTCCAACTATTCTTTTAGTTTTCACATAGACGCACCATCCATGGCATCACTGAAGAAGCTGACAGAGCTCAGGCCTCTTTTCCTGCGGACTGAAGACGGCTCCATCACCGTCGGGGAAGGCTGGACGACAGGTTTGGGTGATGTTTCCTCTGCAGTGCTGGGCTTTTGGCAGACTGTATGTAGTATCTAACAAATTAAAAACAATAATTTTTTAACTACTGACTAAAATTAACTTATTTTTCCCATTTAAATAAAGAGATATCTATTATGAATATTTATTTTTTGAGGTAGTCCCCTCTGAAAAGCCTCCATCACTCACTGTGTCTTCTCTGACTCTCTCCATGCTGTGTGCAGGCAGGGATGTAGGGGTGAGCAGACCCATGGTAGTGACCCCATTCTGGTCTAAGGAGATCATCAGCCGACCGTTGACGTTGAGGCTGGGTGTGAAGACTTGGGAGCAGTGGCTCCTTACACTGCCCGTCCTCCTCTTCCAGGGTGTTGCAGTTGAACTGGTGCGACTTCTGAAGACATCCCCATGAACGCTGTATTCATCATCGGCAAAGTCTGCTTCTGAGTTGTTACGAACACGGAAGGAGCTGAAGATGCTGTTCTGACTTCCTCTCCTGGTGCTGAGGGGGTGAGAAGAGAGGGTGGCCAGCAGGGGGTGGGCTGGCAAAGGAGATAGAGGAGGCTGGAAAGTGACAGAAAAATTAGCTTCTAAGCCCACTACATGGTAAACATTCTAAGCTGTGTTTTTGGGGTGTTGTACTTTACCAAAACTTCATCGGCAAGATCTAATTTCTCCTCAGCAGCTTCCCCTGCTGTCTCCTCTGACAGAGTTCTGTGAGATCTTCTTCTACTGCTGCTGCGTCGCAGGCTTTCTGTCTTTATACAGAATGGAGACACCTCTGGGGAAAGAACTGAGTCTGTATCTTGTGCCTGTCTTTTGGCTGCCAACTTTAAATAAGGAAAAAAAATATATGTTGGAGAAGATTTAGGTTACTTTTGAGCTGAAAGCACAAACACAAATGTGAAGATCCTGCACCCTACCCTTTGCTCTCGTCTGAGATGCTCCATAGCCAGCTGAAATTCCCTCTCTTTCTGCCAGGCCTCTGCAATGGTTGCCTGATTCTGCTCCTCGTAGGCCATGGCCACCACTGCCAGGATCAGGTTGACCAGGTAGAAGGAGCCAAGGAAGATTACCAGCACAAAGAAAACCATGTAGGTCTTTCCTGCTGAACGCAGAGTCTGAGAAAATCCCAACATTAATCACTGAGACATCTTAAAGAAAAGATATGCCTTCCTAAATAACTCACATTTATGTGGTTATTGATGATTATCTGACAAAAAAAAAAAAAAAGCAACAGACAACAGTTTGGTCAAATCTGATACAAAAAAGTGTATATTTTTTATATTCTAAAGTTTTATATATAAAGAGATTTTGTGTTCCTTATCAAAGTTTCAGATGTAGTAGATTAAACCCCAGACAAGCAAGGCTGCATTTTACATCATTTCTGCATGATTTTATCAGTGTTTTACATCTTTGTGTTGGAATTTTAGCTCATTTTATTGCACACAACATTGCTTCAGTTTAAGATTTGTGCACATTTATGTATTAATCTCTTAAGATCCTGCTACAAAATTTTAAACAGGTTGAAATTATATTTGTTCATTAAATCATTGCAGCACCTTGACTCTTGATTTTCATCCATTCTGTTGTAGATTTGGTGCTGTGTTTGGGATCATTGTCCTGTTTTATGACCAAATTTCAGCTTTAGCTGTTAGAAACATTTATTCACATTCTTCTTCGAATGGCTGAACAATCATAAAACCCTTATTGGATGTCACAGATGTAGAATCAGCACCACAAATATCAGTTAGATCAATTCATGTTTAAATACAGTTTACAATGCTGTTAACTATTGTAAGTAAGTATGAATAACCTTTGTTTGCATTTAACATATACACACACTACCAGTCAAAAGTTAAATCCAGTGGTAAAGTGTGTCCAAACTTGTGACTGGTACTGTATATAGAACATAAAACCTAAACTGGAAGTAGTTACGATAAAATATTAAAACAGAGAGAAGTTCATATTGTGGACTGGTAATGTTGTTTAACTTTATATTAACACGTGTGAAGTAATTTTATATTTTTTGACAGTAAAACAACTCATGCTGTAAACGGTTTCTGGTGAATATGTGAAATAGCATAACTATTCTACGCACGTCAGTATGGACCACACCGAGATCAAATTCTTTTTTTAGTGCTACTCTTCTATTTTGCAGAGGTAAAATGCTACTTTTCTTGTAATATGAAGGTGGTGAATGAAGGCGAAGGTGAATAATGGTTGCATTAGAAGCATTTGGGTTGACAAAACCATGTTTATAAAAATGTTGGTGGATGAAAATGAAAATTTAAGATTAAAAAAACCACACCTGATGAAAAAGCTCTTCCCAGTAGTCTTGGGTCATGAGTCGAAATAGTGCCAGAAAAGCCCAGCCAAAGGTGTCAAAACTTGTGTAGCCATAGTTTGGATTCCTTCCTATTTTTAGGCAGTTAAACCCATCTGGACACTTCCTGCATATGAAATGAACAAGCAGAAGACAGATTATTTGACAACTGGGCTGATAAGTAAAGGTTGTGCGTGGTTCCATCTAAAGCAGTCAGGGCAGATGTCGCTGTGCAAGTAGGCAGGCTACATCACCAGAGTTTAAAACCAATATCTCCATTCAGCCCTGCAGCTTTTGACCTCAAGCAGAAGTAAAGCAAATGAGACAAAGGGTGTACAGCTATCATCACCGTTATTTCAACTGAGGGCACTTGAAATATGTTTCAGTCAAAAGCACTAAAATAAACCATAGTGAAAGGGATTACACTGAGCCAGATGGATATCAAATTGCAGTTCAAAAATTTGCGGCTGGATGCCTCCATCCTTGATCTTCATTGTCAGCACAGTGGCATTACAGAAAATATTTAAGTCCAGCAGCTGAGAACAAGCTGGATTGCCATGTCAATCTGAGTGTGGAATAATTTCATAATGGCTGGCAAACATCTGGGTGGGAAGGCACTGCTGTGAGAACAGCTGTAAATCTCACCAACCAACTAAGCAGGAATCCTGACTAATATCCAGCAGGAAGGACAGTGGAGGCTGCGTGAGGCCAGCCTTGTTAGGCTGTCCTTCTGCTACACAGCTCAACCTGTCACCGATCTGTTCACCTCTTTTAATCAATATGACAAGGACAACACGATGACTTTACACATTTAGTCTACACAACTGATTTTGTTTAATATTACAAGTACTTAGAATTGATATGCTAATACGTCAGTTTCAAGTATTTCATGTTGTATCTAAAGCATCATCTCTCCATTCTAAAAAGAATCATTAAATCCATATGATAACTTGGTAATGTCTCTATTAGTTTTGGTGAAAATAATCATTGCACCTCTAAACATTTTTATGATATTATAACTTGCAATGACATGATGACTGCATGGAAGTTGCCTTTTTTGGGGGCCTGATATGCAGCTTTAAACTGTATTGAAACAACTGGCGCAGCAAAAGGACTTTCTACAGATAGTGGAGTTTTGTTTGGGGTCTTTCGGTGTGCACTTTGGTTCTGTGTATCCATGGGTTCCCTTCAGATACAACCACCCAAGGACAAGTATGTTAAATTAACTGGTCACTCTGAATCCTCCCTAGTAGTGAGTCTGAACTGAGTGGTGTCTTGTCTCTATGTTGGCCTTATGATAGACTGGTGGCCTGTCCACAGCGTAACCTGCCTCTTTCCTGCTAGCTGCTGCGGTGCTACCAAGACACAATGCAGATCAAATGTTTTGACATGTCTAAGGCCCCGTTCACATATTTAAGGGTGTTGTGACCAGCACAAATGTTTTTTTTTTTTTGTTTGTGGCACTGATAACTAACTTTTTTGGAAAATGGTTCCAGGGTCAAGATTTCCGGTTAATCCTACTGAGCCGTTTATGTGCAGACAGGATAACTGGTATTTTTGGCTCAGATGTGTGTCACCATCTGCAAAGCTTGCCTCACAATACGCACTGTTAGCTTCTGTGTTTATGTGGCAATAGCCGCCATAGCCAAGATTGTGCTAGCGGCAGTGCTAATTTTGTTAAAAGGACTTTTTACATGGTTTCATACAAGTCACCAAATATGCTTTTCTCTTTCGTCAAATTTTTGCCTTCTTTTTGGACAATGTTGTAAACAGTGCTGGATGGATGTGATTTTTTTAAGGAGGAGCTAGTGAAACCAGAAAAAAAAGGAAAAAAATCTATGTTCATGTGGAAAAACCTAGCCAAAATCAGGAGGGGATCCCAGGTCAGACCGAGGAAATATGGGAGAGAAAATATCTCTCATATGTAGGCATCTCTGCTGGGATGGATGATCCACTGCAGTACAATGATTTATCTTTTCATTTTACCATTCTTATAGCAGTAAGAAAACATCAGATGCCTTCAGCTGATGTAGATAAATCACCAAACTCAATCTAATGACACAGCTGTTAATCTAATATTGTCTTTTAAACAGTTACAAATGTGATGTGAGACTTGCTTTGCAATTAGATGCTACTGAAAAACAAGAAAACAGTCCATCCATCCATCCATCCATCCATCCATTCATTAATCTCTGCTTTATCCAATTCAAAATCATGGCAGGGTCTGGAGTGTATCTGCGCTGTCATTGGGCAAAAGGCGGAGTACACCCTGGACAGGTCACCACACACACTCTTAACCTTACTCCAAAAAAATTTTTTTTTTTACATATTTGACATGTTTTCCATGGGTACTAATGAACATAAAATATGTTAAGTGGTTTCAAACTGCATAAAAAAAATGAATGTGACTCTTGGACTTCCTGGAAAAAAGCATTTAAAACAAAACTGTGAGGAATACATGATGTGTAAGTCTGCAAGTCAGTTTACATAACCAAAGCAACACAGTCCGCAGGAGCTCCATTAAAGCTCTTTCTGCATGTTTACATTTTTATCAGTATTATTTTTGAGGACATAACATCAATTTCCTGCTGTTTGTGTACAGGACAGCAGAGGAACATCTGTCTTTTTTTTTTCCTGGGTAGGGCTAAAGTGGTGGGTTTCCATGCTCACATCAGTAAAGGGCAAAAGTTGAAAACAGCTATACAAACAGCAATAATCCTTAATGCACAGTGGCTTTAAGATGTGAGAGGATAAGCGTTTGCCTGAATTCCACTGTAAAAAAAAAAAAAAAAGAAAGAAAAGAAAAAAGCTCGGACCTTTGAGCAAATTTATCACAAACTTGTCAACGAGGCTGAAAATATCATTTGAATATGCATAGAGGTTGTGTGCGTGTGCTCGGTTCTGCGCGCGCGCGTGTGTGTGTGCATGCATTTGTGCGCATGTGTGTCATCATAACGTATCCAAAGCTTTAATTTGGAAATCTACTCAGGGATTACTTGTTGGAATACACTCAAAAGATTAAGCATCCTCTATGTTTTACGTCCTCCATCCTGACCTGCTTAGTATCTTGCCTGTCTCAACAGCCAGCCTCAGAAAGTTCCATTTAAAATGCCACACAAGTCAAAAGGCTGCCTCAAACATCCGCCAAAGAGATGTACTAACTTCTTCATGGCTACACTTAACTATGACCCAATATCCAAGTCAAGATGTGGTGTCACTCTTAAATTAAAAAAAAAAAAAAAAAAAACATATTGGTTGGGATAAAGCAGTAATGTTAATGTAAAAAGGATATAATTTGACTAATCTTTTGTGTTGTTTCCATGCAACAAACTGCCCATTAGGCTGCAAAAAGAAAAAAAAAGTTTAATTACAAGGTAGGACAGCAGCACAGATCACATCAGTAGTCTGATCTTACTAACCTACTATTCAGAGGAGTTTAAGGACATCACTTCCTCCTCAAATGCCCTCAAATGTATCCTCTTTTCGCTCTGACTTTAGAAATTACTGGATCAGATTTTTAATTCTTGGGAGATTAAATTTCTGTGTTTGCAGAGGAGTGGCTACAGAATGAGATTACAAACCACAGGGTGGGCGCTCTCTGATGTTAAACTGTTTGGCTGACAAGCTTCTTTTCATCAATACTAATTTCTGCACTTGTCTATTGGAGGAGAGGAGAGCTATGTCAGCTTTTTTCTATTAAACAGTTGTTATATATGATGTTTTATTTAGAAGGGAAGCAGGCAGAGTACAGATGGGCAGTGGGAGGTGACAGGAGCTCTTTTGGCCCTTTGTTCCAGAAGTTAATCCCATTTATTTCTCGTACAGATAATGTTAAATACCCCCAGCTAGGGCAAGTTTATGGGTTCACTTTGTACAAAACTACTTAGAAAATAGTCAGCCAAATAAACTTAGTAACAAAAGGAGTTTCTCCAGACTTTATCCAGACAAATTCTGAACAAAAAATCTATAATCTGAGTTACCAAATAGATAAACTAATGTAACCAATAGCCTCCGAATGCAAAATATACCAACAAGTCCGGTTTGTTTTACTGCTGCAGACACACAGTTTAGTTAAACAATATAGTCAGAATATCTTTGACCATGATAGACTGGCTGGAAAAATAAATATGACTTCTCATGAAACAGCAGGGGAGGAGGGTCGACTTGCTGATCAAAGCGTGTCTGGCTATATTATGTGATGATATGTTGCCTTTCAGCTCTTTTGTATCAGTTTTTTTTTAAGCTGATGACAATTAACAACTCGATGAGCAATGAGCTTATCATCACAATAGTCTATACACAAACTTAACTTTAAAAAAACCCCAAAATGACCCCTTACATTTATTCTGTTGTTCCTGGCAGCTTGTTCATGTGTTCAACCAGCTTTTTCTGTTATTTCTGGGTCAAAGCTCAGGAAGGGCTCTGTGGAGCATGTGCTAAATGCCTGCTTGTCAGTCAGTCTGAGCCCCAATGACAATGTATATGTGCAGTTCAGCTTCCAGCGTCATTATCTACATGTGTTAGTTCAGCTGGTAAGTTCTAAATTATTCATTTTACTAACATCATCCAATCATAATCATTGTCAGCAGTGTGATGGCAGACTCCAACAGAACTGTGACATCTTCGATTTAGTTCTGGTTTTGGTTCTCTCCTTATTGCTTTAGAAACTGACCTCATCGTGTTTGCTTCCATTAGACAAATCAGACGTTCAAGTCTTTTTGTTGGATATGTTTTGTGCTGTAGTTGACCTCCATCTTTGTGGACCACATACTGGTTTGGAGGGATTTTTAATTGTATTTCCGAGTTTGTAAGAATCCTGAAAATTATTTTGCAAAATACTACTGGATGGATTTTCATGATTTTTTTCTGACATTGGGTCGTCTTCTAACTTAGATTCCATAAAATTTTGGGAGTGATACGGATCACCATCTGGATCCAGGAATTTTTTTTAAGGATTCTTTATCATTGCAAGGCCAAGCCGTTTTCAGTACACTTGCATGTCACTGTACAAAAAATAGTCAGGAGTACAGGAGTAGTTTTAACAGGTTTTACATGATATCAAAGATCTGGACATCCAGTAAAATTCTGGCTACTACCATCCAGAACAGAGAAAAGGAGGGGATCTTTGGAATTTACATCACTGCAAGAGAAAAAAAATTAGGATTTAACTTGCAACAAACGCCACAATATAGCAAAGACCATGTGGATCCATGATGAATGAATCTAATAGTGTACAATACATGTAAATGAATGTAGGTTGTAGCAGGGTGGAGATCACAATATGGGTGCAAATGAGCTGCTTGGCGGAGGTCTGAGGGCAATCTGAGTGCTCTTCTGGTTTAAAATGTAAATGGCTGGCATTTACATTACATTAAAATGTAAATGACTTTTAATTACAACAAAGGTGATGCAAAATGGGGACTGGATCCAGCTCACACCACTTGAACTGAGCAATCAGAGTGAGCTGAGTTTTCCACCCCTACCTATCAGTAAATAGCACACAGCAAGCTGTTTCATGGGCTTTGGGGACTTTAGTTGGCTGGTTTCCTAATGTTCCATCCATATTCTTAACCATTTAGTCCAATTAAGGGTCGCAGGGAAGCTGGAGTCTTTCCCAGCCATCACTGGGGGACGGGTCACCAGTTCATCACAGGACTCTTTCTTAATGTTTCTGGTTAAAATTCACTTTTTACCAAAGAAGGTAAAACAAGAACAAAAAAAAAAACTTTTGTGTTACACTTTTGTCTTGTTAACAAATTCTCTATGCAAACAAATCCACAAATATCTAACACTGAACCGTTGAAAATAAGGCAAAAAAACCCAAAAAACAACCCACATCTGTACCACTCTTCTGCATGTGCTTAATTTCATCAGTTTTTGTTTGCTATCATCCATTAACTTGTATTATTAATAAGAGCAACTAATGGAGGTTGAAGCTGCTGGATTTCAAATTTACACAGATGGGTATTTAGTTCTCTGTAACCCCTTGAACTGGGCCTGGCAGCGGCAGAGTCATCCTGTTGTGCTTGTTTCAAAAGCATTTGGATTTACAGGATTATTCATTTCGTGGTCTGAGTAGCAATATTTGGGATGGTTTCACACTGTGCCTTTGATTAGGAGCAAAGACTGTCACTCCGCAGACAAAAACCACCCATGGCTTTAAATTAATATCCAAACTTATTTGGAGCAGCAAATGCATTTGGTTTATTTTCAATCATTTCCACCCAGCAAGAGAAAAGCAGCTTGATCTAATGATATAGCTTAAAATAATCAAAATGAGTGTCTCTAAACAATAAACAAATATCCTTCTGAAGGGACCTGGTTGACACTAGCTAACCTAATCATGCCATAAAGCTTTTGCGATTGATGAAATCTCCAAAGACCCCTCTCTCCAGCTGGCAACTCAGCATTTCTGAGTAAAGAGTTCCAGTGGAGCCAGAGTGATTATCCTCACCACATGTTGTCTTGTGTGCAGCCTCTCTCATGCTACAGCCAGATCACTTCTCTATACGTTATGCCTCTAATTCTCACACTACAGGAGGTAATGTGGTTTTTCATATACTGTTTGAATATTTTTGACTCAGTATGGTGATCAACTTTCATATCCTATTGTTCTGTTGACATGGGTCGGGATCAAAGGCCATTAAATGGTAAACATTTTGACATTGTGTAATAGCCTGCAGATGATTAACAAGCAGGCAGGACGGTAAAAATTCACTTACCCTGCATCATTTCCATATCCACATATTAAGGCATCCTTTGATCCTTCAACTTTGTAAAAATTGTCTAACAAAAGAGAAACAACATATTAAAGTTTAATCTCATTGAATAATACGGATGTGATCAAATAAAGAGCTGTATATTTTAATCTGACCTTCACTGTTGAGAAAATCCTCAGGAGAGCTCCAAGTTCTGTTGTTACAGATGAAGGATGTGTTGGGGCTGTAAGAGGAGTTGATGCAGTGCTCAAGGCTGCGGATGCACTTTTGTCGCAGGAGCCCCATGAAAAGCTGCAGGCCAATAAGGGCGAACACGCTCAGACAGAAGACGGTCAGGATCATCACATCCGCCAGCTTCTTCACAGACTGGATCAGAGCGCCAACAATGGTCTTCAGACCTTAAAGGAGGGAGAAAAGGCTCGTGACTACTTATGCAATTCCAGTTTTGTTTTAGAAACAAAGAAATGACCCAGCGGCTGTTTTTACCTGGAATAACTGAGATGGTTTTCAACGCCCGCAGTACTCTGAAGGTTCTCAATGCAGAGACGTTTCCAAGATCAACAAACTCTGTGACATAGCTGGGATGGACATAAAGAACAAGGAGATGTTTCCAGGACATCGCATAATTTATTACAGAGTTTGGGAATTTAGTAATAATGTAGCTGTCTTCCTATATATACATATATATATACATATATATATCAGCAATCAGATCAATCAGATCCAAACAGAAAATGCTCCTTTTTGGTTTACATTGTGCTATAACTCAACTTTTGGACAAAGGCAGATGTTTTACACACACATACACACACACACACACACACACACTCACACACACACACACACACACACACACACACACACACATATATATATATATATATATAAAAGCAGTGTTTTTAATACCTTAGTATGGCATGAGCTACAAATTAGCTCACTAACCATAATGAAATAAAAACAAATGAATCATGACAGGTAATGGCAGCTTACAGTGTGTCCATATCCATTAAAGTGATTTTGTCTCACTGTTTTCAAACAAAGCAAATGTTCCATCAGGATGATTGGTCTCAGACAGGCCATCTTTCTAATCTGCCACCTGCATTGCTGTTACAGGGTCATTTCACACAGATCTGTAACCTTTGTGAAAGGCTTACAGCTTGTGGTTACTCAAATCACTCGTCTGTCCTCTCTGGTCCAGCAGTACAAACTCTACAATTCAAACAATAATACAAAATAAATATAGAAATAAAATAAAAATTCAGAAAGTCAAGGGGATCATTATATCTATAAAGCTTCCCTTGGCAGAGAAAATTTGCTCAGCAGAACACAGCATCCAGACCATCATTCTGCTTGCCTAAATGCTGGACAAGACAAAAAAAAAAAATCACTGAGCAAATCTGGTTGATCATGGAGATATGGACGTCACTGCAAAAATCTTTCAAATAAGTTTGAAAGTTTCTAAGAACACATCTCAATACAGCAAATGACTGGACAGACAGATTATCAATAATGGCACTGCTACTCACGCCATGACAATGACGATAAAATCCAGCCAGTTCCACGGGTCTCTCAAGAATGTGAACGGCACTATGCAGAATCCTCTGGCGAATATCTTTATTACTGACTCGAAAGTGTAAATGCCTGTGAATGTGTACCTGCAAAATATCAATGAAGCATTTTCCAGCATTAGAAGTGAATGTAATATTCTACAGTAGGTAATCTTTTTTATTTTAAATGAATCATAAAAGTGACAATGAGGACTGATGTGCACATTGTGTGCAAGATGAGTTATGAGTGATGCCTGTTGCTGATTGTATGATAGAAATTAAGCTATTTGCAGGCTGATCCTAAATCTGAAGTCTGTTTTTACATTACTGCAAAACTCAATGTAAGATGCACTAATTTTGCTAACCCACTTTTTGAACAGTGTTTTCATGTTCATATGCATGTCTTAAGATTTCACATCTAAGTAGAAGCATATACCTTAAGAAGCCAGTTAACATAATTTCTTCTTGTTTTTAAGCCGAGTCATGACTGACTTGCAGATATGCAACCCTGTGCACAAAAAGGCTGCGAAGCTGCCTAAAATGCTAACAAAATTAAGATTAAAAAAACATTGCAGATTTGCAAATCATTTGAACCCTGTTTCTTTTCTGAAGCTGCACAGTTTCTAACTTTGTTATCTTTGTGTAGAGTTTTTTCTTTTGTCCAGACCAAAAACAATTCATTAACAGGTGATTATTAGTCAACTAGAACCTTGGACCTTAACGGTGTCACAGTGGTGTGATAGATGCCACATCAAGTTGGAGCAAGAAGGCCTCAGACGCATATGGGGTTGGACATTTCTTACTGGAGTTTGCACATTTTCACTTTGCGATCATGGTCGCCAACCTTCCTTTTCCTACATCCCAAATGAATCTTGGTTACAATACTGAACCCCAGTTTGGCAACATGATCCTTTTTATATGAGCTGCTTTGGATAAAAGTGTCATTTAAATTAATGTAATAATAATAATAATAATAATAATAATAATAATAATAATAATAATAATAATAATAATAATAATAATAATAATAATAATAATAATAATAATAATAATACACTTTTCATGCATTATCATCAACTGATTATGGGGTAAAAAATATTGCATAACAATACCTTATTTTTCTACCTACATTTTTTACCAGAAAGTGAAATATTTAACTTAAAAGTACTGAAAGCAAAATAGCAGGTGCCTCTGTGTGAACAGACACAATGTCACATGCTTTAAAAAAATAAAAACAAAGCCTGTGACCCACTGATGATGAACAGCTTTCCATTCCACACCACATACTTCCTGCCACATGCAAATGTGATGTTCTGGATGCCGTGAACGTCACATGCATCGTTTACTTTACTTACATGTCTATTACTTCTTCAGTTGTCACTGATGAAGCAACAAATCCCAGCAAACTCTTCATTAGAATACATGAAGTTTACACAATGGTTTAAAAACAGACGTGGTGCAGCTACTTACTCCAGGTATTTGGTCCATGTTGGAGGATCAGACATGGCCATGAAGAAGCAGTTGGTCAGTATAGTGAACATTATGAAGTAGCTAAACAATGTGGAAAGGGTTAAGGAAGATCCGCTGAATCAGTTTACAGTGAAAAAGTTGACAATCTATCCTAATAAAGCAAACAATGTCTGTAATAATACAATAAAATAACCTATTAGAACCATAAACTCTACTCATTTTGTTGTAAACATTTTCTTGTTAGATATCAATATTTTAATCTAAACATAAAGGACATCAAAAGGAAAAAAAGTAGAAATCACTACTATTATCTTCTTATTTATATTTATTCTCTAAGATTAATACAGGGACATAAGGCGATTTAAATGGAAATGATCATTCAAAAGAGTTGTTTTTAGAAATGGGACACTGGACAAATCCAGTATTCCACCAATGGGGTGGAAACTGGTTTATATGAAATTAGCCAGTATTACATGCAAGTTTTTATGTTTATAAAACTCATCTAAAACTATTTTATACAACAAAATGAAAAACACATGTTCATACACAAAAAGCTTTATAATCCATCAATCAACTAATTCATGGCTGGACAATCAAAAAGGATATGCATGGACTAAAACTTTAATGGCAATCGATCTGATGAAGTGAAATGGACTAAATATGTAAAGTGCAGATGTGGCACTGAATCTGAAGATGGCCTTCCCTTTGTTAAGTACTATAAAAGTCTGCAAAGAAAACAAAAACAAACAGATTAGTGGATGGAGGGAAAAAGGTCACATTTCCAGTTATTATTCTTCACTTTGTACACATCTCCGACGTCTCGGTTACATAAAGGCCCCGTTTTTTCAGCCCCGCAGAGAAACTCAACGGCAGCTGTTCAGCTGTTTTCTTTACCGAGCAGGGATGAATATATCTGCAGTGTTGAGTCAATCTTTCAGTCTACCATCTGTGGTAACTTTCACTTCTAGGGCAGCTAGTGAAGCCAGTTGAGATAATGGAGGCAACTCCAAAGCAGGCTGAATGTTTCCCCAACAGATGTGGCATTTATTTAAATTTTTTTTTCTTCATCTTTTGATAATCCTCCCATCCAGCAGCGCATCACATGCCAAAACAAAGGCTGCCATGCCCTTTTTTCATCCTTCCATTAATGGGCGGCAGCCGGATCTACCAGCTCTGCAAAACTTCATAATCTCATTTCTGCACTGAGAGTACAGGGCAGAAGTTGCAATGCTCATGTCATCCAAACAACCAATTGGTACGTTCAATGAACATCAGCTGATTAGGAGACGTAATATCCATGTAATGCTCACAAGCTCATAGGGAAGTTTATTTAAAAGGAATGGGAGGGGAGAGAGAATAGTGCAGTTAAATATGTCACATCTCACAGCATTTTAATGGTGCAATTTTTGAATGAAACGTGTAAACTAAAAATACATAAATGCACATAACTAGTTTCAAACATAATTAAAATAGTAAAAAAAAAAAAAAAAAATACAAAGCTATAAATGACATAATTCAGAAAACTCTGCTGAATTACTTTTAAAACTATTTATTTTAGTCATTTGACCTGTTTGACCGATTAAGCCCACATCACTGAAAAGCAGTGTTTTAGCTCACTAATTTCAACACTGACACACACGTCTGACGTCATTTCCATCAGCAGCGTGAGTGCATGTGATGAGGGATAATAGGAGAGTCCATCAGGTTTATGTGAGCACTGTCAGGCTGCAGAGAATATGACGCATGAAGTCTAAAATGTACTAAGTATGTTCAAGAAAGACGGGTCTGTTGGTAGAAAAGCTTTGCAATGTTAAATAAAATATTAAACATGCACTGTCATGTTAAGCTGGTAGAGTTTCAAGGATATGAAAAAAAATCAACTCCATTTCATGAAAAAAAAGCAGAAATTGTGAGAAGGTAGGATTTATCTGTATGGGCTTTGTGTAGGAATTCATAATACATGTGTTGTAAGTCATACTCAATCCAAACTGTATTTTAATTTATAGGTCAGTCTTTTGTTTTTATTTTTATCCAAAACTTTAAAAACCAAGGACTGACAGTTAAAAAGTGAAGAAGGTGTTAAACAATGTTGAATTGGGTCTTGAAATTGCTTCTTTAGCCTGGTAGTGCATGATCTAATGCCACTGTCCACGCTCTCCTACTACCTTATAAATGCTTCTGAGCATAAAATAGTTACATAACTTCATTTTTGTGACCGTTCCATGCGAAACAGGGACTCAACATGTCACATATTGTAAAACCAAACATACTTCTGGAACCGTGAAAATGTCTAAATGTCATTTTACTACTTTAACAGTGCATTGTATGATTCTACAGCCCAGAAATTGCAGTGATTTGACACTGTTGAAGGCTTTGCTGTTAAACTGCTGTTTCAGGCTGTCAGTAAATATAGTTATTCACTTCTTGGTCTTTCTGTGACTTTTATCTTTCAACAGGACTGTTTTGAAGTTCTGCACTTGTATTATATGCTTGTTTAAACCACAAACTATTATTTAAACCCAGTCTGCTGACAACTCAAATACACCGCCTCTGCAAAGGTATGTGGATGGACTTATTTACGGCCAGCTTGAGCAAGAAAAATTGTAACTAAGTTAAACTGGTTTCAATTATCAATGAGTAGGTGTTATGTTAAAAGAGACAAGAGGTCAAATCTGTGCATTAACTGTTGTTTGCAAAGTTTCATACAGTCTAATTTCAATTTGGCAAAATATCATAGTTGCAGATTTAGTTGTAGATTTAGTTGATAAAATAACTGTAAGCTTAACAAGAATCCTCATCATTTGTGGCTCTGATTGCCAGGACAGATGCAGTGACCTTCTTGTAAATTTCCTTTCATTAATTTTTAAGATGTGAAGTAAATGATTTTTGATGAGAAAGAAAAGAAAAACACAAATGCACTCACCCTCTGGTTCTTGTAGTAAAATGGATCAATGTCGTCCAGCGGCACCCCAACAAGTTCTGCAGGGATGTCGCCAAAGATGCGCGGCAGCTGCTTGCCTGCCTCCAGGTCGGCCCTGGGTTTGGGAGGATCTGCGTTCCTCTGAGTTTCATGGCTATCCTTTGGGCTCTTGGCCTGCTCCTCCGCAATCCGCCGCTCCAGGGCAGCCAAGGATTCACGAGTGAACCGCCGCAAGCCATCAGGACCTGTTGGTAACAGCATGGCTGCCATCTTTTCATCCTGATTGTCCTGTACTAGAATTTACTTACAGCTGCAGGAAGGGTGAGAGACAGATGGATAAAAAGGTGAGAAAATGATTGAAAATAAGTGAAAAGTTCAACAAATACACTTTGATGACTTCTGTTGCTGCGCTAACCAGCTCACCTTCTAACATTTTTTTATATTAGTAATTGAAACAATAGTTTTAAAGTGTGAGATTCCAAATCCCCCAAATTTATCAGTATTGAGTGAGAACAGGAAGTAGCCTACAGCAGAGAATACGTAGCACCTATACATTACTGCACATACATTACCACCTATCGCTCCATCTTTTCTGTTGGTTTCAGTTCATCGGAAACTACTTTGTCTTTACAACCAAAACATACATAAAGAATAAATGAAAGGAAATAAAAAGATAAGAAAAAGGCACAAAGACTTTCACCAAGGAGTCTTGGGTTTGTTTATCAGAGCTCTATAGCTAAAAACAGACCACTGGTGGGTTTAAGCAGCACAATACTTTTTTTTAGTCTAGCTCAGTGATTCTAAATATGAGCAACAGATGGTTGTAAAAAATGGATAACTAAAAACAAACCATTCAAAAAAAACATTAAAGTATCCAAGTATTAAAGCAAATATCTCACATGTGGGAATCTTTTATCTGATTATAAATTTGTGACTTAGAAATGGTGAGAACCACTGGAATAAGAAAAGGATCTGGTTTGTGTTCAGATACATTTTTTTAACATTATCAAGTACATCTTAAAAAGCATCACTTTGTATTATCCCTTTGTTGCTGGCGAGACCGTCTCCACCCCTACAAGAAATTAAAGGAAAAAAATCTGAGTTTAAAGCTGCTGAACTTTTCTCACTCTTACAGTCCTAATCCAAGCTAGAAAGAATCCAACTTTAGTCTAAGAAAGAAAAAGAAAAACTAATGTCCAATTTATCAAAAACAAGCATCAGAATGATTCGTTTACACAAACACTGACTTTCGTCAACACTATCACAGATATGGTTCTGTGTAAATATATAGTTTAAATAATGACCTTGTTGTTGATGGTCAGATTCAGACACTGTTTAAGATAATAATAATCATAATAATGAAAAGAAAATGAGTCATGAAGAAAAATGAAGAAACAAACTTGCAAAAAAACAAAAAAAAAAAACAACAAAAGCCCACATGGCAAGAAAAGTGTCTGATAAAAAAACAAAAAACAAAAAACACACATCTTCATCACCTGGAGACGTTCTTCTTCATCAAACATTGTGTTACATGTTAGTCTTGCTACACGCTTAAGTTGGAAAGCTGCAGCTTCTTTTGTTTTTGTTTTTTTAACTAAGAACTTGATTAGAGTCCAAAGTTCCTTTCTGCTGAACATTTCTGATCTTTACTCAGTCCCAAACACCTAGAACGCTTTCAAATCAAGGCAACGAGTCATTCTCTCTGCAGCTGCATCTGATGCAATATCTTATCAACTTTATAAAGTATCTTCATGCAAAATATGTATTGAACACACTGCTGTGTAAATGCAGAAACTGTGATCATTTCATGGCATGTTGACACCATCGAAAAACTGCTATTTTACAAGATACTTGCATTTATTCAGCAGACACATAACTTCTCCTGGTTTGTTTTGTATTTAAACAACGTTATGTGAAATTTACTGATTATTTATGGGCGAGAAAAACAAAAGATGAGCTAATAGATCATGCAAATACTATTGAATGAAAGAAATGGTCATTAGATGTGATCAAACCCAGATTCTGTATTTATGGATGAGAGCAGCAGACATTGTGATCAGTTCTTGTTTTCCTCACTTCTTCCACAATGTTCCACAGTCTGTAAAGCTGCATTCATCTTAATCTTGAGATTATAAAAAAAAACTGTAACCAGTTTTTAATAACTTCCTTTTGTATGAGCCAGAATTTCTTTCAGTTTAATGACGACAATACTGAAGTCATCGTTTTTGGAACCATGAAAGAAAGATTAAAAGTCATCTCTCAGCTTTAAACAATGGTGTGAAAAACCCAACAACCAAGCCAGAGATCTGGTCGTAGCCCTGGACCCATACCTGAATTTCAGCATCTTAAAAAGAGAGTTATGAAGTCACCTTTCATCACTTAGAGAACATATCGAGGATTAGAGGATGGATGTCTCAGCAGGCGTTAGAAAAATGTGTCCATCTTTAGCAGACTAGACCACTGTAACACTGTCCCAACAGGTCTCCATTAAAAGTCCATCAGACAGCTGCAGGTAGTCCAGAACGCTGCCGCTCGAGTCCTCACTGAGACCAAGAAACTGGATCATACAACGCTAGTCCTCAGATCTGTACACTGGTTTCCTGTCTGTCAGTTTATAAAGCTGCTGTTTGTTTATTAAGCACTGGATGGTTTATGGCTAAAATACATTGAGGATCTTCTGGTTTATGATGAACCAACCATCAGGAAAATCCCTCAGGTTATCAGGGTCAAGTCTACTTTCTGTTCTCAGAGCCAGAACTAAACATGGAGGCAGCGTTCAGTTTCTATGCTCCTCACATGTGGAACAAACTCCCAGAAACTTGCAGGTCTGCTGAAACGATGCTTTAAATGGAACTGATATTTATTTCATTTTATTTTTCCCTAGTTTAGCTTTTTCTGTCTTCAATGAATTTATTTTCTTTCCTTTGAAAGTTTGTCTGTAATATAGACTCTAATGCCTCCTCTGCACCTGCTGTGATGCTTTTAATGTTTTATGCAAAGCTAGTTGAATTGTTTTGTACATCAAATAAACTTGCTTTGCCTTAAATGACTTTTTCTGTGCTGGAAATATCTGGATCCAGTTGCAACAGACAAAAACAAATCGAAATTCTGATGGGTGAACTCCACAGATACAGCATTAGGACAGCTGCAGGTCAGGAGAAGGTAGTATTAATATAGCTTGAGCAGCTTACAGTCCTCATGTGTATGTTTAAAATCTTAAATCCAAAAGGAGCGCATCTGCTTTGCTGTTATTTACAAACTCTATTTCAGAGGACTAAGCATTAAGACAGGTTGCGTGTCATCTTCCCTCACACCAAACTCTCAATCTAATCTAAATGAAGACAAAACTAAATGGTTTTCCACCACCAGAGTTTCACTTCCCCGTTTGATCCATAGACTTAAATCCTTCCAAAAAAGGAAAGCTTTTTTTCAAAAAGAGGATTACATAATTTTGTTTTCCTTGCAGCAGGAAACTGTCATTGTGTCATTTTTAGATCAACTAACCTTCGAGTCTTCAATCTCTCCCTGTCCTGAAATGCATTGATCCCTTCACACACTCCAACAGACGCTAGTGAGCTGCTTTCCCTTGATCCCTTGATCGAGTCATCTTGCTCAATCAAACCAGGTTCAAAGCAATGATTCCATGATGGCTCCAGGTGTGATGAAGTAAAAACCCAGTATTCCCTTTATATTAAGGGTTCAGTATTCCCTTTATACTAAGGGTTATACATGTACAGAACAGTAAGGAGCTGTGACAGTGAACTAATCTGTGGAATACTAAAGAAAAAAAAGGGAGGGGAGTAATTAATCTACATTTAAATGCACTGAGACAATCTGCCAGCATGCACAGGCTCGTTTTGCATGCCAGCTTACTTGAGGGAGGAAATGGTTGTAAAGTATTACATTCAACAGAGGGAGGGGTGGGAGGGGAGGGGGCATATTTTAGTTGAATGAGATTTAATTCCCATAACAGCCAGATGTGAAATGGTCATCAGCACTGCAAATAATTAAGATAATTAGATTGAAAGCGGAGCAGTCATGGACTGCACACGCATGCATGGCCACACACAATGTGAGCAGCTCTGCATGACGACTGCTTTAAATGATCCAAACTAAAAACTAAAAAACATGCGTCACTGTGACGATGTTTGATCACATTACCATACAGACAATGATATCATGACTTGTTTAAAACTTTTTTCCTAATCTTCAACTGCAGAGGATTATTGATGTGTGTTAAAAGAAGGTGATCAGCCGCATTCACAGGACTGACAGAATGATTTCGTCGATGTATAAACGCAACGTTTATCATAAATACAGTGGATCTTGTCATTGGTTTTGGAACTAAAGTTTAACACGGTCGTTAGTTCATTTTAAGCTTGAATGATGGACTTTTTTTTATACAAATGAACATCTGTTGCGGGTGAGCCCCTGCCAAGCGAGTTCTCACGATACTGATTAGTTCTGTCAGGTCCAGGTAAATCTCACAGCATTTTGGAGAATATCAGGATTTCACACCTGAACAGGTAGAGATGTGCTGCACATCAGCAAGCCGTGAAAGGTTTTGCTTTTGCTGGAAAGATTGTAATTTTGGTAATTGGCAAATTCAACAAAATCCATCCATCCATCTATTTTCTCTGCTGCTTTTTCCAAATCAGGGTTGTGGGAGAGCTGGATGAAGAGTCTTCCCTGGACAGGTCACCAGTCTATTGCAGGCCACAGCAACTAAATGTATGACTGAAAAATGACGACAGAGGTACCAAAAATAAGGGTTGACACGAGGACAAACTTTGTAATCACTGAGTAGTGGCGTTTTTTTTCCTGATCAAAAGCTGAGGCTTAAAGTTCTGGAAGCGATGTTGCTTCTTTTTACTGTGTATTTAAACGTTACACACACTTTACACTGATGCTAAGTAATAATGAGAATTTACCTCAGACTTCTCAGTAAGCATTATCGCTCCTCTTATGCTCCTCCTCTCTTAGTACAATGTCATCATTCCTGCCGTCACTTTATTCTGTCATCATCACAAGCATTCATTCTTTTGCACTATTTGTATATTTTTTCAGTTTGTGTTGTGCTGCTTTATTCTTACAATGTGTGCCTTTATCTTTACCTGCTGCTGTAACACTGTGAATTTCTCCTGCAGGGGAAAGGATTATCTTATCTTATCTTATCTTATCTTATCTTATCTTATCTTATCTTATCTTAACTTTAGGAGCTTTAAACTGAATTAAAAATACCTGACAAGTTATAAAAGAACAATGACCAAACTTTTCAACCTTAAAAACGAACTTTTTGCACCATATTCTGTCTCTTCTGGCTTATAGCATCAAATGTAAGGAACTGTAGATCTTTTTTTTTTTTTTTTTTTTTTTTTAAGTATTAGTGAAAGAGAGTTAAATGTCTCTCGTTCTGTAAGAAATTAACTAAAGTGAAGCATGAATTTTCCCACTAAGAACTGGTTTGTGATGGTAACTAGGTCAGCCAGTATATGTAAGCTCACTTATTTCCATGGCTTGATACTAAATTCTTAGAGACAATAAAAACATGTCTAAGAAAATGTAACTAAGTGAGTAAATTTAAGGTGGGACTTACAGATTAGTGAAGCTGTCCTGATTGTTTTGCTCTTTGACAAAAGCACATGCATCACTTCTCAAATAGATAAAAGGAAACATCTTTAAGATACTAATTTTAAGTTTATTTAACAACACTGTAACTAAGAAGCGATAAGAGAAATCCCATCACGGCACTCCTCTAGCTCGACAATAAGAGGAGTGCTTTCTTAAGCTGAAAACCAGACCACTCTGAGAGCTCATCTCTAATTTACCCTGGCAGAATGCATCTGGCCCCCATCCAACTCAAACAATTTCCACTCAGTCTTAAGCGAGCGTGCCAGTTACAACATTTATCCAACATGGGGCCAGCTTTGATATCCAGCTGTTCAGACGACCACCGCTGTAAACAAACAAGATGGCTGCCGCAGACAGCTGCTCTGATTGGCAGCGTTTCTATCGAAACGACGTGGATTGTCTTGACCTCATCATGCAAACCGGAGGCCTAAATTACCCATCATGCCATTTCCACACCAGCAGTTCGGCCATTAACCTGAGGTATTCTGCATGGGACGAGGCAGATATTAACTATTTTCTGTTTTGTTTTGTTTTTTCTTTTTCTTTTTGCAATCTTCAGACACTGCATAACTCCCAGCTTAAGACAGAAAATCTGCCAGTTTTATCTATTTATATTATATAAAAGCAAGAAGAAAAAACAGCTTCCAAGATGATCATATATGTAATTAGGTCAGTTTATCTATAAGCAAATACTCCACATGTCTAATTTTATAAGCGATTACTGGCTCATAAAGAGTTCTGTGTCTTTATTATGTTGCCAGCTTAACCATAACAATCAATGTTAGTATTAACTGGACAGTAAACAAGGTGTTTGCTTTTTGGAAACAAAGTAGCTCCCACTGATTCTGCTGTTTGTACCTCATCACATTTCATTCTACACTACTTAGAGACAACTTAGACTGTGCTCTGTGATGGACTGGCAACCTGTCCAGGGTGTACCCTGTCTCTCACCAAATGACTGCTGGGATAGGCTCCAGCTTCCTCGCAACTCTTAACTGGAACAAGCAGTTTGAGAAAATGAATGAATAAATTAACTTTAATTACAGTCATTTCAAGTTTTATCCAAGCATTATGCCTTTCTTAGGGATTCCCTGCTTTGCTCCAGCAAACATCATTAAAATAGATGACTTAGCAATCAAGTTCGGCAGTCGCCTCATAAGCCACCCATTTATCCCCCATTTTTCAGAGTGAAAAACATGCACCAAGCGCTTTACATCAGAAAATATGTGCATCAAGGCAACTTACAGCTACATTTTAGAACAAAGGTTGCAACATTTGCTGGAGGTCAAAGTGTGCATGTATTCTTTCTACTGGGACGTGTTCCATGTCTGCCGTCCTCGTCCAGCCTCACACTGTGATCCTAGGTGCATGGGCTGAACTGATGACCTACTTCTTTTCGGCACAAACCTTTCAGTGCAATTGCTGCAAATAGCTCAAATACATAGTTTATAGAAGATAAAAACCTACAAAATAACATGCTGGTAAAGTTATTACAGTTACTGAGACAATGGACTGATGGAAAATCACATTTATCATCTCAGTGGTCTCTCATGCAGTTATAAAGAATTTACCTGTGATATTTTGGTACAGTTTGTGTTGTGTGGCATTTTTCATATTTCACTGCAATGGCAGCCAGTTAACAGAAAAGCTGAAGTAAAATGCCATGACAGTAAATTATGAAGATGGGTATTTGGTATTCTTTCAGGTTACAAATTAAATGCAAAACTGCCTTTTTACACATTACAATTTGACACTGTGGAAAAAAACATATTTCCCTTAAAGGCATTGAAAATGAAAAGCAATAGAAAAAATGGAAAAAAGGCACAGAAAAATTAGGCTTTCTGTGCAACCATAATATTAATCCTCACAGAGGCTGATACTTACATATGAAACTCTGAGATTAACAGCATTTTCCAGAGTTAAATTGTTTTGGTTTCAGGAGAAGGAACAGCCAAACCCTTCGTGCAAAATCCATGTCTTCACATCAAGGTTTACTTCGCTTCGTGGTGAACTCAAACTCCAAACAAGAGACGGGTGTGACCAGAATCCAAAGTTTCAGCAGGGAAAAAAATAGTTCTCTACGCAGATAAAAGCGGTCTCATCACCCTGTGTTGGACATTTTTAAAGCTGCCACAGGTGCGATGAACAACTTGTCCTGGTTCCGGCCAGTCATGAGGCTCTTCTGTACTCATCCCACAGTGGAAAAGTCCCGAGGCGCGGAGCGTGGAAAGGATGCTGCTCTGTCTTCAGCAGTGCGCAGCGGCGGAAGAGGCGCACCTCGATTTGCCCTTGAGCAAGAGAGCACGAGGGAGGGAGGATGCAGCTGGACCACAGAGGATTACTGCTCCCGTGGGCGCCTCGGGCCACGCTCACCAAGCCAGAGGGATAAAGTCCGGCTGAGCAAGAGAGGTGGCACAAGTGGAGCCATCACCAAGTTGAGTTGAAGTTTAAATGTAGCTGAGCAGAAAAGACTCGATGCTTTACTGACCACAATAGGCTTTTATATAATCTCATCTAATCCAATCATTAAACGGTGCTTTTCAGTAAAACAAGAAGGATAGGCCGATAGCCGCATG